>NW_027397092.1:3400228-3412994 GCF_003265705.2 Callorhinus ursinus | reverse complement strand
CGGAGGCCCCTCCCCCGCCGTCTATCCTCCCGAATATCGCCTCGGATTCACTTCTCCGCACGTCCTACCTTCCAGAAAGTGGTCGCTTCTCTGTTCAGAGAGTTGTTGCTACTCTCCTGTTCGATCTCCTGTTGAGTTCGTAGGTGTTCAGAATGGTTTGATCCCTATCCAGCTGAATTCCTGAGACCAGACGAAATCCAGGTCTCCTACTCCTCCGCCATCTTGCTCCACCCCAATAGGAATTTATCTTTAAACATTTAATTTTTTATGTGGTTAAGTGTTCATTCCTAAAAATAGCTTTGCACTCTTTGACGAAGGGAGTGTGCAACCTTCATAATAACATACACACAGTGTACAGAGCCTAGAGAATAAGCCTATAAACTAAGAAAATAAGATATAGTGTCAAGTGATTTATATTTATAAGCCACATATCGATCAATTAATCAAATATATTTTTCCATTTAATCTTAAAGTGAACGCATATTTATTATGTGCTTTGTTTAGGCCAAGCACTGGGCTCAGGTTACCACAGTGAAACCAAAAGCTTTACCCCTTGCCCTCACAAAGGTCACAGGCTAGTGGATGAGAAAGGTAATAAATAAGAGAATTTGTCCAGCAAGTAGAAAGCATTCTGGGATTGCATCAGTGGTACTCCTAAATTAAGGAGATAAGGAAAATTTTCTGTAAGATTTTATTTTCAGCTGAGACCTTAAGAATGAGTCAGAGTTACCTGGTTAATGAGTAGGGGCAGGTAAAGACTGCTGCCAGCTCAAGGACCCCAAGGTATAAGGATATGGAGAAGGTATTGGAATGACTGCATTACGGAGAGGCAGGAAACAGGTCAGGAAACCAGGTATTACATGTGAAGGAGGGTGGCCTCCACTCTCTCTGGTTTGGGGAGGGGCAGAAACTCCCAGGCCCCCTTAGCTTTCTGTGCTGGAGGGCATGGCAGGACCTAGCAGCCAAGGTCAGCCCTCTGCAAAGAGAAGTAGGTACAAACTCTTGGAAACAAAAGCATGCAGAAAGCACAAGGAGGATGGCAAGTGGGAAGTCACCTGATAATGGTAAGAAGGCAACCAAGGATATCTAGGTGAAATGCTGGTATTATTCAGTACAGGGTACCCACCAAGTACAAATATGTATTATTACAGCTGTACTCATCCAGGAGCAAAAACTGTTTTGTGGTAATTGATAAACAATGTCATTTAATTATTTCCAACACTTTGCCATTATTTTAAAATATCACAAATCCTCCATTCCACAGAATATGTCTACCACATCCACGGCAAGACATTTGGTAGTTGCTTAAATGTGACAAGTGTATTCCACCACCCAACCTTTAATCTTCAGAACTCAGGTCTCTTTCCAAGTTAACATTAATTTAATCCCCTCTAGGTTTTATTGATCTGATCCCAGCCCTTCTGCCTCCGGAGTCAAGTTCTGTCTTAGGCCACAATTGTGGGATACCTGAACACACCTGGAGACAAAGCAGCTGTCAACCAAGCGATGCAATTTATCGGGGGCCTGTGTGCACCAGTGCTCAGGAGGAGCCTGATGAGAATATGGTGGGGGGTGCCATCCACCTGCAAGACTCCCCCTGTTTTATACACTGCCATAGTCTCCTTACATCAGAAAATCAGCCTTCTACTTCCAGGGGCAGTCTCCTCCAGACTCATTTACTGCTAACCCAATGCTGCCATTTTTAGAGCATATGTTCTAAGGGCAAGAGAGTCGCCAAGGGTGCAAACAATAGAAGGCACTCTCTGTCATGGTCACGTCAGTGCCAGCCCTGCCCTTGCCCAAACTCGAGAATGAGTACCTCCCTACACTGGGCAGACTCAGTGCCCCACACCCCTCACCCTGAGCCAAGCTCTAGTCCTGCTCAGACTCGTTCAGAAAGTAGCACCAAGAAAGGGGGTACTTTCTTCATGCTAGCCAGAAATGGTTTAGCCTTCTCAATCGCTTTCACATCTAATGATACATTTTATATCATCAAATCATTGAAATTCAAAGCGTGCATATTCCAAAGGGAGAACAACATTTGTTGTGGGATTGTGGGCCCTGCAGAAATACAGGAGAGCTCACACTCAAGCATGGCACATAAATACCTGTAAAGGATGCGACTCAGTTCTCTGAATACCTTTGATGGTGCAGAATGGATCAGGATACTCTAAAGAGACTTTAGAAAATTACTGGGGGGGAGGGGAGTTGCCCGGGTGGCTCAGTCAGTTAAGCGTCTGCCTTCGGCTCAGGTCATGATCCCAGGGTCCTGGATCAAGCCCCACATCGGGCTCCCTGCTCCGTGGGGAGCCTGCTTCTTCCACTCTCTCACTCTCTCAAGTTTCCCCCCACTTGTTCTCTCTGGCTCTCTCTGTCAAAGAAATAAATAAAATCTTTTTAAAAAAATTTTAAAAAATTTACTCAGGGGTGTTTGTGCCATTCCTTCCTTCATTCACGTAACCACAGTGTCTTGAGCGCCTACTATGGGCCAAGCACTACGCCCTGTGCTGGGGACACAGAGATGGCACAGAGATGAAAGAGAAACGGTACGCAAGGAAGCAATTTAATCTACCCTCATGTCACTGTGAAGATGACAGATGACCGTGACAGTAAGTTCAAAAGGAATGGAAAGGGCTCCTTCAATAACACATCCCATATTCTAACAGTCCTGTCGCCGTCCCGCTCTCAGGGAGGGCTCACCGTCTAAAGAGCAATTTCCAACTGGCAGACTGAAAATGAGACATGTCATGTACAGTTTGAACGCAAAAGCAACAATAACCGCTTGCCACCTATTAATAATAACTAGTAGTAGAAGCAATCAGATCAGTTCCAGGGAGCACTGATAGACGGCCTAAGGAATTTGCCCCGAAAGCACAGAATTGAAAAGAATGCACGTCCTTTATACATGGGCACTTTCTCGCCTGGGTCTCAGCACCGCACTTCATTTTAAGATGAGTAACTTAAGTCCAGAATGTCAAAATGATCAAACGTCAAGGTCAGGAGAAGTTCCAGGACCAGACTGCCTGAGCTGTTGTTCTCCTTGGCCACTGCCTTGAACAACTTACTTAACCCCTTCCTCTCAGGGTTCTCAAATGTAAAATGCCTAAAGTAATAAAAATTCCTCCTTCATAGGATTCATATGAGTAATACATAAGTTAATAATTGCAAAGGTCTTAAATCAGGGCCTAGAACATTACAGCACTCAATATAATTTCTTGACGTCATTAGTGGAAAATACGAATAGTAAAAATACATTTGTTTTCCTTGTAGAGCTATTATGTTTACCCAAGTAGATAAAGTAAGTTAAAATGAACTAAATATAGTAAATTACTGTGGTTATATATGTGTGTGTATGTGTAATTTTTTCTACCATTTTTCAGTGTACAAGTCAGTGGTATTAATTTACACTCACAGTGTTGTTCAACCATCCCGATTATTTCCAAAATGTTTTCATTACCCCACGTAGAAACCATGTAACCATTAAGCCATACCATCCCATTCACACCCCCAGTCCCTGGTCACCTCTAATGGACTTTGTATTGCCATAAATTTCCTATTCCAGATATTTCATGCAATACTTGTCCTTTTGTGTCTGGCTTATTTCACTTAGCATATCTTCAGGATACATCCATAATGTAGCATATAGCAGAACTTCATTTCTTTTAATGGCTGAACAATATTACACTGTATGTTTATATTACAGTTTGTTCATTTCTGGTGATAGACAGGGAGTTATTTTTACCTTCTGGCTATCTTGAATAATGTTACATGAACACTGGGTTACAACTATCTGTTTGAGTCTCTGTTTTCAATTCTAGTGAGGTTCTAATAGTAGAATTACGGAATCATATAATTTCATATTAGTTTTTAAAGAGACTGCCATACTTTTCCCAGTGATTGCACCATTTTCTTTCCCAACAGCAATGTATGAGGGTTCCAATTTCTTCATATCCTCACCAGTATGTATTATGTGATGACGATGATGATGAGGAGGAGGAAAAGGTGGTGGTGGTGGTGGTGGTGGTGGTGGTGGTGGTGGTGGTGGTGGTAATGACAATTGCCGTCTTAAAAAGTTTAAAGTTGTATCTCATTGTAGTTTTGATACATATTTACCAAATGAGTAATAATGTTGAGCATTTTTCATATGTTCTGGCACTTAAATATTTTTTTTTGAAAAATATCTATTCAAGTCCTCTGCCCATGTTTTATTTGAAAGGCTTGGTTTTTTGTTGAATTGTAGTTCTTTATATATTTTGGATGTTAAACCCCTATCAGACATATGATTTGCAATTATTTTATCCTATTCTGTAAGTTGTCCTTTTGCTTTCTTGATAATGTTCTCTGATGCACAGATTTTAATTTTGATGGAATTCTAATTTATCTGTTTTCTGTTGTTGATGCCAAGATCATAAAGATTTATCTCTTTGTTTCTAAGAGCTTTTTTTTTTAGCTCGAATTACATACAGTAAGTTGTTTTTAAAATACAATGGGTATTTTATAAGACCAATGAATCACTGACCTCTACCTCTGAAACTAATATTACGTTAATTAATTGAATTTAAATAAATAAATAAATAAATAAAATACAAATAACACATATACTATTAGTAGTTTTTCACCCAATTCCCATGGGTGGGGCAGAGCATTCTCCTAGCACTGCATACAGCTGTGGCTTCCATCCTCATGGTTAGCCACCTCTTGGCACCTGTTTGACTCATGCAGACGTAGTTCAAAGGCTCTTTATGACATAAATGCTCCTGAACTCAAATGTGCATGACAAGCAGACTTTGTCTCTGAAGATGCATATGAGACCCTTTCAGCTAAAATGTGATTGATTTAAGGAAGAAAGCAAGTCCTAGAAATCCATAGCAACTTTTAGTCATTATTTCCCCAACATAAAAATTTCCAAATGCATGCAAAACCCCAATAACGTTGTGCTTCCCTCTGCCGACTAGTCCTTCAGTTACTAAGGAATTCATCATTAAGGTCCATTTAAAGAAATCTCCTTCAACGTATTTTACAACACCCTGATATTAAAAATAATAATGAGAAATGTCCTGGGGAATTAAAATATTCCACAAAACCAGGTACAGTCACATTTGAAAAAATATTTATGTTAACCAATTTAAAGTCAGGTGTGACACAACTATATTTTAAATGGTCTCTGTCTAAACCAAAGTAAATAATGTGCTCACTATGAGTTATTCGATTTTCTATGGTACTATTTCCTTAGTGACGGCACTGAAGTATTTAAAATTACACAGGGATTTTTAATTGTGACCAGCACTTGGCTCATTACCTTGCATTTTATAAGATTGTAGAGGGTAACACCATCAAGACCATGTATTTTTATACCCAAATCCCACCGTATTTCTTTCACATCATGGACACACAGGAAAAACTTGTTGAAAACTTAGAGTCATATACAGAGCTACAGTTGGCAATTAATAAATATTTGATGACTGAATGAAAAAGCATATTAAAACAAAAAATACATTGTAGAAAACACATATGGGAAGAATATTTAAAAACAGAGTTTATTATATGTTGACATTCCATGCATTAATATGAAGGAAAAATATATATACATATATATGTAAAATCTCCAGAAATAGATAAAAACACAGGAAATCTCTAGAAATGAAGATAGCTTTCCAGAAGAATAATAAGGTAACCATGGAAAAATTGATGCCACTTAGATAAAAGTATGTCTGAGGTATGTAATAACTTTATTGTATAGTATATTCTATTTATTGCATTGTTTGCTTGGATTCCTCTGAAGGAACGGTAGTTCGGTTGAGGTCAAAAGAAATCTTGCAGAACTGACCTAAATGCTTCTACTTAAGGGAATGAGCCTTGGAAGCACAGAGTTGGTTCGAGGAAACCAGAACAACTAAAGTTCAATTTTGAAACCCTGGAACTGGGGGATGAATCTCCAAAGACACGGCCTTCCCGCACAGGATTATTTTTGAAAGTGTATTTTACAATACTTTGAAGATTTATACTTATTTTCTAATTCTCCACAACAGCTCTATATTTTGCCAGGTAAGCAGAGACAAATCTCTGATTGGTGTTCTAATGGAAAGAGCATACTGGGGGCGCCTGGGTGGCTCAGTTGGTTAGGTGTCTGCTTTTGGCTCAGATCATGATCCCCAGTGTCCTGGGATCCAGTTCCGCAGTGGGCTCTCTGCTCAGCGGGGAGCCTGCTTCTCCTTCTGCCTGCCTCTCTGCCTATTTGTGCTGTCTCTCTCTGTCAAATAAATAAAATCTTAAAAAAAAAAAAAGAGCATACTGGGGTGCCTGGGTGCCTCAGTCGTTAAGCATCTGCCTTTGGCTCAGGTCATGATCCCAGGGTCCTGGGATCAAGCCCCGCTGAGCAGGGCTCCCTACGCGGGGCGAAGCCTGCTTCTCCCTTTCCCACTCCCCCTGCTTGTGTTCCCTCTCTGTCAAAATAAATAAATAAAATCTTTAAAACAAATAAATAAAGAGCATACTGATAAAATATCTTTAGTTTAACTAGTTATGGCGGCAAAACTACAACGCATTTAATGTCATGAGTGGTTTTTCACTTAACACTACTATTATCATTTTAATAAAAGGTTGGTTGTTTTTTGAATTGACAGGTACTTCCGACCATATATTCACGACCTTCTATAGAAACCTCTGGGGCAAGTATGAGGTTCACTGGTTTGGCATTTTAGAGAAAGAAAGAAATCTTTATTTTTCCATGACATAGAGTATCTGAGCCTTCATCTTAAGTCTATCAACTTTACCCTTTCTTTAAAGAATAAGTGTCTTTTAAAAATGACACAACTGTGTCTTCAACACCTTTAATAGGCTAACCATGTTTGAAGCAGGGTCTCGGGTTTCTACTAAGAAAATGAAGAGGAAGTTACAGACTGTGATGGGAATTTATATTAAATTGGATCCTTCCTGAACTGGTAAAATACATGAAAAAAAATGAAAATAAGGAATAATAGCACCAGTCATTCATCACTTTAGAGACATATTTTAAAATATCCATAAAAGTCTATTCAGTTCAGAAAATACTTTCATTTTGACAATATTATGCCTCTGTGGACCCCATAATGAAAATAAATATTTGCAATGAAAGCTCACTTTGTACAATATGGGACAATTTGATTTTTTAAATAGTCTGTCTTTATGTCACCTTTGCCTTGTCCTGGTGAGTGACTGGGATTACATTGTATAGAGAGTGCATAGTTGAATAATGAAATTTTCTATCAGTGTTCTTTAAAATCCTGGCATGAGCTGCAACTACAAAATAATTGTGTGCAGGGCAAGTCATCTTTAAAATCATTTTGCAAGGCTGTTCTGCTCTCAGCTGAACCTTTTCACTTTTGATTAATACTCTTTCCTGTTTTCTGGTTCAGAACACTGCTTCCTACAGCTACAAATTCAGTTTATGGAGTGCCTTTGACCTGCACTCCACTGGATAAAAGTAAGTGTCAATCCAATGAAATCCAAAGATCTGTTTCTTCAGCATCTTCAGGTTATCGTGGACAATGCAAGGGCTCTGTAAAGTTACATTTTTCTGTGTGCACAAAGTGCCAAAAAAGGGAGTTAAAATAACATTTTAAAATCCATTTGACTTCCTCTAATCTAGGCCGTCAGATGGTTTTGGATGAAGTACATAAATGATAAGAGCTCAAGAGTTCACTCCAAGTTCTTCCTGAAACAAAAGGCAAGTTCATTCTAGAGACCTATGGATTTATATTCATTTGTGTAACCCTTTATAGTTATTACTCAGATTTTAGTAATAGCAAAAAAACACTATCTTCTCTCATTCACTCCCCTCCTTAACCTCTACTTGCCACATTCTGTACTAGAATTAAAAGCATAATTAAAGCTGAAAGGCTCTGGTTCATTAAAGACAGTCATTGACGTTGAAACTCACTTTGTCCTCATTTTCAATGAGCACCTACAAGGCTTGAAGTTAGAACAAGAAGCAAAGTGTTTTGTTTCTTTGCACTTGCTACTTAGATTCAGTTCCCTCACTTCTTCCCTTATGCACCCCTCCATCCCATGCCCTGCACCAGTGCACCAGTGCATAACAATGCACGATTAACATAATTCTTTCTGAAAGTGGAGATAATGAAAACAATAGGAAAGATAGGGATGGACAAGCTGTGGGGGAATACTAGAGAATGGTATCCAGTAAGATGCATCATGGGGGGGAGGGGGCACCTGGCTGGCTCAGTCAGTAGAGCATGTGACTCTTGATCTCAGATTATGAGTTCCAGCCCCACACTGGCTATAGAGATTACTTAAAAATAAAATCTTTAAGGGGCACCTGGATGGCTCAGTCAGTTGAGCCTCTGACTCCTTATTATAGCTCAGGTCATGATCTTGGGGTTGTGAGATCAAACCCTGCATCAGGCTCCGCATCAGGCTCCGCACTCTGCACAGACTCTACTTGGGATTCTTACCCCCTTGTTCTCCCTCCCCTTCTGCCTGTCCCCCAATTCATGCACACACGTATGCACGCATGCTCTCTCTCAAATACATAAAATCTTCTTAAAAATCATAAAAAAATCATAAATAAAAAAATATTTATTTTCTTCAAGATTTTATGTATTTATTTGACAGAGACAGACAGAGAGAGAGCACAAGCAGTGGGAGCAGCAGAGGTAGAGGGAGAAGCAGGCTTCCTGCGGAGCAGGGAGCCCGATGCGGAACTCGATCCCAGGATCCTGGGATCATGACCTGAGCTGAAGGCAGATGCTTAACTGCTGAGCCATCCAGGTGCCCCAAAATAAAATCTTTAATAAAAAGATACATTGTGGGATTTCAATTGTCCAGAAATACCAGATAATATCAGTTCATTCCTATCCATGATACAAGTGGAACAGTTTTTTCAAAATCGTGAAGGATCTCAACACTCTTGTGATAAGTAGCAGAGCTACAAGAGAAGGATGGTGAAGTAAAACATAGTGATTAAGGACATGGGCCTTAAAGGTTGACTCTCCACACTGCTGGCTCTGTTTCTTTGGACAAGTCACTTAAAATCTCTCAGTTGTGATTACCAACCTTACTTCAAAGATGAAGCAACTGAAGCTTAAAATGTTTAAGTCCAGGCTAACATGAGTGGTAACCAAGATGTGAACTCAAGAACATTTAAATACAACATCTGTGTTTTTTTTTTCGTTATTATGCCATGATCACCTGTCCACGATTATAAAGAATCTTATTCCCACACATAAAGCCCTCAGTCCAGTGCCTCATGCATGTCAAATGCTGAGTAAATATTGTTTATAGAAACCATGTTGAATGACCTTAGCTGGGCGAGGCAGTTTGGTTTGAGAAGTCGAACAGTAGGACATGAGGAGAAAAGGTTGGCACTGGTTAATGCGGACAGACCTCCTCGCGCAAAATTTGAAAGATTAATTTGGCTGACGTAATGATTTTTGAAAACTTTTAGCCAAGCTGCCATAAATATGTCCAAGATTGTGCCTTCTCTGTATGTTTATATAATTTTGCCGGAAAGATGAGCAATTACTATTCATGTACGTAGACTGTATTTAGGAGCAAATGAGGTTTCCATGATTTTGCAAGTGTCCAAGATAATCACTGTTTGGGTGAACGCAGGCCTAAGAGGCAGACACAGGCCTTGGCAGCTGCAGCCAGAGGGAAAGAGGCAATAGCAATCTCCCATGGCAGATTTGTCCCAGCAGGGGCTGGG
The DNA here is from genome assembly GCF_003265705.2 of Callorhinus ursinus. Taxonomy (NCBI): domain Eukaryota; kingdom Metazoa; phylum Chordata; class Mammalia; order Carnivora; family Otariidae; genus Callorhinus; species Callorhinus ursinus. The sequence continues at coordinate 3,403,291 of NW_027397092.1, read as the reverse complement.
CCCAGGATAACAAAAGAGAGATGCACAAAGCACTCTGTGGACCACGATTCAAATCACATTATGTTAAGTTAGAGGCTTCATGCAAATAAGCAGGCTTTCCCCTGAGAAGGAGATGAGGTTTATAGGAGACTGAAATCTAGTTTTTTCTTTATGGTTCTGGTTTGTCACAAAGCCTTTGTCGATGACATCCCTAACTCTACCGAGGGTGTATCTGCCATGACCTAGGACAATTTACACTTTGCACAGTTTACTTTATTGTGTGCAGTTCTTTAGAATGCATCAATCACTTGATGGCATTGCTGGAAGGACAACAAATTATGATGAGTATATCACAGTGTTTTTAAAATAAAAATTGATCATCTATTTCACAATGAAGACTTACGTGGGAGACAACCTTGTTAAATGGAAAAGAATGGAGAAATTCAAGAGGACCAATCAGTAACTGTATTCAACTCGGTCACTTAAATATCATTTATGATGCCTTGGTTTCTCCGACTAGAAAAATGGCCTGATTCTTTTTTATCCCATTACCTCCACAATTAAAATTACAAGAGATCTCATACATAATTTTCATGATATAAAAGAATGGCAAACCCATGATACTTGTCAATTTATTTTAACTACACCCTCAAATAAAGGTTCGTTGACTGATAAAGGGCTTCTTACAAAGCTGAAAGTGGTTACAAAGAGCATAAATAATGACCTTTACATAATTCTAGACTATGATGATTAATTTCAGATATGAGTTTAAAGTTGTGGGTATTTTTAAATAACTGAATGAGTAAGTCAACTAGAGCAGGATAAAATAATGCAGTGAATTGCACTGCTATTATTTATGATAGTTTTGTGATGAGACTCCTCTTTTCTGGGATCCTATATAAAATGTAGACAAATGTTGACACTGGGAATCTGCTTGTATTTTATTTTGACAGCATTTTGTCATCTCTGGTTTAATAGGTGTAGGAAATCTCCTGAGATTTATTGATTCTGAATGCAGTAGTATGAAAAAACTCATTTGCAAGGGAAATACTTGACACAGTGAATCAGGTAGCATTTATGCAAAATTCAAAAAACTAAATTGTGTCTACTGTAGTCTTTTATAAATATTTATGATACTAATTACAGAAATTTGTCCTAGTTTGCTAGGGACTAGGCTAACCAAATCTCATTAGAAAAACAAAATTCAGTAGGCAGAATCTTATTACATCTATAAACTAAGACTGGGATAATATTTGAAAGTCTGACCTTAAACATTCTTGTATATATTATCTGAAAGTATTAACTGAAAAGAAAAATATCTGAATGCATGATAGCAGATGTAAACACTCATTCCAAGTATTTTAGAATACCAAGTCTGTCATTTCAATGATCCTTGACCGAGGCACAGTCATTGAACACGATATTCTTAACTTGCCTCTGGTTTATATTAAATTATCCTAGAACTGTTGCTAGTGTATTTCTTCCTCCAATTAATCAATTTAGCATCACGTCAATATTTAAAGAGAATGGTGTTGTTTTTTTTTTTTTTTTCAGAAATACACCGCTTGTGGCTTAAATAACATCATTGAAAACTAAAAAGACTACACATCGAATGGGAGAAAACATTTGCAAATCTTCTGTTTGATAAGGGACTCGTATCAGAATACATAAAGAACTCTCACAACTCAATAATAGATAAGGTAATTCACACCATTTACAAATGGGAAAACGTTTGCACTGATATTTCTTCAAAGAAATATTTTGGCAGTTTCTCAAAAGGCCAGTTATAGAATTAACACATGACCAATAATTCCACTTCTAGGTTTGTACCCTAAATAAAAAATATGTTCACCCAGAAACATGTACATAAATATTCACAGCAGCATTATTCATTATTATGACTATCTCCTGAAGCAGAAACACACCAAATGGCCACTAACAAATGAATGGATAAACAATCATACAATAGAAAATTATCCATCAATACAAAGGAATGAAGTACTGAGATATTCTGGAACATGGATAAATCCCAAAAACATCATAGTAAGTGAAAAAAAAGCCAGTCACTAAGGGCCATATGTTGTGTGACTCTATCAATATGGAATGTCTAGAATGGGCAACTCCATAGAGACAGAAAGTACATTATTAGCAGGTAGCTTAGGGCTAGAGAGAGAGGTGAATGGAGAATGATGCCTAATGGGTGACCTGTTTCTTTCTGGGGTGATGAATACATTATAAAATTATATTGTGGGGGTGGTTGCATGACTGTGAATATACTGAAAATCAATGAATTCATTGCAGTCTAAATAGGTGAACTTTATGATACCTAAATTATATCTCAATAAAGCTGCTAAGAATGTATGTCCTGATTTTTCTATGCTTGTATAAGCCTTTCATAGATCCCTTGGTTACTCTTAATTTTTTGTTTCCTTCTTTTGTCTTGTTTTTTTTATGTAGTTTCATTTTTCATATGGAAGTAATCCACCCAAAACCTACTGTTGGATGAAAACTCACTTACTGATACCTAAAAGAAAAATACCTATAGGAAAAACTCAATAAGGAATATCGGTTTGGGGATTCCATGTTAGCCTAAGAAATAATAATTTTCTATATTCATATTAAACTTGTGGCCTTCTTTTGTATGTATCATGCCTAAAGGTTATAGATGTTTGTGATTTAGGAAAGAATGTTAAACTAAAATTGTAGGTTTCAGCTATTTAGAAAGAGTAGCTATTAAAAGTTTAAGCTCTGCTGAGTTATAGTTTGGGAAGCTAGCAAAGGTAAGGACAGGAGCCTAGGGTATCTCAAAAACTTCTTCAGTAAAATCCGTCTGCTGAAAACATAGAAAGGAAGAAAGACGAAAAGGAGAGTAATGTGTAAATGGGTACAAATCATAACACAGAAATATATTTCAGGTGTTCTTCTTGGGAGAGAAAGTATAGCGTTAAGAAGAAGAAGAAGGGGGTGGAGAATGAGGAGGAGAAAGAGAAACAGGAGAAGGAGCGGGAGGCGGGGAAGGACGAGGGTGGGGGGGAGGGAGAAGGGGAGGCGGGGACGGCCGGGGGGGGGGGGGGGGGGGGGGGG
>NW_027397092.1:3361253-3399828 GCF_003265705.2 Callorhinus ursinus | reverse complement strand
GACGCGGGGGGGAAGGACGCGGGGGGGAAGGACGGGGGGGAAGAAGGGGAGGCGGGGAAGGACGCGGGGGGGAAGAAGGGAGGAGAAGAAGGAACGGAACTAAACGAAGCATTAGATGGTTGCTTTTCCTAACTGCCATATGGCAAAAGTAATTTGGGATTTTTTTTTTCCATGATAAGTAATAGACTGCTGAAAAACAACAACAACAACAACAAACCACAACACGGTTTCACCATTAGTCACAAGATGCATAGGTAGTAGAACAAATAGGTTAAAAACACAGTGTTTTAAATCAGGCCACCTATGTTCAATTCTACGTCCCTTACTAACAATAACTTAAAGGAGTTACTTAATTTCTCTTTTGCTTGGTTTCCACCTGTGAATATCATAGAGTAGTAGTATTAAATAGGAAAGAGCCAGAGAAACATCATCTATTTGGAATGGCTTTTTCATAGATCAAATCAAGGACACTATTAAGAGGATGGAGGTGGGTACAGTGGCCGTTTTCTAACAGGCACACATTTTCCTCCAGGTCTTTAATCAAAGACTAACCAAGATGCTGCTGTGAGGGGATTGTGCAGAAGTTCTCATCAGTTGGGTTTAAAGAAGAGAGCCTGCTCTGGTGGGCCTGACATAATCAGTGGAGACCCTTTAAAAGACTTTGGCATTCCCCTGAGTGATACTCCAACTACTGGTCTAAAATTTTGTTTTTCCTTGACAGGCTCTTCCTTTCCTGAACCTTCAGCCAATGCCCAAGGGAGTTTCAGTCTGCTCCTAATCATCCTTTCTTGAATTTCTGCCTTATGGATTTCAAACTTAGTTCATTACTTCCCACAATCTTGTACACCAGTCCCTTGCAGTCTTTTTCTGTCTCTCCCTCTCTCTGCATAGATACACAGAGAGACAAATAAAGGTATACTGAATGCTTTTTTGCCTAGACAAGGCATTTCCAAGAGGTCTGGAAAGTGCTCCTTTCTCCCTCCTTTACCCAGTTTCCTAACTGATCTGTTCATGGCAACCATTTCCTTCATAGCCCTACAAAGCCCCAGGCTTAGTCTGTTATAGCACCCAAGCTAATGAAATTCTAATTGAGACAATAAGCAAGAGAAGATACACTAATGAAAAAGACCAAAAAACCCTATACACTAACAAAGTAAAAGCCAACACATACAAATTCAAATCTCCTTATAAATCTGAATTTCCACCCTTAGCTATATATATCCTTGGCCTTCACACGTACCATCATTGTTCTTGGGGCAGCTGTGAGCAGTGGGAAGTAGAGACTTTATCCGAGTTTACCTCATTTTATTGCACTTCTTCCTATTGTGTTTGTAGATAGTGCATTTTTTTTCTTTTTAGCAAACTGAGGGTTTGTGGCAACCCTGCATCAAGCAAGTCTATGAACACCATTTTTCCAACACCATTTCCCCACTTTGTATCACATTCTGGTAATGTTCTCAATATTTCAAATTTTTCACCATTATATTTGCTACATGATCAGTGATCTTTGATGCTACTCTTGTAATTATTTTAGGGTTCCACAATCCGTGCGCACACAAGATGGCCAACTTAAGTGATAAACATATGCTCTGAATGCTCCTCTGACTGTTCCCCCATCTCTCTCCCTCTCTTCAGGCCTCCCCATTCCCTGAGACACAGAGATATTCAAATCAGGCCAATTAATCATCTTACAATGGCCTTTAAGTATTCACATGTAAGGGAGTCACACGTCTCTCACTTTAAATCAAAAGCTAGAAATAATTAAGTTTGGTGAGGAAAGCATGTCACAAGCCGGAACAGGCTGAAATCAAGGCCTCTCTTGTGCCAAACAGCCAAGTCATGAGGCAAAGAAAAGGTTCTTGAAGGAAATTAAAGGTGCTGCTCCAGTAAACACATGAATGCTAAGAAAGCGAAACAGCCTTACTGCTGATACTGAGAAAGTTTTAATGGTCTGGATAGAAGATTGAACCAGCCACAACATTCTTCTAAGCCAAAGCCTAACCAAGAACAAGGCCCTAACTCTCTTCAGTTCTGTGAAGGCGGAGAGATGTAGGAAGCTGCAGAAGTTTGAAGCTGGCAGAGATTCAGGAGATGTAAGGAAGGAAGCCATCTCCATAACATAAAATTGCAAGGAGACGCAGCAAGGGCTAATGGAAAAACTACAGCAAGTTTACCAGAAGACTGAACTAAGATAACTCATGAAGGTGGCTACACTAAACAACGCATCTTCAATCTCAGTGAAAAGCCTTACACTGGAAGAAGATACCATCTAGGAATTTGATAGCTTGAGAGAAGTCAATGCTTGGCTTCAAAATTTCAAAAGACAGGCTGACTCTCTTGTTAGGGACTAATGAAGCTGGTGGCTTGAAATCTAAGCTAACGCTCATTTACCATTCAAAAATCATAGGACCCTTAAGAACTAAGCTAAACCCACTGTGTCTGAGCTCTGTAAATGGAATGACAAAGCCTGGATGACAGCACATCTGTTTATAACATGGTTTACTGAATATTTTAAGCCCGCTTTTGAGAACTACTGCTCAGGAAAAACAAAACCCTTTTCAAACTATTACTGCTCACTGACAATGAACCCAACAGCTCTGATGGAGATGGAGAACAAAATTAATGTTGTTTCCATGACTGCTAACATGACATCCATTCTGCAGCCCATGACTCAAAGAGTTATTTCAAATTTCAAGCCTTGTTATTTAGAAATATATTTCATAAAGCTATAGTTGCCATGGAGAGTGATTCCTCTGATGGATCTGGGCAGAGTAAATTGAAAAATTTTCTGGAAAGGATTCACCACTCCAGATGCCATTAAGAATATCCATGAGTCCTGGAGGTCAAAATATCAATATTCACAGGAGTTTGGAAGAAGTTGATTCCAACCCTCATGGATGACTTTAAGGGGTTCAAGATGTCAGTGGAGGAAGTCACTGCTGATGAGGTAGAAATGCCAAGAGAAGAATTAGAACTGGAGTCTGGAGATGTGACTGAAGTTCTGCAATCTCATGATCAAAGTGGAATAAATGAAGAGTTGCTTTTTATGGATGAATAAAGCAAGTGGTTTCTTGAGCTGGTGCAGGTGCTGTGAAAATTGTTGAGATGACAATAAAGAATTTAGAATAATCCATTAGCTTAGTTGGTAAAGCAGTAGCAGGGTTTGAGAGGATTGATCCAATTTTGAAAGAAGTACTAGTGTGGGTAAAATGCTATCAAACAGCATTGCATGCTACAGAGAAATCATTTGTAAAGGGAAGAGTCAATCCATGCAGCAAACTTTACTGATGTCTTATTTTAAGAAAGGCACAAACCTTCAAAAAAAAAAAAAAAAGAAAAGAAAAGGCACAACTACCCCAACCTTCAGCAACTACCACCCTGATGGGTCAGCAGCCATCAACATCTTTCTGTAAAGAATGCCTTGGGATTTTGATAAGGATTGCATTGAATCTGTAGATCACTTTGGGTAGTATGGACATTTTAGCAATATTAAGTATTCCAATCCATAAACAAGGGGGGATGTCTTTCCACTTAGCATTTGTGTCTTTAATTTTTTTCATCAATATTTTATAGTTTTCAAGGTACAGATGTCTTATCTTCTTAGTTTATTCCTAAACATTTTATTCTTTTTGATTCTATTATAAATGAGGAAGAATATAAAAGCCATCCAAACCAGAAAGGAAGAAATAAAATTACTTCTCTTTGCAGATGACATGATCCTACTCGTACAAAACCCTAACACACACACAGCTTTTAGGACTTGTAAACAAATTGAGTAAAATTGCAGGATATAAAATCAGTTTTATATCTATACAGTTGCAGTGAACTATTCAAAAAAGAAATGAAGAAAATAATCTTTCACTTTTTGGTATTTATATTAATTTTCTCTAGAGCACATGAAAGAGTTTCCAGTGAGGAATGTTCTGGAAAATATGGGATTCTGAAACTCTTAAACTGCTATAGAAAAATGCTGTTTTGTTTTTAAGCAGAAAAAAAAAAAAAGTACTGTCTCTTCACCTAGAAAAGGATTATGGAATCCACAACTTATGGGAGTCCGGATAGTGTTCAGAGAAGAGCTACAAAGATGATCCAGAGTTGGAATACAGGAGTCATTCCAGAGGTTAAAGGGACAGAGATTGTTAAGCCTGGAGGCGGATGGGTTTCTGAGAATCCTCAAATATATGAGGGGTTTCTATGCAGAGGATAGTGACCTCCTGTTTTCTTTTCTTTTCTTTTTTTTTTCTGAAAACAGGACCAAAGAAAATAGACGTACGCTGAGTGAGCCAGACTAAAAATAAATAAAATTGTCTTGGTAGTGAGCACTGTTAATCACTGAAATTCAGGCTACAGATTCTCCTTCTCTGTGGGCTAATGAAAAGTAAATGGTTTTGGCTCAACCTAAAGATAAGCTAATGAAAGTTGATCTCTGATGGCTCTTATCAAGGTTCATTAATAGAAAACAAGAGCTTAAATGAACTTTTGAAGAAATCACATATCTCTTCAAAATAGCTTGCAAATTGAATTTCAGGGACAACAAGTGACAGGTATCTCATGGCTATAAAGGGGCATTTTTTTGTCCTGTATTGTAATGAATGAAGCTGAACTCTACGAACTCAGATTTGCTACAGATTTAGTTTTGGAAAACCCCAAAAACTGATCCCTAAATTAAAAGATATATTTAAAGAAAGAAGTGTGCAATTTTACCTTACATATTATGGAAAGCATTCACATTTCTATAGAATTTTTTAGAAGTATTTTCTAAGTTTGAGTCTAACAGATTGTCACAAATAAAATACATGCTGCTAAAAAAATAAACCCAATAATTGCACAGATTAAAAAGAAGATATGTAATTCTTGTCCTTGAGAATTCAAAATCCAAGAGTGAATCAGATTAGCAAATACTTCATTGCAACCTGATTTAAAGAAAAATGTGATTCTAGAAATACAGTAAGAACTGTAGTTACATAGAAGTTGGAGTTAACAGACTTTGGGAAAATATTCGAATTGGGTTTTAAAGAATGAGTGAGAGTTTTTCAAATACATTAGGGAGTGGGTAGTCTAGACAGGGAAAACCATGAAGGCATGGAGGAGAGACAGAAGTTAGCATGCCAAAGAATATGAAAAGTTTAGCATTCCAGGAAGGTAGTGATGAAGTAAAGGCAGCAGAATATAGTTAGAACCAGACTGTAAACATGCCAGGCGAAGTGTTTGGACTTTACAAGGTTCAGTAGAAATTCATGTGCAAAGAAGTTGCCTTGGCCTCAACCCTGAAGCTGAGAAGATAATTCTACTGCAGGTTTATCAAGGATAAGACTCTTAGAACGAGAGTACCAGGCATTGTGGAGCCAGTAAAATTCACCGTGTGTCTCTGTAGGTCCTGCGTAACCTAATGAACCTTTCCAGAATATTTGTAAGAAAGGCCAATGACATCACCTCCTTTTATCCATCAGTGGCTTCCCAAAATGCTCAAGACAATGATGCCTATTGTTCTGCTAGCATGGAGAAGAAAACAGTCCAGTCTACAAAAATCTACACTCACTGCACAGTACATTGGAAAATGGCGGCATATTTTTTCAATCCCAAAGAAAGAGAAGATGTACTTGGGCAGAAAGAGTAAGGGTGCTTACTTGACATGCACAGGCACCTTACAGATTGTCATCCACTTGACAGGATGAAGCAGACTGACATTCCACACATGAATATTTCATAGCAAAACTGTGACTCCTACCGATAAATGGGGTAGGAAGTTGTTGAGGTGTGCAGTGAGTTGTTTACAGTCATGTTGCCACTGGATAAATACCCTCCAGCCAATGGCTAACTGTGAGTGACAAAACTCTTCAGAGGAAATATTTGCAACATAAGGCTTCTGACTAGTCCCTGATTTTCAAATAATCATTAAGCACTTTTCTTTAACTTTTAAACAGTGATGCAGAAAACTGTGAGAGAGAATGTGAATGGTCTTCCGGTGCTTATTTCGTTAAGAGAAACAAAACCCTGCAAATTTTAAGTCAATTCAATTTTATGGATTTGGAAAACAATAAGCCTCAGGACTGAAGATCACTAACGTGCTACACATGTGCACAGAACAGTTACTAGGGAAAGACTAAGAAGAAATAATTAAAGGGACATGTTTGAAGGTAAAAACATGAAACATTTTGCCTCTAGGATAAACTTTCAATCATCTGCCTTATAAGGTAGATGTGATGACTCTTCTTGGGGCCACACTTAATTATTTTAAATAGTGTAATAAAAAAAATCTTTTAAAACCCCTTCTGGGATGAAATTAAAAAAAAAAAAAAAAAAAAACCTCTCATAAATCAGCAAAGTTAAAGAGGGAGAAAAGACCCGTTTAGGCAAGTCCTTCGTGTTAATCCCAGAGGAAATCCACCTTAAAAGAAAAAGTACACACTGTCCCACCTGAATTACAGGATGAGGTAGTTTCAAAATTTCTACCTCTTCATTGCAGTTTTATCATTTCTTCAGGAATTGTGATTTTCCAGAATACTGTGAATTTACACTATGGGTAAATATAAAGTCATTTATTTTCATCTGACTCTATGTATTGGATACTAGAAAATATTCTAGTATTCTAGTATTTATTGTGAGAAAGACATGGAAACAAAAGAAAAATGTGGTGATTCTCAAGCAATATGGGAAAAAATACATGATTCTAAAGTTACTATTATATATCTACATATAATACCTTATGTTTTATTTTTTACTGTGATCATTGCCACAATAAATCCATAACATTAAAATAAAATACATGCACACATTTAGACTCATTTTGTAACTCTCTTCTGATTTCAAAGCACGAAATACCTATTAACCAGAGAGTGTACTTTCTTCAAATTATCATTCTGATTCACTGAGGGTCTTTGTTGTTGTAAATTTTCTGAATAATCTTAATTCACTGATTTTCTAGGTTATGGGTACAATGAATTGAAATGTGGTACATACTCCTCAGCTAGAGAAAAAAAATCATTTTTGAAAGTATCATACAAAATAAAGTTTATTTCCTTCTCTGATCATTACTCAGTACATGACAACACACTTCTTTTGAGTGCAATACTGTCTAAAATGCTAATGCCTGCACTTGATATGAAGCACAGCAAAAAAAATCAAATTTTGCCCATTTATATTGTAAAAATCCTTTATTTTATTTCATTATCTGGCTGTCAGTATCCTATTGATCTAAATTTATTTTTAAACACATTTACTTGTGTATACTGATAAAGAGTTTCAGTCATTAACAAAATGTGTCATATTACAGTTAAGACCAGAGGATGGCTCCTCTTGGTAAAATATATGCAGTTTTAAGAAAAAAAGATGCTGTGATTGTAAAAACATTACTCAGTGTTAAAATCAGAGATAGAATTAAGTTCCAGATAAATAGAATTAAAACTATGTCCTGTAGCCTTTTAGTTAAGCTAATTGCTATTAACTGTTTTTCTAATGAATAGTAAAGAAAGATCTGGCTTGTATGTACTGAATTTAGGATTTATGGAGCTTGGACATACATATACACACACATACTTATATAAATAATGGAATATTATACAGACATAAAAAGTTGAGATCTTGCCAATTGCAATATGGACGCACATCGAGGTATTACGGTAAGTTAGTTAAGAGTGAGAAAGATAAATACCTATCATTTCAGTCATTTGTGAATCCAAAAAAACCCAAATGAATGAAGAAACAAAAAGCAAAATCAGACCTATAAAGACAGAGAACAAACCAACGGCTGCGACAAGGAAGGGTGCTGGGGGATGGGAAAAATGTGTCAAAGGCAGTAGGAGCTGCAGAATTCCAGCTGTGGAAGTCATGGGAATAAAAGGTATGGCATAGGGAATAACATAAGAGTGTGACAGCATAACAGTGTTGGATGGTAACAGATGGTAGCTGCATTTGTGGTGAGCACAGCGTAATGTGTAGAGTCGCTGAATCACTAGACTATAGACCTGAAACTAATGTAACATTGTGTGTCAACTTTATTTTAAAAAAATTAAAAAGAATGTTCTTTTAATGAATTAAGTTATTTGGAGCACAGGTTCCAGATTGATTACCCCTATCTGGCAGTGTCCGCCCTCAATACCCATTTCTACATCCATCATCTCAAACTGTGAGTCCACGGTCTGGCTTATTGGAAAATGCCAACATGGTTCCTCTGTCTTACAAACCTCACTCTGCCAGGGCCTAGTAAAGATGGTATCACCCATCAGTCTTATTATTAAGGATAATTCATCAAGTGGAATCTTATGTTTCACATCTATGCCCATGAGGTCCTCATTTTTTACGAGCAGAAAACCAGTGAATTTGCATTTTGTTCAAGCAAATGGATTATACAATTAAAATGTAGAAGAATTCCAATCAAAAACATATAAGAATAGGTCTAGGTGGACTTTAGTTGGTTAGAATTCAAGCTCTTAGTCTATCACCCACGTTACATATCCTTGTTTTGTTACCGTCTTGTCTCCGTCTACCCCGCTGAAGACCACAAACCTCCCAGTCAGAGAACAGAGTGACAACCAGCTCTACAAAACCACTGTCTGAAAATAGATACCGCCTGAGAAAAGGCGAATATCCTCATCATTTTGTGTTTGAACCACCACCATTTGTAAACCAGCTAATGTGCCCCAGAAAATCAAACGTTGACCATACTCACTTCATTACTGGGGCGGGGGGAGAGAGGGAAGAAGTGGTGGATATCCATCGAAACTAGTCCCCAATTACTTTGATGAATTCTGATCAAAATTTCCTTTTCATTTCAATCGTTAACTCTCTCAATATGCCTAGGAATATATGCTATGCAAAACAGGCAGTGCCAAGACCTAACACACCCATCCCAAATACTTTTCACAAAAGGACATCCGTCAAGAAAGAGAAACTTCCCTTACTCTTTCCAAAGCCATAGGTAAACATTATGAGAGGTTCGTTTCATGGGGTTCTCATTTCTATTGAAGGTCTAAGTATCTTTGACATCTTTATAGTTTTACTCTTTGCTAGTGACGATATTGGAGAGATATTTTATATACAACATCTTAGAAGGTTTGCTGCCATTTTGCCCTTGCCAATTCTAAGTCTCATACCTTTTTGATTTTCTGACTGGAGAATTCACTCTCAGTATCAGTGCTCTTTGAAAAATGAGTCTTTCTTTTACTGATCCTCTATTGGGTCACTGTAGAAGAGCTAAAATTTTTTCTGGCTATTTTTTTGTGATTTTTGGCTACTTGGTGGTGTGATTATATTTGTCTTATAAAAATAAATAAGTGCATAGAGACTTCTGGTATGAATATGGCTATCTATATCAACTCCCTGTCCCCATACCTGTTCCTCCTATAAATTACATAAAGGCAATAAAGATCACTTCTAAACACCCCACATTCAATAAGAGTAGAAGAGGGATATACGATGTACATAACAAATATATGTGTATTGACTGTAGGCCAGTGGAATTTGGCAGAAGCTGTGTAAAAGGAAGAAAAGAGAGAGCAGAAAGAGGCCCAGCAGTAGCAGTTCTTTGAAGACAGAAAAATATACATCCTGAAAGAGAGGCATTCATTCACTAAGTGCAAAAGTTATATATTTTGTATGCAGGCCAGCAGCAGAAACTTCCGGGGCAATGTTTAGGAATATATTACATATCAAAATCTATGCATGGCCAACACAAACGTACATCTCATACACACACACACACACACACACACACACACACACACACATTCACACACACATATGCAATGTATATCTCATGTATATGCTTGCTATATTTCAAATACATAGAACACTGCCTGCCATGCTGGAAATGTTTGTTGAGTAAATACGTGAACCACATAGAAAAAATTTAGCAAAGACTACTTAGTATAAAGAAAACAGAAATGGTCTTTACATATATTTAATAATGTTTCATCCCTAATCATAGTAAGATAAATTATTCCATTTTTGATCTATTACATTAGCAAAAATCCAAATACTTGATAAAACTTCCTATTGGTAAAGCTGTGAAGAAAGTAGTCATATATCACTGATGGTCATGGAATTTGTATGAAGTTTATGGAGGAAAAGCCAAAAGTATAGAGCTAATTTTGACATAGCAATTCTAGTCTGGGTAGTGTCCTTGAGACCTGCCCATATGCCTAATGAAGTAGGTATAAGGTAATTCTTTACAAATTATTAAAAGTAAAATAATGAAAAGAAATCAAATTCCCATCATCAGAGACGATTCCCATCAATAGAGACGAGGACTGTTTACTTATGGAACATCCTCTCAATAGGAATATGATGCAGCTAGAAAGAATGGGAGAATTTTCCATAGGATCTCCAGGATATATAATTAAATGAAAGAAGCATAAGTCAAGACAGTATTTGTATCATGCTACCTTTTGTGATTTAAAGGAGATAGAAAATAAGAATATTTGTTGGTAGATATTTGTAGACTCACAAAAACTCTGGCGGCACTAAGACAAGAATCTAAAAATACTTGTTCTCTATTTGAATAATGGAAGTGGCAACATGAGAGAGAGACAACAAAAATATGTGTAAAAGAGACAGGTATACAAAAGTTTTCCTATCTCAAAATTTTGGAAGCTTGCTAATCAATTTCCTATCAAAAATTTTAAACTTAAATTAAGAAAGAAATTATGAAATGAAATGCCAGCAAGTAAAATAAAGTACTGATGTCCAGATTCACTACAAAATGACACTCTGAGATTTACAGCAATAAAGAAACTTGTTAATCTAATCATTCAACAAATGATTACTGAGTTACTTCCACTATTGAAGATGATGGAGGAAATATGATGAACTGATCAGGGTTAGGCAGGATGGCTATTCTCTTGAAACCTATTTCAGTAAAATAAGGACAGACAATTTACATTTAAAAAGAAAACATAAAACCATGATGGTAACAGACTGTATTGTTACTAAGATAAAATAACATGATACTTTATAGACCGTGACTTGAGAGGGTTTTATCTTTTGTTTTTTGTTTGTTTTTATGATCTGGGAAAGTTGTCTGAGGATGGACACTGAAGAAGATGACATTTGAACTATGACCTGACAAAAAACGAGGCAGGCATGCACATGTCAGAAGGACAAGCATTCCACTGAAAGATGAGCAGAAGCAAAAACTTGGGGTGGAGCAAACTCAGCAGGTTTGAGGAGAGAAAAACATGCAGTGTGAATACAGAGAAATGAACAAGGACTAGAGGGGCATCAATTAAGAGGTGTGAACCCATCAAGCAGACATACTGAGCAGGGCAAGAAGTCTGGATTGCATTTTATGGGGGATGAGAAGGCAATGGGAGGTTTTATGTAGATGAAGTGGGAGACAAAATCACTAATGAATAAAAATCGATATAGAAGAAATGATAAACACAATATTCATTCTATGGGCATGCCATCTTGCAGAAATGGGGAAGAAGAGAGAGTCAAAACAAATTGAGAGGTTAACAATATAAAGCAATAAAAATTATGCACAAATGAAAGCAACTAAGATAAAAGTCATGCTGGGAAAACATTTGCATCAAATATGATTTTCAAAGAATTTGTGGTTATTAAAGATTATTTAATGGGGTCTTGCTCTTCATTTAAATAAGGCAAAAATTATATAAGTAAAGATTATAAAGACATGGGTAATACACAATTTTGTCAGTTATAAAAGTAGTAGAATACAAAGAAATAGAATATAAACATTTTTTATGATACCACTGTATTCTTCATCTATGGGTAAAATAATTTCGCTTCAGTAAAAGCATTCAAAACTTGTGAGATCGTAATTAAACTAATACAACTAAACACAGATGTTTACTGTATAATACACAATATGTAGCAAAAGGAACATGTTCATCCAGTTTGACTCAGTAATTCCACCTTTGGGAATATGTATCCTAAGGCCAAAATTCCACACAAGAGGACTACATTGATGCAGAGCCAGATTTTCATTGCAATACCTTCTAACTTTAAAAAACTGGAATCAACAGAGACACATATAGAAAAGTGGTTAAACCCAGTAGAGCATATGTAGATTGGATACATATTTTTACTTTTTTTATATATTTTTTAAAGATTTTATTTATTTGTCAGAAAGAGAGAGAGAAAGCATAAGCAGGGGAAGCGGCAGGCAGAGGGAGAAGCAAACTCCCTGCTGAGCAGGGAGCCTGATGCAGGGCTCCATCCTAGGACCCCGGGATCATGACCTGAGCCAAAGGCAGATGCTTAACAGACTGAACCACCAGGCACCCCATGGATAAATATTTTTAAACTAGTAAAAATTATCATTAAAAGCGATCTATGGAAATCCATAGAAATGTGTGTAGTTACAGTGAGTTTTTTTAAGAAGTTTAAATAAATGGCATTTGTATGGTTTTAGTCTGTCTCCATCTCATGACCAGTTGATAATTTTTTTTTCCCCTTCCCACTTCTAAGATGTAAAATCCCAAAGAACTAGCTTTCTATCCATTCCTCCGCCCAAGTAAGTATCTCTATCATTTATCCAATCACACACTGTGTTGGCATGAACTTTAGGGATGGGGCTGTGAGTGAGTGAGGACATCCTAACTGATGGATCTTCATTTCAGGAACCATGGTGTAGAGTACTGATGAGGATCTAGTAAATCATAGATGGAGGGTTGACAAGAGGTAAACTGTGGAGTGCTGTCAGAACTAGCAGCAGAGAAATGATCATAAAATCATTAGGAGGAAATATGAAAAGTAGACAGGGTTAGGTTGAGACCATAAATGCTGAGATATCAAACAGTCTGAGAATGCAAGAAAAAAATTTTAATGCATATCCCAAATACACCATGGCCGGCTAGCTATAGAGGGCTTAGAGAAGATGGATGCATGGAACTGAGTAGTTTTGGGGTGGTTTCAATGGAAGAAACAAAAACTGTATCAATCCTTTTTGCATATCCAAAGAAGTCACTTAGAGCATTTTTTCTTTTTCCCTCTCCTTCCAGATTTGCCTAACCCCACTTATCACCTGAAGCATTAGTATCTTTAAGTTATAAGCAAATTCACAATATAGTAATAAGAGTTGCACCCAAATATAATAAAATCGTTAATACTGGCCTCCTGGACACCAAGTCTTATGGTGAAGGAAGGGAACCCTATCCTTGTACCCTACTGGGAGAAATGTAAATTGATGCAGCCACTGTAGAAGACAGTGTGGAGGTCCCTCCAAAAATTAAAAAGGCAATTACCACATGATTCAGCAATCCCACTTCTAAGTACACATCCAAAGGAAATGAAGACAGGATCTTCAAAATATACCTGCATTCCTGTGTTCATTGCAGCATTATTCACAATAGCTAAGGTATGGAACCCACCTCAACATCTTTCATTGGATAAATGGATAAAAAGTGACATACACAATGGAGTATTATTCAGCAATAAAAAAGGAGGAAATTTGTTTGTACAATCAAAAAAAGCCACACTTACGAAATAGAGCCTAAAACAGTGGTTACCAGAAGTCGCAGGGTGGGGAAAATGGGAAGGTGTTGAAGAAAGCAAGTTCTGGGGATCTAATGTACCTCATGGTGATGATAGTTACTAACACTCTATTACAAACTTGAAAGTTGCTAAGAGAGTCCTTTTTAAACATTTTCACCCCAAAAAGAGATAGCAATTATGTGACCTGACGGAGGTGTTAGCTAACCTCACGGTGGGAATCGTTTTGCAGTATTTAAGTGTATCAAATCAAAACGCTTTACCCCTTAAATCTGCACAATGTATTTGTCAATTATATCTCAATACAGGTTGGGAGGCGGAAAAAAGGGATCCCTAGTGGGAAATATTAAGACACGGTGGTGAACAGGTTAAGGCGATATCTCACTTTTGAGGCTTTTTGAAACCATCTTCCAAATCACAAAGATTGCACGATCTCAGAAATATATTTCTCAGAGTTGGACGCATTCTCTTGCAGTGATTTAGGCACTACAGGAAGTACCATGACTTTTTCAGACAACAGAGGAATTACTGAGTATTTCTGTCCCCTGGGGAGCTCACCAAAATTATTATCATGTCTTCATATGTGCATTGCAGCCCTTTGTGGGGGGGGGAGGATTTCATCACACTAGAACTCTTATTACTATTAAGGTCTACTGAGTCCCAAGAAAAAACAGCAATGTATACTCTCCTTCATTACCTTATTGGCAAAGTGACTAACTCCTAACACAGGAAATCCAAAAGAACAGCCTAAGTATCAGATCATTTAAAGGTAAGGTTAATCCAGGGCTGATGGAATATGTTCCTTACTCCTGTATGGTATACAAAAATTTATGATTCTCCTGAAGAACTCCTAACTCTGTCCAGTTTTGTGAGGATGCAGAGCAAAAGGAGAAAATGGCGTGTTTAAAAATCTGATTATTTCCTAGAACTGTCTAACGAATAGAAAATTAAATGTATATATTCAATACCTTAGCATGCAGTCATGCATTTGCTTCATCATCTAATACGTTAGAAGTCACAAAAGTTCTACTACAATATTTTATTAGAGTAACATTAATTCTGCATATTTCTCCTTTATGAAAAGTATACATCAGAGTTCCAGAACGAAAGTGCAATGAATGATAGTGCATATGCTGGGCATCTTTTGTTTTAGCCTGGTTCCCTTAGAAATCAGAGCCTGAGGCAAAGGCTTCTGTGCTCCTAGTGTTTTAGGAAATGCAATGCCTGAGAGATCTGACGGACAGAGGAGTGAGGCAAAGCAGACAAAGTAAACTCCAAGAACACGTTTTTGAGTTGATGGCTACTTGATTGCTTGATCTCATTAAGAAACCATACAAAGTGCATCTCAAGACAGCCTATCCAAAGGGAGGAAATGAGTAGAATATATTCCCCAGTTCCTATCTCCCATTTGTCAAAGATATGTCCTTAGGGAAGGTGGGAATTCCCCGTATTTTCAGATTGCTTATCTTTTTGTGCCTTGGGAATCCAAACCTTAGCTCTAGGACAGGAGGCATGGCATGCAAGACACAGCAGGGGCAAGGGACGGTCAGGATGCATCTGTAGGAAATCTGTTGGAGCCCATGCAGAGCAGATGGCCATAAGCAGCGGCTGGAACAAGGCACAGCAGGGATAAAAGGAAATGAAGTGGCTCAGAAGAGAAGTGGTTCTCAAATTATTGCAGGCATCAGAAGCCCCTAGAGGGCTTGTTAAAACACAAATTGCTGGATGCCACCCCCAGAGTTACTAATACTGTAGGTCTGGAGGGGGGGGCGGCAAATAATGTGCATTTCTAACAAGTTTGTAGGTGATCCGGATGCTACTGGTTGCCAACCACACTTTGAGAAACACTGTACGCATCCCCAGGGCACTGCACCCCTCCCACACATGTTCCCTTGGGTGCTGCTGGTGTATACTGACCAACTGCTGCCATTCCTTTTGTGTGTCATCCATTCCCTCCATGCCTCAGACTCCATGTCCCTGACTGGGCTCTAAGTTGACTCACGTTATCCACCTCAAGGCAAAAAAGATGGTAAGGAAGGATCCTGGGGAAAAGCCAACTTCTGAACTACATGTCTCAGGTGATAGATACCTCTATACAAACTACAGGGACAATGAGGTCCTTCTCTGCAAGTCAAAAAAAAAAATAAATAAAAAAAAGAAAGAAAGAAATTACTGTCACCAGCCCAGACAGTTCAATGGAATCTAGAAGACCAGTATACTCTCTCTTGAATCCTTAACTCAAACTTCTTTTTTGTGGTTATCGACTTTTTTTTTGTTCAGCTACAGTATGGTTTTATAGAAAGATGGAAAGAATAAGGAAAATCCAGACTAAAATGACTTTATTAAGCTCCATTAGGGTGTATCTGTAATTTAGACTTTTGAGAACAGTAGAGAGATATTGTATGAAGGTGCTAATTAAGCAATGAAGTATATCTAGAGTTCAGAAAACTTGACAGGACCCAACAACACACATAAACCGCAAAATCAGACTATGGATGGGGAGACATGATTCTTCACTCTTTATAAAGAATATCTAGATTAGAAATTCTTTGATTTTCCTTGAAGTAATTAAGTAAGTATCAGAAAAATCACAACCTATCATCCATTTAGGAACGCCTGTTACATTAAAAATGAGGTCCAGAGGTATGGAGAAACATCCCATCACAATAATTTCACAAGTGGCTGTGCTTGCTGACTTTGCAGCTACAGAGTGGAGGCCCTTCCAGGAGCCCCACGGGAGTGTGTTTAATTGAATTAATAATTTAATAATAACTATTAGAGGATCTGTGAATTCAGAAGGATTCTGAATTCTACAGAAGGCAGAACATTTGGACAATTGCCATCCAGCCATTCAATATTTATTTAACACCTGTCTTATATTAAGAACTTTGCTAAGTACTGGGAAGTACCAAGATGATAAAAGGTACTTTTGTCCTCTTGAAGTTCATGGTCTACTACGGGAGATGATGAATAAGCCAGTAATTGCAATAATTTGTGAATAGGAGATTGCTCCAATTGGAGCCAAGTGTGATGGAATTCCTTTAAGAAATGCTGTTTCAGTATTATGTAAGCCAGAATGTTCATTCTCATTTACATAAACCCCAGATACAGTGTAAAGTCAATGTCCAAATCAAATAATAAGATACATTTACAATAATTCATTACACACACCCACACACACATAAAATGTACTTATGAGACCCAGTTTATAATCAGTGTATGCCCTCTGTCCACCTCTCCTGAATGTGACCTTTGTCTGGTCTATCTCACATCTGACATATGGCTGACATTACCCAGGAAATGTGGTAGAATGGAAGAGAGGAGGAAATAAATGAATTTTATATAATGGTCAAAAATGTGACTGTGTCACTAAATGCAACTCTAAATGCTCATTCTCACAACTTATCTGCTTATCTATTCGGGGAAATGCAGGCGAATAGGAATTCTGAAAGACGTGTGCTCCCAACTATGCCTCTGCCACATACTCCATAAATATCCACCCAGCCACAGATACCGTGGGAGACTCTGTAAGAAAACAGGTAAGTAGGATGTGAAATATCAAGGCAGCTGGCTCCCAGAGGGGATTTCCTTTTAGGGAATAATTTGTTTCTTTAATTAATCAAAAATATGTATAGGTTAAGATGAAGATTTTAACAATTTACACTAAGTATTAAGTAAATTAATTAAATAAATAACAATGCAAGTATTAAAAAATAAAAAGGCAAAATTCATTATAAGTAATCACCACATATTAATAATATTATTGGGTATGAGTTAGAGCTCATGAGGGCAAAGGGAGCAAACTTTTTTCTCTACCTTTTTTCCCCCTTATTCTTCCCCTTCCTCACCCAGGTGAGGTGACGTTTGGACTTCACCCTCAGGCACAAGCAGGAGTTTATGAAGCAGCAAAATCACCCAGGTAAGAAGGAACACAGATGTCAACTGAGGACTCAAGTGGCCCAACTCATGTGACAATCAGCACAGCCACCTAACTTCTGCCTTCACGCCACAGAATGTTTGCACTTCTCTTGCTACACTCTTAAAATGCAGCCAGTTCCTCCTCTTTAGTTTATTAAGTATTCCTTTTCAACCCTTTCAGAGGATTAGAGGTAATACAGCAGTCAAAACCAATTAGTCAGAATCAGACGCTTTCCTTAACACCTGAGGACCTTTCGCAGCCTGGGGAGTAGCCAGTGAGGGGAAACCCAGGCTGTGGGTGAGCACGGAACAGAGAAGTCATGAGAGAAGCTTCATCTCTATTTCAAATCCCTATTTCAACATTTTCCCTGATGAACCCTGAACCCTAATAGGGAGGGTCTCCTTTTTTTTTTTCCTGCTCGACTCTATGTCTTTGCTCATCCCATCACCAAAGCCAATTCAAAACTCAGCAGTAATTTGCAAATATCTTCTCCCATTCCGTGCATTGCCTCTTTGTTTTGTTGACTGTTTCCTTTGCTGTGCAGAAGCTTTTTATCTTGGTGAAGTCCCAAAAGTTCATTTTCACTTTTGTTTCCCTTGCTTTTGGAGATGTGTCTTGACAGAAGCTGATGTGGCCGATGTTGAAGAGGTTACTGCCTGTGTTCTCCTCTAGGACTTTGATGGATTCCTGTCTCACACTGAGGTCTTTCATCCATTTAGAGTTTATCTTTGTGTATGGTGTAAGCGAATGGTCGAGTTTCATTGTTCTGTATATAACTGTCCAATTTTCCCAGCACCATTTATTGAAGAGACTGTCTTTTTTCCATTGGATACTTTTTCCTGCTTTGTTGAAGATTAGTTGACCATAGCGTTGAGGGTCCATATCTGGGCTCTCTATTCTGTTACATTGATTTATGTGTCTGTTTTTGTGCCAATACCATGCTGTCTTGGTGATCACAGCTTTGTTATATAGCTTGAAATCAGGCAACATGATGCCCCAGCTTTGTTTTTCTCTTTCAAAATTTCCTTGGCAATTCAGGGTCTTTTCTGGTTCCATACAAATTTTAGGATTGTTTGTTCCAGCTCTTTGAAAAATGCCATTGGTATTTTGATCAGGATGGCGTTGAAAGTAGATTGCTCTGGGCAGCATAGACATTTTAGCAATGTTTATTCTTCTGATCCATGAGCATGGAATGTTTTTCCATCTTTTTGTGTTTTCTTCAATTTCTTCATAAGTGTTCTGTAGTTTCTACAGTATAGATCCTTCCCCTCTTTGGTTAGGTTTATTCCGTGGTATGGTTTGTGGTGCTATTGTAAATGGAATCGATTCCCTAATTTCTCTTTCTGCAGTTACATTGTTAGTGTATAGGAAAGCAACTCATTTCTGTGCATTGATTTTGTATCCTGCCACATTACTGAATTCTTGTATGAGTTCTAATAATTTGGGGGTGGAGTCTTTTGGGTTTTCCATATAAAGTATCATGTCATCTGAGAAGAGAGAGAGTTTGACTTCTCCTTTGCCAATTTGAATACCTTTTCTTTTTGTTGTCTGATTGCTGTTGCTAGGACTTCTAGTACTATGTTGAACAATAGTGGTGAGAGTGGACATCCTTGTTGTATTCCTGATCTTAAGGGAAAGACTCTCAGCTTTGACAAATTGAGAATGATATTCACTGCGGGCTTTTCATAGATGGTTTTTATGAAATTGAGGAATGTTCCCTCTCTCCGTACACTCTGAAGAGTTTTAATCAGGAAAGGATGCTGTATTTTGTCAAATGCTTTTTCTGCATCAACTGAGACGACCATATGGTTCTACTCTCTCCTCTTATTAATGTGTTCTATCACATTGATTTGTGAATGTTGAACCACCCTTGCATCCCAGGGATAAATCCCACCTGGTCGTGATGTATAATCCTTTTAATGTACTGTTGGATCCTATTAGCTAGGATCTTGTTGAGAATTTGGCATCCATATTCATCAGGGATATTGGTCTGAAATTCTTGCTTTTGTTGGGGTCTTTGCCTGGTTTGGGGATCAGGGTAATGCTGGCCTCATAGAATGAGTCTGGAAGTTTTCCTTCTGTTTCTATTTTTTGAAACAGCTTCAGGAGAATAGGTATTATTTCTTCGTTGAATGTTTGGTAGAATTCCCCAGGGAATCCATCAGGTGCTGGCCTCTTGTTTTTTCGGAGGTTTTTGATCACTGCTTCAATCTTGTTACTGGTTATTGGCCTATTCAGGTTGTCAATTTCATCCTGTTTCAGTCTTCGCAGTTTATAGGTTTCCAGGAAGTCATCCATTTCTTCCAAGTTGCTTAATTTATTGGCATATAGTTTTGATAATAATTTCTTATAATTGTTTCTATTTCCTTGGTGTTAGTCGTGATCTCTCCCCTTTCATTCATAATTTTATTAATTTGCAAATGACACTACAGATAAAGGGCTGATATTCAAAATCTATAAAGAACTTCTCAAACTCAGTTCCCTAAAAACAAGTCAAAAAATGGGCAGAAGACATGAACAGACACTTCTCCAAAGAAGACATACAAATGGCTAACAGACACATGAAAAAATGTTCAGCATCATTAGCCATCGGGGAAATTCAAATCAAAACCACATTGAGATATTACCTTACACCAGTTAGAATGGCAAAAATTGACAAGACAAGAAACAGCAAATGTTGGAGAGGTTGTGGAGAAAGGGGAACCCTCTTACACTATTGGTAGGAATGCAAGTTGGTACAGCCACTTTGGAAAACAGTGTGGAGGTTCCTCAAAAAGTTAATAGAGCTATGACCCAGCAATTGCACTACTGGGTATTTACCCCAAAGATAGAGATGTAGTGAAAAGAAGGGCCACATACACCCCAATGTTCATAGCAGCAATGTCCACAATAGCCAAACTGTGGAAAGAGCCGAGATGCCTTTCAACAGATGAATGGATAAAGAAGATGTGGTCTATATATACAGTGGAATATTACTCAGCCATCAGAAAGGATGAATACCCAACTTTTACATCGACATGGACTGGACTGGAGGAGATTATGCTAAGTGAAATAAGTCAAGCAGAGAAAGTCAATTATCATATGGTTTCACTTATTTGTGGAACATAAGGAATAGCAGGGAGGACATTAGGAGAAGGAAGGGAAAAGTGAGGGGGAGGGCATCAGAGGGGGAGACGAACCATGAGAGACTCTGGACTCTGAGAAACAAACTGAGGGTTCTAGAGCGGAGCGGGGTGGGGGGATGGGCTAGCCCGGTGATGGGTATTAAGGAGGGCATGTATTGCATGGAGCACTGGGTGTTATACGTAAACAATGAATCATGAAACACTACATCAAAAACTAATGATGTACTGTACGGTGAGTAACATAATAAAAAACAAAACAAAACAAAACTTCGCAGTAAGACTGGCCCAATTCATATACTAGCTATGTTAAGTGTAGACTAAAACTACTCTGATGGGTATATCTGAGACTCTAATTTATAACATTGCTTCTATAAGAAAATACATCCCTGATTTCCAAAGGAGCGACCGAGGAATAGTTTGGGTTAACAAAGGTCAATGGTATATTGGACGCATACTTGAGTGAGAACCTAGAGAGCATGCAGTTCAATAGTGTGATCAGCCCACCAAGTTGGATTTTTTTGTATCCTGTGAGACAGGGCAAGGACAGTGGGAGGCAAGCACTAGCTGAATCTTTTCTTTCTTTGATTTTCACAGTAGAGAACGGCAAGAGGTGGATGGCTATTTAAATGTCAGCTCTACCTTTTGTTGATTAGCTCATAGCATAATCTTTTTATAAAGGTCTACCAAAAAGTAATGAAATGATATTTCACTTCATACTGAGAGCACACTGTGTAAATAATTATGAAAGAAAGAAGAAACATTTATGGCAATGTAAGTCCCATGAGAAGCATAAAATGACACAAAAAGGACATTGTATTTACTATTTTTAATATTCTGAATTACAAGTTTCAAGTATTTTAAATTCTGCATTAGAAGCAGGGGCTTTTTTTTTTCTTTCACTATTCAAAATGTATGTGAGGTTTTCACTAAGATTCATCGGTTTTTCTATGAGTTCTATGATCCAAATCTAACCTCTCAGCTGGCTTCTTCCACCTTTTTCTTCTTATGATTTTATGTCCGATCTCTTCAAACTCACCCACTGACATCTCTTTTATTGATGCCAAATGTATAGTTTTCTTTTAGAAGTTTGTCCCTAAATCTTCATTGGTTGAAGATCACATCCCATTACCCTTTCTAAGTGACTTTTTGGTTTTGCTTTTCTAAACATATCAAAATAAACAAAATAACTAATTTCAGGGGTGCCTGGGTGGCTCATTCGGTTAAGTGTCTGCTTTCAGCTCAGGTCATAATCCCAGAGTCCTGGGATGGAGTCCCACATCAGGCTTCCTGCTCAGTGGGGAGCCTGCTTCTCTCTCTCCAGCTCCCCCGCTTGTGCTCTCTCTCTCTGAAATAAATAAATCTTTAAAAAAAATAGTAATTTTGTGGAAACCTCAATACTTTGCCTTTCTTACATCAATTTATCTTTCACGTGAAGGTCACAGGTACTTTCAATAAGTGATACTGTCCAACAGATAATCTTTTATTGGAGAGGAAGTTTCCAGTGCTTTATTCTGCTTCTGTATTGTCTAGGCGAACGAGGTGAAACAATGCAACTTTAAAAATGCTCATTACAATCAGCTGAAAACCAGCACACTGAGTTTCTACTAAGAGGATAATATAGATTTAGGTTTATTGGAACTTAGAGGAAGCAAGCTTTGAATGAGCCAGCTCCAGCACTTGGAAGGCTATTTAAAGGCACCAAAAACTCTGCCAAAAGAGCACAGAGAGCAAAGGAAACAGCAGGGGAAAGTGATCTCTCAAGTGTATGGGAATAAAAATATTGTTTCTTATTTCAAAGAGTGCTTACCTCTGAGAATTACTGGTGCCCTGTCTAAACCCCATCTTAAAAATATATTAGTTTTTCCATGAAATAGAAATATAGTATATTAGAAAAATGCCCCATCCATACACCCATGTACAGATCCTTGAGTATATGAAAAGAGTAGGCAGAAACCCAGTCAATAGTTTTGAGACCAAATTGCAATCTTGAGTCTAGGTAATAGAAAATAAGAAGTCAATTCCCCTCTATTCACACAGGAGGACAGTCTGCCTCTCACATTCCAGAGAGAGGGAACTCAACTGCCTACCTGCCTTGCCAAAACCTCAGGAGACCAGAAGGTGTATCAGACTCCTTATAGTCTGCCCTACTCCCTCTCTGCCACCTGATTCTCTCAAGAGTTTTCTGCAGGATTTGACTACGTTATGCTGCCAGTGCATTGGCTCAAATATGAAGTGTGATTTCTGCTTTCTCTCAGGGCTTTTCCAATACCCTAAGATAAGGCTGTGACAAGAGACAGTGTGGCATGCACACATGAAACAGGAGACATTACTTGGTCACCCACCCAGGGAAGCTCTGAAAAGCAAGGGTGACAAGTGCTTTTCCTTGGAGATCTTTTGTGGACAATTTGAGAAATATTGTGTTTAGAATATATCAGAAAATGATGGTGGGATCAGACTTCAGTGGCCACATCCAGGGAGCAATTTGGTAATGTGCTCTTGGGTGAACTCCTCTCCTATCCTTGTTCACTCACACTGGTGCCTAGTTCACTGCCTACATTGATCTCCCAGCACTTTCCAAATAAACCACCTATGTACAAATCCTTAGAGTTCAACCTATGCTTTTGGTAGAAACCGAAGCTAAGTTAGAGGGGAATCTAAATCCTAATCACAAATACTGGTAGTGGATTGGTGGTGGAACTCTATGTTCTCAATCACACAGCCAACAAGATTCATACAGAGATGTGTATCCAGGCACAGGAGAGTATAGATTTTATTCAACGCTATTCAAGACTTAAATCTATAGAGACCATCAGTGAAAGGTGTTTTTTTTTTTTTTTTATAATATTCCATTGGTTTGACTTCTTTAAACTGTTTCACTGAATCTCAGCCTACAAATGTTCTTCTCTTTTTTCCTTATCAAAATGTCCTACCTTTGGTTGTATTTTCCTAGTGTCTTAACCAAACTACTGTCTAGCCAGTCATTTTCCTTCTGGGTCTTCCTTGGCATAAAATTTGGGAGTAACCTTAAAATCTAGCCACCTCACGAGTCTAGTGAAAAAAGCTGAGGCTTAAAATTGTCAAAATAGCTGACCCAAGGTAGTCCAAATGGTTCACAGTCTTGATAGATCGCTTTCTCTACTGTTTTTATCTCAACGGACAAACAGAGCTGTAATTATTTCTGGATGATAACTTAGCATTAAATCAATAAATACAATATTTCCTCCCTCAGAGATGTTCTCAGTATTTTGTTTTATTCATTTTATTCATTTCCCCCAAATACAGTAATTCTTATGTTCTATTATGTTAATCAGACATCATACTTTCTTTTCCAATGCCAGACCCCCCACCTATGACATATAGTTAAAAAATTCTATTAAAATATTTTAACAATGCAATGAGTCAAATTCTGTATTTTATAGGATAATAAGATCAAAATGATAAAACTAGCATATTATGGGCAGGATATTCTGCCTCGTACAAAAATGATATGCATGTACAGTCTCAATTTCTTATAACACAAGTCAAATAAGATCATTAATGCTCTATTATCTGATTTGTGTTTATTAATATGTTCTGGAACTCAGATATAGGGGGTTGAGTTTATCAAACTCCTCAGCTTATTGCACAATGTCAACCTTGCTTAATAAAAGTTTCCTTTCTTGTATTCATTCATTCTCTAATTCTTTTGCTTATACCCTTACATCCCACTTTCCTTCCCCTTCATCCCCAGGCAACAATTTTAATATATTCAATGTGTTTGTTTACTTGAATATGCTTTTACAAAATGCAAATTGTACAATGTGCAAATATTTTAATTTACTTAAATGGCATTATGTTATGTATCTCATTATAGTACCCATTTTTTCACTAAGGATTATGCTTAAATATCCATTTAGAGTTTTGCTTCTGTTTAGAATGTGAAAACCACAAGAGAACATTGTTCCTACCCCAATAATAAGAAAAATCAAAGAAAATATATGGAACTAGATTTTTTTTTCTTTAGTCCATCAATGAGCTGAAGTCTCAAGGAAATGAGGTGAATTGACATTCAAAGCATGATAAATTCCTCCAAGGAAAGATAAGATAGGATGTACAAACTATTTTTGCACTGGCAAAGCCCAAGACAGAAAAACAGTACCTGTTGCCGTGGGTAAGGAAAAAAAAAAACTGAAATGTCAACAAACACATGAAGGCGGAGTATCGGCTTGTATGACAGGTTAAAATCCCTGAAAGTCCCCAAAACAGAAGGAATTTCTAGCTACCTTCCAGATTTTTCTCATGAGCCTTCAGCAGGTGTCCATGAGAAGGAGAGGAGGCAAGAAAGGACACTTGAGAACGTTTTCCTTGGTAAAGGAAACCTAGAGGTGATGATCACCTGTGGAACGGGCATGAAATGCATGAGTGACTATGACTCTTCTCTCATTTAAAGCAAAAGCTGTCCTCCTTTAGATATGGGGCAGGAAGCCTTCCTTCCCTTTGATCCCAGAAATAGGTCAGCTTTCACTGGGGAAGAGATAAAACAAAAGCTGTCTGTCTCCTAGGGAAAACAGGAGCGCCTCCCTTGTTCTGGTTCCAGGCAAAGGTTAGCTGCTGCTACTGGAAGGGTAGAAAGTTTCTTGTTTCAGACATCCTACATAAGTGCAAAGCAGAGTGGTATTGCCAATGGAAGAGAAACAAGGAATAAGCTCGTGTTTGAAAACCCTTGGGCCAGACCCCCCACCTATGACAGGCAGTTTGACTGCTATGTGGGGAGGAAGAAAAATGCTGAGGGTGAGCCCCTTTTGCAATCCTTAGGGTCCAGGGTCACAGGAACTAATGACTAGACTGTCTCAACCCCACACAACCTGACAGAAGCAAAGAAACACAGATTTCTAAAAGTATTAGATATCTCAGTTTCTACTCTTCTTTTCCACATAATATGTAAAATCTAACAAAAAATGATTTCAAGAGACACAAATAACCTTGAGAAAAGGACTTACCATCAAAAGATAAAACAGTCTACAAAACCAGACTTAGAGATTGTCCATATGCTGAAAATATTTGACAGGGACTCTAAAATAACTTTAATAAATATGTTTACAAATCTAGTGAATATATGGACAACATGGATGAACAGACGGGAATTCTGACAGAAAGATGGATATGTTAAGAACATCAATAGAAAATAACAGATTTTTTAAAAATCCTATCAAAGTCAAAATTTTCCTTTTATAGGCTTCTTTTCACACTGGACACATTAAAAGTAATCGTGAATTAGAGCACATTTTGGTAGAAATTCTCCAAAGTGAATTATAAATATTAAAAGAGTGACAGAAAGAAAACGACAAAATACCCAAGACCATTAGCAAATAGTAGAATGTATGTGTACTTAGAGTCCCAATATTAGAAGAGAGAAAGAGAACAGGATTGTAGAAATACCTGAAAAGATAATGGGTGAGAACTTCACAACACTAATGAAAGACACAAACCATAGATGTGAGAAGCTCAGAGAATGCAAAGCAGGATAAAATGAGGAATAACATATACAGGTACATGATAAAAAAAAAAAGACTCCTGAAAATCAAAGATGAATAGACATTATTAAAGTTGCCCAAGCTAGAAATATATTACATATAGGAAAACAAAGACAACAATGACATCAGACATCTCATCAGAAAGTATGCAAGCCAGAAGACCATAACAACATATCGTACTGAAAGAAACAAGTCAACCCAGAACTCTAAAATAAATGTTAATATAAGTTATTCAAACAGAATATGGTAACAGATAACTTTTTAACTACACAAAAAAAAATGAACTGACAGGTGTAGTAAAAATATAAGAAAATATAAACAGTATTTTCCTTATTTTTAATCTCTTTATAAGATAAAGTTCAAACCAAATGATAATAATATATTTTAGTGGTAATGATATATGTAAAAGTAAAATATATGACAGCAATAATGCAAATGGTGGAAAAGATGGTGAAATGGAAGTATACTCTAGTTTCTTACAAAATATGTGAAGTAGTACAATATTCTTTGAAGGTAGATCATTGTACTCTCAAGACATATACTGGAAACCCTAGAACAACCATTAAAGGAATGAAAAGAAGTAGAACCAATAAGCTATTTGTGGAGATAAAATGGAAAAGTGAACAGTTAATACCAACAACTCACAAAAAGAGGAAAGTAGAACAGAAACATGGGACAAACTAAAAACAAAAAGTAAGAAGATATATCAATATTTGCTACATATCACTATGACATAGCAGTCCTAACATACCAATAATTGCTTTAGATGTAATTTATCTGAACACTGTAATAAAAGCTGGAGATCGAAAATTCAAGTAACAAAGACACACCCAGTTATACGCTGTTGAAAAGATGATGGAAAATGAAAAGAATAATGAAAAGAAAATTGCAGTGGCTACATAAATACCAAAAAAAGCATACTTCAAAACAAGGAATCTTACCAGAGAGTAAAGTCAATGAATTGATACTTAAGAAACATTCAATACAACAACATCAGAATCAACAATTTTTTCAAGGGGACATAAAACATTGAACAAGAGAGACTAAAACCTCACAGATCAAACCTCAACAAATGTAAAAGAATTGAAATCATACCGAATACATTATCTGACCACAACAAAGCTGAACTATCAGTATAAATAGCAATATGTATGGAAAATTCTCAAGTAATCACAAAGTAAACAACACATTTCTATGTAGCCTCTGGTACAAAGAAAACACACGGCAAATTAGATGATATTTTGAACTGAATGGATATGAAAACCTACACCAAAATTTGTGGAACACAGCTAAAGCAAGACTTAGATTCAAATTTATAGCAGTAAATGCTTACATTACAAGTAAGTTCTGAGAATAATGATATTGTCTCCTAATGTAATAAACTGGAAAGAGAGGAGCAAAGTAAATGCAAAGCAAGCAGAAGGAAAGAAGTAATAAAAAGTGCAAAAAAAAAAAAAAAGATAAAGCCAAACAAAAAGTTAAATAAGACAAAAATATTTTTTAAGATTAAGGAACCTGGTAAGACTCTAGGCAGATTTATAGGGCGAAAAAAATAGCTTACTGGTGTCTGGGGAAAAAAGAGAGTATAGCACTGTTATCTCCTATTGGCATTAACTGAACAATTAGGAAATAATATACTTTATGACAATACATTTGATAACTATGTAAAATGGACAACTCATTGAAAGATATAAATCAAATCTCACTCAAGAACAAGTTTCTCACTCAAGAACAAATTTACACATGAATATCAAGGAAATTAAATATATACTTCTCAAAAATCAAACTCCAAGGTCAGTTGCTCTTATGGTAAGTTCTACCAAACATTTAAGGACTAAAAACCAACTATACACAAACTGTTCTGTAAAATACAACATTAAATAATGCCTTCTACCACATTTTATGAGACCTTATTATCCTGACAATAAAGACATTATCAGAAAAGTGCAGACCAATATCGCTTATAACATAGACTCAAAATCATTAACAAAGTATTATCTAAGTCCAATATATAAAACAATACATGGGTAGCTTCATCCAGGAATGAAATAATTTTGTAATACTTGACAATCCATCAATAGGATTCACCAATAACTACATACTACAAAAAACTACAAAATCACATGATCGTTTTAATAGACATACAAAAAGCATTTGAAAAAAGTTAAAATTTTATTAATCAAAAAATTCTCAGCCAAGTGGTAACCTCCTTAGACTAATAAAGATTATCTATGAAAAACCAACAGTAAATATTTTACTTAGTAGTGAAAGATGGAATTCTTTACCTCTATGATTAAAAAAGACAAAAATGTTCAATCCTACCTTTTCTCATTAGACTTGTACCGGAGGTTCCAGAAAACTCAGACTTGTGGTGGGGGGGATTGATGGGGAAATGAGTAAAGGGTCAAAAAAGTACTAACTTCCAGTTATAAAATAAATGTCATGGGGATATAATGTACAGCTTGGTGACTAGTTAATAACACTATATTGTATATTTGTAAGTTGCTAAGAAAGGTCTTAAAAGTTGTCAGAAGACAAAAAATTTTAATTATGTGGTGATAGATATTAACTAGACATATGGTGGTGTTTATGTGACAACATATACATGTATTGAATTATTATGCTGTGCATCTAAAACTAGTATATTTCTATTTTATCTCAACTAAAAAAAAAAAACCCCCAAAAAACAAACAAAAAAAACCCTCTCAAAACCCAACAGCAAAGAACAAAATGATGCAAATAGAAAATAGGCAAAAGATATGAAGAGACATTTTACTGAAATGGATATATATGGCAAATAAACACACGAAAAGATATTCAACCATTAAGAAATGCAAATCAAACCACCACACCCAATTGGATGGCTACAAAAAAAAAAAAAGACCACATCGGGCATTGGTATATATGTGAAGTGATTAAATCTCTTATCCGTGGTTGATGGGGCATGTTAAATGATACAATCACTTTGGAAAACAGTTTGGTAGTTTCTTAAAAGAATAATGTTAGGCACTCACCAGTATATGATCAAGCCATTCTGCTCCTAGAAATTGACCTAAGATAAAAGAAAACATGTGTCAATTCAAAGATTTGTACTTAGATGTTTATAACAACTCTATGTGTAATAGCCAAAAACTGGAAGCAACAGTAATGTTAAACAGATAAATGAATACACAAACTAGTAGAGCCACACAATGGAATGCTAAGTAGAAATAAAAAGGGATTATTAACACATAACAGCATGGATCAATCTCAAAATAATTATGATGAGTGAAAGAAAACAAAGAAAAACAGTATATGCTATGATTTCATTTATACAAGACTCTAGAAAATGTAAACTAATCTATAGTAACAGAAGTCAATAAAGCTATTATAAACATGATATATATTTTATTAACAGATTTATAAAGATAAAATTGCCATATAGTAAATTGCACAGATTTAAAGGGATATGTATATTATTTAAATTTTCTATTATATATGTAAATACACTATTATGTATATATGCATTATACATACACTTTATGTGTGTGTGCATACATATATACACATATATACATATATGTGTATATATACATATGTATACATACACACATAATTTTAAGACTGCCTTAATTTCCAAAGTAAAGCCGTTGAGAGCAATAGTCCCTATTACATTAAAAAATCACTTAGAAGAAAAAATAAACAAATACAGAACATATTGGAAAGGAGAAGTAATTTGACAGCAACATACCCTCTACATAGAAAATCCCAAGAAATCCAGAGAAAGGCCACTTGAGTAAGGGATTTATCAAGGCCACAGATTACATGTCAAGATACAGAAATCAACTGCATTTTTATATACTGGCAAATAAAATCGGTAACTTTAAATTTTAAAAACAAATGCTCACAATGTTCCATCAATAAGCATGAAATACTTAAGGGTCACTTTAACAAAATATATGCAAGACCTGTACACTGAAAACTTCAAAACACTGTTGACAGAAATCAAGTACATGAAGAAGCTGACCCATATTTATCATCAGAAGTCTCATATTTAAGACTGTTCTTTTTTTTTTCTCTTCATATTTACTGATCTTAAAATTCAGTAAAATTTCAACCAAAATTCTGGGAATATTTTTGTGTTAATTGGGAAGCTGACTCCGAAAATTATATTGAAAAGCTAGGGATAGAAAACTGCAAAAAAATAATTTTGGAAAATAACAAAGCTAGATACTACTACTTGATGTCAGTACTTACTGTAAAGCTACAGTAATCAGTAAATCTTAAAGGTCTTATATACAGCCTTTGAAATTAGATAGCTAGATGATTGATAGGTAGGTAGATAGATAAACAATAGATGATAGATGATAGATTGACAGAAGGACTCATGGACCTGTCAATGGAACAAAATAGAAATATACCTACACAAACATGCATATATGGTGCCAAGTTAATTCAATAAAAAAAAGCTATTGATGCTTACCTAAAACCCTACACAAAAATTCAAAATGATTACAGACAAAAGTTTAAATCATAAATACATAAAATACATAGAAGTAAACATTGAAAATTATTGGTTACAACAAATTACGGCTTAGACAGGATACCAAAAGCAAAAAGCATAAAAGAAGAAAATGAGATAAATCGGATTACATGGAAATAAAGAAAATGCCTATTCTCCAAGATCCTGTTAGAAAATGAAAATACAAGCCAGAGACTGGGAGAAAATGTTGCAGAACACGTAGCTGCTAAAGGACTGGTAGCCACAACATAAAAAGAACTTTTACAACTGAACGTAAGAAGACAAGCCAATACAAAAAGGACAAAAAATTGGTTGTGACACTTCAACAGAGACAATAAACAAATGGCTCATAAAGTGCCTGAAAGTGACACTCAAATGCATTAGCTATCAAGAAAATGTAAATAAAATTCTGTAACAATATACTAGTAAACATCTGCTACAATGACTAAAACTAAAAAGCTTGACATTAGCAAATGATGATGTAAAGGTTGAGCTACTGGGACCCTTAAGCATTGCTAATCGGAATGTAAAATGGTGTGATCACTTGGAAACCACTTCAGCAATTTCTTTTAAAGTTCAATATACACTTCCCAAAGGTTCCAGCTATTCAACTCCCAGGTATTTATTCCAAAGAAATGAAAACATATGTTCATACAAGTATCTATATGCAAATGTTCATAGCAGCTTATTCAAAATAGACCAGATCTGGAAATAACCCAAATATCCCTCACCTGGTGAAAGAAAAAACACATTTTGGTTTCAGCCCAATAACAGACTACTACTCAGCAATACCAAAAACTGTTGATAATGTTCTTATCAGAATAATCTCAAAAACATACTGTTAACAGAAAAAATCCTGGCAAAACAGACTACCATAGAGTATGATTCTGTTTCTATAATACGGTAAATAAAAGAAAAACTGCAGGGATAGAAAATAAAACAGCATACATCTATTGAGATGATGATATCATTTTCTTTCATTCTATTAACGTGATGTATCACACTGAATGATATATATATATATATATATATAATCAACTTTGCAGCCCAGAGATAAACCCCACTTGATCATGGTGAATGATCTTTTCAATGTGCTGCTGACCTTGGATTGGTAGTATTTTATTGACAATTTTTGCCTCTGTAGTCATCAGGGATGTTTGTCTATTGTTTTCTAGTATTGTCCTTTCACGGTTTTGATATCAGGATAATGCTGGCCTTGAAAAATGAGTTTGAGGGTGTTCTCTACTCTTCTTGGAAGTGTCTGGGAAAGATAGATGCTAATTCTTTAAATGTTTGGTGACATGCATCAGCAAAGCCACTTGGTCCTGGGCTTTTCTTTTGGGGAAGTTTTTGATTCCTGATTCAATCATCTTACTAACAACTGGTCCACTCAGATTTTCTATTTCTTCCTGATTCAATCTTGCCAAGTTGTTCTCTGAGAATTTTTCCATTTCTTCTAGGTCCTCCAGTTTGTTTGCATATAGTTCTTCATGGTAGTAGCCTCTTATAATCCTTTGAATATCTATGGTATCAGCTGTAATGTCTCCTTTTTTATATATAGCTTTGTTAATTTGGATTCTTCCACTTTTTTCCTTGGTTGGTCTAGCTAATTCATCAACTCTGTTCATCTTTTCCAAGAACGCAATCTTCGTTTGGTTAATTTTTTCTGTAGTTTTTCTGTTCTCTATTTCATTTATTTCTGCTCTAATCTTTACTATTTCCTTTCTTCTGCAAACTTTGTGTTCACCTTGTTCTTCTTTTCCTAGTTCTTTAAGGCAGAGACAGGTTGTTTATTTGGGTACTTTCTTGCTTCTTACTAGAGGCATTTCTTGCTTTCAGTCTCCTTAGAACTATATTTGTTGCATCCTGTAAGTTCCGGTATGTTGCTTTTCTATCTTTGTTTGTTTCAGGAAACTTTTTATTTCCCCTTTAATTTTTTCTTTGATCCATTGGTTGTTCAGGGAGTATCATTTAGTTTCCACGTATTCATGATTTTTCAAGTTTTCCTGTTGTTACTGATCTCTTAGTTTTATGCCACTGTGATCATGAAAGATACGTGGTATGATTTCAATCTTCTTGAATTTGCTAAGACTTATTTCATGGTCTAACATATGGTCCTGGGAAATGTTCTATGTTCACTTGAGAAGAAAGTGTATTCTGCTGTTATTGGATAGAGTGCTTTGTAGGTCTATAAGGTCCATTTGGTCGATAGTGTTGTTTAAATCTCCAGTTTCCTGACTGACTTTCTGTCTGGATGATTTATCCATTGTTGAAAGTGAGGTATTAAAATGCTCAAATATTATCATATTACTGTTTATTTCTCCTTTTAGCTCTTTTAGTTTTTGCTTCCTATATTTAGGTACTCCAATGATGGACACATAAATATTTATAATTATTCTAACTTCTTCAGTTAGAATGGATTGGATTGTTAGAACAGTTGGAATGGATTGCTGGCTTAGTTACCTACTCAATGATGACCCTTCATCATTATATAACGATCTCTTTTGTCTCTTTTTACCATTTTTTTTTTTTTTTTTTTAGTTTATAGTCTATTCTGTCTGATGTAAGCATAGCTACCTCTGGTTTTTGTTGTCATTTTGAAACATCTGCTTGAAACATCTCATTCCATCCAATCATCACTCTACGTGTGTCTCTAATGCTAAAGCGAATCTCTTGTAGGCAGCATATTGTTGAATTTTATTTAATACATTCAGACATTCCGTGTCTTTTGATTGGAGAAATTAATCTGTTTACATTTAAAGTAACTGCTGATAGGTAAGGGTTTACTATTTCCATTGTGTTACTTGTTTTCTGGTTGTTTTGTAGATCCATTTTGTTTGTTTGTTGATCCTGCTATCTTCTTTGGTGTGTTTTGATGTCCTTTGGTGGAGAAATTCTTTTGACTTCTCTATTGTGTCCTTCCATGTAATTACTGCAAGATTTTCCCTTGTGGTTACTGTGAGGCTTACATAAAATATCTTAAACTAATGACACCCTATTTTAAACTGATAACAACTTAACTTCAGTAGAATTCATATATGTCCCAGTTTTACTTCTTCTCCCCTCATATACTAGGTTATTGCTGTTACAACTTAATATAATTTTTATACTGGGTATCTGATAACAGATTCTTTTATTTATGGGTGTTTTTGCTGTTTTGTTTTTTTAACTTGTACACTAGAGCTGTAAGTTACACACAACTACTACCATATTGCATATTCTAACTATCATTATGTATTTATCATACCAGGGAAATTTACGCTATTTTTTTTTAATGTTAGTGTTCTTTTACTGCCATTCTAAGAACTCCTAGAGCATTTCTTGCAATGTAGGTCTGGTGGTAATTAACTTCTTCAGCTTTTGTTTGTTTGAGAAAGGCTTTTTCCTCCTTTATTTCTGAAGGACAACCACTGAGTATAGCATTCTTGATCATTATTATTTTTCAATATTTTTAGTATGTTAACCCATTATCTCCTGTCCTGAAAAGTTTTTATTGAGTGTCTACCAATAATCTTATGATATTATGGGAGTTATCTTTTATGTAACTTTTTTTCTCCTGCTCTTTACTCCCTTTACTCCTTTTCATTCTTTTCTCTTTTTGCTCCTCAGCCTGGGTAATTTTCATTGTCCTATTCTCCAGGTCACTGATTCTTTCTTCTGCATGGTCAATCTACTTTTCAAATACTCTTTTAAATTCTTTAGTTCAGTTATTGTATTTTTCAACTCTAGGAATTCTGTTTTTGATTTTGTTTTTGATGGCTGATGTTTCCTTATCAAAGTTCTTGTTTTGTTTATACACTGTTTCCCTAACTTCATTTAGTTATTTGTGTTTTCTTATAGTTCACTAAACTTCCTTAAGAGAATTATTCTGAATTCTTTTTCTGGTGGTTCATAGATCTCCATTTCTCTAGGGTCAGTTACTGGAGCTTTATTAGTATCCTTTAGTGGTGTCTTATTTAAATATATTTACTTATATTTCGTGATCCTTGATTCTTTATGTTGGTACCTGGGCACTTGAGTAATGGGGCTCCTCTTCCAGGCTTTACAGGTTTGCTTTGTCAGAGACTGTTCTTTACTAGTCAGCTCAGTTTGGGTTTCAGGTGTGTCTACTGGTAATGTCTTTGGACAGGCAGGACTTGTTGTTATGGTCTATTTTTGGGTGAAGCAACGGATCACACTCTGAAGATGGGAATGAGAGGATGTGCCACTGGCTGAGAACAGTTGGAATGGATTGCTGGCTTAGTTACCTACTCAACCAGGGCTGCAAGATAGGCCCCATGGTTTCCTGAATTCTCTGGTAAGGCTTACTAACATTCAGGACTGGGTACTATATTCAGTAACAGATAGAGCCATGAATTACCTTCCCTGCCCTAGACGGGCAGCAGGACAAGGCCCAGGGCCTGTATAGCTTGTTGGTTGTGGGCCCAATCCAGGCCTGAGTGTGCACTGAAATCCCCGGTCAGGCGAGGCCACCTGTTTTGCTCTGCAGATGGAGGAAGCCGCAGGCTGTGTTCTCTATTCAAGGGCCCCTTTGTGTAGGGCTGTTGAATACACTACATAGCTTCCCATGTGCTCTGGTTAGGTTTCCGGGTTGGACAAGCTGAAGACTGTATTCAGCAAGAAGGGGGCCTATGAATTAGATTCCCTGCTTGGGTGCAATGGGTCAATCAGCTCTAAAACTTGTAAAGCTCTTTTTTTGTTGTTTTAAGTCAACCTACACCCCACGGTGCCTGACTGAGCAGAGCCACTAGTTTTGCTCTACAAACCACCAGCTCTGTTTGTCCTTCTCTTGGGTCAAGTGCTGCTAGGGAGCAAAGCTTCTAGGAACTGCCTCCAGTCCTTTTAGTCAGGTGGAGCCAGAAGATCTCTGCAAAGATGAGGCTCTGTCTCAGCTCCCTTGCCTGGCTGGAGGGTAAGGGGCTACTCTGGCCTACTCTCAATTTCCCACACACGCTGTCCAGTTGGGGGATGGGGGCAGGAGGTACCCTCAGCCTTGGCTATCAATTAATCCCCCTAGTATGCGCAGGAAGCCTCTGTGCTTAGTCTTGGCTTTACTCTAGGGGCAGTCATCTCTGCCTGCCCACCTCGAGTTCAAGCGCCAATGGGTCTCACAGTTTCCAGATGTAAAAAGATATTCTGTTCAAATGGAACTGGAAGGCACTCTCCACAGCAGGTGGACTGTGATTCAGCTCCTTGCTAGGGTGTGGGCAAAGCAGACTCTAGGGCCAGCAGAAATCCTTATTTGAAGATCTGAATCAGGCAAATTTGCATCCCACCTAGCTTCCCAACCAAAGTGCACGTCTGACTTGCTTCTGTAGATGAGTAAAGCTGCTGTTGGGATTGCTACTTGGGAAATGCAGGTCTAAACTCAATGTGCCAAGATCTTGCTGGTTGTTACAAGCCCTTTCCTCCCACTCTGTCACAGTCAGACTCCCAGTGGCTGGGAACCCCAGAGTCCTCTGCAACCCCACAGGGCACGTTCAGAGTAATAGTTCCCACAAAGGGAACCACAATGCCAGAAAGGGCTGGTTGTCCTTCTTGGGTTCACTTTTCTCACTGGAAGAACCAGAGTCTCAAGGGAATTTCTCCAGGTAGTGCTGTGCTGGCCTGAGAGACAGGCAACATGGTCCACACGCAGCTGCTTCTCTTACTACCTTCTATGCAACATGTCTTCAGTTCTGTGGCACAGGTGGTACTTTGGCCTCGCCTTTGTGTGCTCCAGGAGTTTCTTGGTCATGTCTTATTCATAAATAGTTGTTAGGTGTTCTTGTAAGGGGGACCAAAGTCGGGAATGGCCTAGGTCACCATCTTAGCAATGTGACTTTCCTATCTTAATTTATTCTGATTATTGTTGCATTTACCTGACTGTAGAGGCTTGTGAAAACTCATCAAACAGTACACTTAAAAAGGTAAAACTTAATGTTTGTGAACTTAATAAACTTAACTTTATAAAACAGAAAGATCTATCCCTGTTGCTATGTATACGTGTAATTCACTGTTTTGAATCACTGAAAGATTCACCATGATATACATTTACTTACAAACTCTTCAACTTCTGATCGTCAACACTGTCATAATTAACACCCTCACACATGTATACGAAAATTTCTATAGATTATATACAGAATATAGGCCTGAAAACAAAACTGTTGAGTCATAACATACATGCCATTAGTGTGCCACCATAAGACCAATTTCCCCTCCTAGAAACTATGCCAGCCTGTATTTAGTACTTCTGTCTATGTGGGAGGTTAAAATGATTTACGTAAGATCATCCGTCTGAGGTGACATGCTATGCCTGTAGCTTCACAAACTATTCAAAACACCTGCACAGAAATAACTGTTTTTTCATTTCTCATCGTTCCCTGTCCATTTGGTCCCCAATTGTTGTTGTTTTCATCTTCCCATAGTTACATTAGGCTTTCTGAAATTGGCCAGCCCCGGTCAAGTTATACGTCACAAAAGTCTTTAAATTCTTTTCTGAATTATTTTGTTTCTTCTCTTTTATTTCAATTAGGCTTGCTGGCTGTCTGAGAAAATTCTCTCTTCAAATTCCGATTTGATTTTAACACTTTTTTTTCCCTTGTGCTGTGACCCACAATTCTTATTTCTAAAGGAAAACAAGCAAAACTGAGTTAGCTACCCAGATTTTCAATAGTCAGACATCTGCAAAAACTCATATGCTTAAATGCCATCCTAAACCTCTTCTTTGTCACATTTGGAAAAATGGAATGATTAATATCTATGGTGTGCATATTTTTGGAGGCAGTTTGGGAGTTTCAGGCTCAAATTCTTATGTGAGCAAAACCGAATACATCGTGTTTTGAAACTTTACCATCACATAAGCAATTAGATTGCCTGCATGTATCACAATCTATATTTTTAGAATTCTTTAGTGCCTTTCTCAATAAGGTATTTGTCAAATTAATCATGGGTTTTTCTCCTAGCTGTTTGACCTATATTCTTAGTTCAATTTCTTGCATTGCATGTCCTAAGTAGAGCATTAAATTCTTCTGCTTTTCTGTAATTAAGCACAGAAGAGTAACTCTAATATTTACATTTGCCATGGAATGTTATGTATATTTAAGAATTTTTATGGAGAAGTCACTAGAGAACACCTATTTTTATGATTAAGGGACAAGACAGTTCCAGTATTTTACACTATACCTTAATGAAGTAAATTCACAGCACCTTGCTTAATTCATTTTATAAAATTTGTTTTGCACGGTTTTGTGTGAATTACACACTTATGATTAGTCTACTTCCAATAATTAACCATTAAGAACCGATCTATAAAGAGTTAACGCAATGAACTATTTTCAGGCACCACAGAAGACTTTATTTACTTCCAGGTACCTGTCTAGCAATGCCTTATTATTTTAAGCACCTTCAGTAATTTACATGTCTTATAATTAACATTATTCCTAAGTATGTCCAAGTTTAATAAGATTTCACTCTTTTTGTTTGTTCCTAACTTCAGCCACGTATATCTAAGCAAGTATCATAGACTCATTTAGAAAGAGTCTGGGACCTTGGAACAAACACCAGAGTCCAATTTTCCCTGGAGTTGATTGTATGCTGAATATATTAAGCAATCAATTATTTGGCTAGAGAGTATAAACATTACAGTTTCTTTTGGCTTTGGTTAAAGCCCATGTGTTCTTCAACATGCCTGTCTAAAACTGTCCCAAGCAATCTCCAATCTACACCAAGCAGAGGCATAGCAACCTACGGAGTACACACCGAGAGCTGG
Source organism: Callorhinus ursinus (assembly GCF_003265705.2). Lineage (NCBI taxonomy): Eukaryota > Metazoa > Chordata > Mammalia > Carnivora > Otariidae > Callorhinus > Callorhinus ursinus. Next base: position 3,361,565 of record NW_027397092.1, on the reverse strand, counting down.
TTTAGCAGAAAGAGACAAAGCCAGGAGACAAAATTTGTGCAGATTTCTGACTGCCATCTAGGCACAGGGTGCTTTGGACACCTAGCCTCAGGATGCTCCCTGAACCCAGCACTGCTGTGGCAAGTAGCTTGGGGCAGGAGTAATCTGCCAGCATCGTGCCTCAGCAGCTTCCCGTGTTTCTCCGCCACCACATCATGGCACCTCCTAAAAACGTGTTCAGCCATTCTGACGCATGTGCGTAATTTGATTGCGCTTGCCAAGACGACAAAGCAAAACCATGACGAAAGCGTTATCGTCTATCAAAAGGTGATA
>NW_027397092.1:3352190-3360853 GCF_003265705.2 Callorhinus ursinus | reverse complement strand
CTCTCATTCTCTCTCTCTCAAATAAATAAAAAATCTTTAAAAACAAAACAAACAAACAAAACTGTCATTCACCTCACTACTATTTCTGAAGTGGTTATCCAAAGGAAAATAGAAATGTCAAACTAGTTAGAAGAAAGGCTATCGGTGTATTTCCAAAAAGAACTTGCCTTCTCATTTTAACACGGACACAGAAGAGCAAAGGTATTTACTTACTTAACGGTTGTTAGTTGGCTTTGCCGTCAATGATACAAAACCTCTTTTTTGTAGCCTCGGGGACATCTTATTAATAGAAATTAACATCTGATTCTTATTAACATTTCCACAACATTATATCCAGCAGATCAAAATATCCAGGCTCCATTATTCTTTTGCGAATACTTGACTAGTCCCCAAAGAAGTTCATGAATATCAGATCTCCAAAGTCACATATTACTTGTCTAAGTCAAACACATGTACACAAAGACACTTCCCAGCCTTTACACACAGAAGCTGGAATTCAGTCCTGCTGATCATGTTCTCTGTTTTCCTAACGAAGGGCACTATTCAGTCAGTAGATGTGTCATGAGTCATGAAGTTAACCGTGTTCCTGGACTTCACTTTCTCAGAGTGAAGGAGGCAGATTAGTGACTCCAAAGCCTTCCTACCACAATACAACTGAAGTCTGGAAGAAACATGCTTCGAAAGGTATTAATGGACTCGTGGCAAGCCAGAAAAATCTGCAAGGGTAAAAATTAAGCCAAAATAACAACAACTATGAACTTTAACCAGAGAAGGTAGCTGTGAATGGCACGAGGTGGCCCTGGGTACTAATACCCAGAGCGATGCTGAGATTAGAGCCAATGCTTTTGGACTGCCACCAGGTGCAAGGGCTGGACCTCAAATACCTGAATTAAGATGGAAACCTTGAGGAGGTTACAGTGGTGTCGCAAGTTATTAGCAAGTTCTGGGCTTCAGCAAAAACAAGTTAAATTCTCTCTCTCAATCAGAACCACAGTATTCTCACAAATTAAGTTCAACAGAATATAGCTAGGAATGTTTTTTGAATCACAAAAACACCCCTATAAAATAGAATGACATAAGGGAGAGTAAGCAGAAACTAGAAGACAGCAACTTTAGAACTCCCAGGACTTCAGATAATAGAATTAGACATTATAAAACAATGTAAATTATTCAAGAGAAAAAAAAAAGGAAGGTTTTTTTTTTTTTAAGATTCTATTTATTTATCTGACAGAGAGAGTGAGTGAGAACAAGCGGGGGAGTGACAGGCAGAGGGAGAGGCAGGCTCCTGGGCTGAGCAGGGAGCCCAATGTGGGACTCAATCGCAGGACCCCGGGATCATGACCTGAGCCGAAGGCAGATGCTTAACAGACTGAGCCACCCACATGCCCCAAAATGCAAGTTTTTAAAGAGAATAATCAATAGGAAACTATTACAATTATAAGACTGATTTGGAAAGGAAGTTCAATTCTAGAATAAAAATTCACAATTAACGCTCAAAGATTATTAGAGGACTGGAAGAGAGATCTGAAGGGTGTACAAGGAAAGAGAAAATTTAAAAAAGAGAAGTAAGGGATAAATGAGAATGTCCATCTTCTAGCTGTAATTCCACAAGGAGGAAATAGAGACTAGAGGAGGCTAATCTACCCTGTGGAAAAAAGTATGAAACATTATTGAAAGATATTTAAAAGACTTCAATTAGTCAAAGTGGTATACCCTACTCATGCACTGGAAGACTCTTTATTTTAAAGATCTACTAGGCCCCAATCGAAAATTTATTCCTTCATGTGAACCATAGTAAAGACTTTGAACACCATTTAATAGCAGGTCTTGCCTACATACACCAGAGAAGATATTCACGACAGGATTATTCACGGTAGCAAAAAAAAAAAAAAAAAAAAAAACAAACCATCAACAATGCATTGATAAGAGTATGGATAACATTTTAAATCGTCACAGAATTTATTAAGAAATGAGAAGAATGAATTGTGGCAACACAAAACAGTGTGGGTGGGTCTGAGAAACACAACAAAGGAAAAAGGCAATTAAAGGTGGATAACTTAATGTTTGATAATTTTATAAACCCCCAAAACAAGAAACTACGTTGTCTAGCAGCATTAAGCATGTAGTGGTATTACGAACAACAATAAGGAAGGATACTCGTAACATTCAGAGTAGTGGTTAGGTCTGGTAGAGAAGTTAAGACATGAAACTGGAGAAGGGACAAAGAGTATCAATATTAGTGCTATTTAATGGTTCCTAATTTTAATAGTGAGTGTATCGTTAATGTTTAGGGGTGCCTGGCTGGCTCAGTCAGAAGGTAGGGTAGAGAGTGCTTAAAAAAAACAACCCCATAGTTAATATTTAATGTTAAGCCTTAAAATTTACCTAGAGGTTACATATGTTACTTCATACCTATCAAATATTACCTTAAAAATGTATCTTGCAATTTACAGAGTTCTAAGTTTTTCGCTCAAATCTATTCTCATTTTATGCAAAATTCGAAAAAGCTATTTATTCAGAGTCCTAGGCCATAACCAATCAGAAGGAGCAGATTACAAGGTAAAAGAAAGTTCCCAAGAGGTTAGTATAAACCAGTACCTATCCATTGAATAACAAATGAAGTATCTCGAAATAATCTCTAAAATACCAGCTCAAGGGCTTCACAATTATTGCCATTCAGCTCAGTAGCTATTTCATATTCAAAGAAATAGGTCAGCACCTTCCAGGCTTTAGCACCACTGTGGAATAAGGTAATTGACTTCCTTTGGGGGATCATAAGTCATGAGGCTCTATTACATTAGTGAAGAAAGAGGCGGCACCTATCAAAAGAAATCTCAAATCAAGTTGATTAAGTAAATGTCGAGTCAGTGTCTGGAAGCGATGCCCCCTTCAGAGTCATTCTGTCTGCTTCACGTACTAAGTCACCTGCCTGGTTCCTGAAGGGTGTGTGTGTGTGTGTGTGTGTGTGTGTGTGTGTGTGTGTGTGTACACGTACCACAGATTACCAACTCGTACATGAAATTAGTGGCAGGGGGCGCCTGGGTGGCTCAGTTGGTGAAGCGTCTGCCTTAGGCTCTCAGGTCATGATCTCAGGGTCCTGGAATCAAGTCCTACATCTGATTGGGCTCAGGTCATGACTCTCGATCCTGGGATCAAGTCCCACATCGGGCTCCCTGCTCAGTGGGGAGCCTGCTTCTCTCTCTGCCGCTCCCCCTGCTTGTGCTCTCTCTTTCTCTCTGACAAATAAATAAATAAATAAAATCTTAAAAAAAAAAATAGTGGCAGGATGTTCGGCCTGTTTTGATGGCTTGGCGAAAGAAAAGACAGCTGTGTGAGGACAGTGGACTGTGACAGTTGGAAGGAGGGAGATGGAAGGGTGTCCCAGGAAGAGAAAGCAGTGTGAGTAAAGGCAAAGTTGCCACTTCTCATTCTCAACCCCTCACAGTCTTAATGGTTTGTGATGTGTTTGGGATGCGGTCTTTCTGTGTCTCCAAGGGCACCACACTGAGTCGGGGCCAGGTTCCCAGCAAAGTGAAGGTGTAGCTCAGGTATTTGTGGTGCCTTTCACATCCTTTTCAGCAGCTTTCCTAGTTTCTGACTTTGCATTTAGACCCAGGCCTCCTGAGCTGGGGATATTACCTTTCACTACCTTCTGCAGCTGAAGCTCATCCAGGTTTATTCTGTACAAATTGCCTGGAGCACCAAAATCAAATCACTTCCTAAATCCCTCCACGATGCCAACCCAAAATTAATTAATTCAACAATTAATGGTGACTACGTGTCTATGCCTTCCATGCAATTAAATCCAGCTAGTTATTAAAAGGAGAATTGAATTATTCAACTAGAATAAACCACCCTAAAAGGCGAATGACTCCTTTATTATTGAGTCATTCTCTCAAGGACTTTCCGTAAGGTTTTTGGTAGAATATACAGAAGAGACTTATTTGAGGGCTCTTTTCCCAACCATGGGCAAAACTGCAAAGTTTATCATTTAGACCATAAAACATTATACATGTTTTTATTGTTTTTATAACAGGTATCATTATGTAAGGGTATAAATACAATTGGCCAGTTAGAAGATAGTAGTATAATACACCATATTCCTACAAATAGATTTTTTTTTCACGTCGTAAAAATATATCAACGATCCTAAGTCAGGGGATGCCTGTCTCAGTTGTTACTTTGCCATCAGCTAGATCATGGACTTTAGTTAGTTGATTGGCCTGGACTGTTATTTTGTTTCCCATCATGAAACAGAAACTCAGTATTACAGTGTTTTAGGAGGTGAATAGGACTCCTTGCCCTGCCACTTACAAGTGGGGGTTATTAAAGTCTTCAGGTCTCAGTTTTCTCGTTCATGAAATGGGAGTCCTGTTAGCAATATCAACCTTAATGAATTCTTGAGATGGATGAAATGAGATTTGCAAAGCCCTTAACATGCTGTCTACCTGGAACGTGGTAACATTGTCTTTTACTATCTGAGGAGACACACAAACGAATACATGAAACAAGAGACTTCCAATTTTTTTAACCTCCAATGTTTCTTTCCGTTTATTTTACACATATAGTCTGGATTTTCCCCTATTTTTCCTAAGTTTCTCTAAATCTTCTCTAGGACATAGGTGTATATTTACTACAAAAGAGTATTGTATTTACTACAAAAAAATCGTATTTACTACAAAATAATAAAGTATCAAGTGACTCTAGAAACAAGATACTATAGCTGGGGCTAAGATTTCAATGCTCATATTTTAAGAGAAAGAGGTCTTTAGTATAAATCCTTTTAATCTAGCTTCATTTATTTTGGGCTGAGTTACATTTCTAATGGCCTAGATAAAATGCCTGCTCTAAGATGGGTGGGATGAGCCTTGTTCCTAAAAATGCACGAGTGACTTAGAAATGGTACTAGGACACTTTTGCTTTAAAGCTGTAGATGTCCATAGTATTGGTCTTGAAAGTGTTCCTAGAGTTCCTAGAATTATATTTCATATAATTGATATTCTAACAAAAGTCCTTGTAGGCCATGGGGGCCACTTTAGGTGGAAGTGCTTAGCTTTCTTCTGTATTTTCTGTGAGTTTCACAGAAATATAACTTTATGACAAATATGTTTTTGGTTACTAAGAGAAATGATATAGTTCCTTATTTGCCCTGGGAAAACAAGGAATGGAGCCAAAGATATACATCTGAGAAGAGAAAGCTTCCAGGGGCCTATTAGGGAGTTTCCATCAAGATTCCAGAATTCCTCAGGGAAGCTGAAGTGATAGGATGATGTTCTGCAGGAACACTTTTGTGTTTGGGGTGAGTGAGTGTGCTAAGAGATAATTCAGAGGCATGAAAAATAGGGGTAGGTAGGAATAGCAGAAGGTGACAACATATCTCATTCACTGTGTAAACAGAAGGGACAGGGGATTTGAGGTTAATGGGCCAGAAGTGGTCTCGGCCAAAAGAGACCTGACTTTACCGAAATCCCCATTCCCTCATGCAAATATGTCTACTCCACAGTTCTCTCCACTCCTTTGGACTCTTTTAACACTGACAAAATTGATATCCATATACTGGAATCAAAACAGGGTTCTGTGCATTTGTCTACATGCCACTCAACATAATCCCTTTGTGTTTGTGCAGAGTCCATAAAGCAGTCAATATGGTGCTGTAATTTATTGAGACGTCCATTCTGCAAACTTAGCTGGAGCCTGGCAAGACGGACTCCAGCTTCTCTCTCCCTTTTTAAAGAAGCACTGACCTCATGCAGGGAGCACTTCAAGGAGTTTTGTCTGGATGATCAATACATTTCTATATTTATAAGCCTAATCAGAGCCCATCTGCTTTTCTGCTCAAGCGCTGCTCAATGAGAGAGTCACATAATCAAAATTATAAACTTTATTGCATTGATTTTTTTGTTCTACTTGTTACTCAGACCACAATAATAATTAAATATTTTCGTTTTAATAACTGCAGCTTGACACAAAATCATTTCTCCGGGAAATATCTCCCTAACGTCAGGACTATGGCATCTTCTACTCCCAGTCCTGCCATTTCTCATTCTAATTATTAGACTTTAACAGGTCCAAGACTTGTTTTAAATGCTCTTGTCTCAAAACTTAGCAGCTGTTCCCCGGGCCACATATATAGAAAGCTGGTCAGCTGCCTTGAACTGACCTCAATGGCACAGTCACTTAGAGCCACATCTCCACCAGAGAGAGACTCCAGCGGCACCTTCTAAGTCCTGCAGGGTCATCTATAAATATGTGTATTTCACCACGTTTCACCTGCTGTTGTTTTGCTGAACCAAGCAGCTGCTGCCTTACTCGTGGAGCACCAAGCACCTTGGGAACTTACATCACATTTTTTTTTTTCCTTTAGAGGTGGGGAGAGCAGAACTAGTGACTGTTTAACTGGCTGCATCAAAATGCAGTGGGGAGTTCAGAAAAGATAAATGAGGATGGCCAGCTTGGAGGAAGGATAACAAAAGGAAATGACATCTCACGAGGAAGAGGAGAGGCCGGCCTTTAATGTGCCGATGTGTTACGCCAAGACATCTTTCTGTAGTACTTGGCTCATCACATCACTTCATGCTGACCTGTGCAAGTTTATTTTGTGATTTGTGGGGAGGGTGTAGGGGGGCACATAACCAGATCAATCCTACCTGCCACAACTAAGTCACTGTCTCTACTGCGGGGCATTTTTTTTTTTTTCTATGAAGGCAACTTTTCCGTTTAGGGAGATGAATTAGATCTGAAAACACCTAAATGCTTAGCATTTTCACTTTGTCTCTGAGTAGGCTCTCAGGCTAATTTAGGCCATATGGTGTCTTCCCGTGGCAATAAATATGCCCTTCCTGACTTTTAGGCTTTCTCAAATATGGGATCTCTGAATTACAACCTGTAGTTCTCCCTGGCCTTCCAAAATTCAGAAGCATTTTCTCATGGCCAAATTACCAGACTATAAGAAACAAAGAGTCGGTGTTGTAAATCAGTATGTGAACTTTAATTTTTAATAGGCAAAAAGAGTCATAGGTGCTTTCTGATTTTACTTAAGCATCTTGATCATTTTAGTGGAAATGATAAAGCAGCTGTTTCCATCTCAAAATTTTCAAAGATCTTCCTAAGTATTTTTCTAGTCAACATCCTTTGTGTCTTCTGTTACACCAACAGGTAAAATTCGTTTTCTAATAACATATATAAAATTGTATGTGAACTTATGAATGGTGACCAGCCCTGTAAAACAAGAAGCTGTCAACTTCCCAGATGCCAAAAAATATCTTATTTGCTTTTCTTTCTGTCATGCATGTGGTTTTTGCAAAATCTCCCCACAAAGTCAGTCTTTGAGGACCTAAAAAGTGAAACAAAATAATGTCCAATAATGGCATACCACAGCAGTGCGTTTCCAGTAAATATAGCTAAAACTCTGATTTTGAAGACATGCCATTATCTAACCAGCTTAGGCTTTGAAGCTTCATATGCAATGTCAAGTTTCAAAAATTAAGGAATGTGGGCGCCTGGGTGGCTTGGTCGTTAAGTGTCTGCCTTCGGCTCAGGTCATGATCCCAGGGTCCTGGGATCGAGCCCCGCATTGGGCTCCCTGCTTGGCGGGAAGCCTGCTTCTCCCTCTCCCACTCCCCCTGCTTGTGTTCCCTCTCTCGCTGTGTCTCTGTCAAATAAATAAATAAAATCTTTTAAAAAAAATTAAGGAACGTATTATTTCAGATAGGTAGTTTTTGTAGCAAGCACTCAAGATGTGGTATTGTCCGAACATGGATAGTGACAAAGTGGGGGCCTCTGAAGCAATGAGGAATCTGGATGGTCATTTAAGCCAAAATATACGTTTCATTTTCTCTATATCTCTACAGTATTTGACTAGCCTGTCAGAGGATATATAGCTCCACTATGTCCTAAGATATTCAGATCATACTGAGATTGCTTTCATTGTTTAGCCTAACATCAATCTAGGACCTACCCTGTAGTTTTTAGTCCTAGGCACCAAATAAATTCCTTGGAGCCAAGTTTACTTCTGTTTCTCATGAACAGGAAAAAAAAATACTTGTCAACTTTGTATGTCCCTTAGGTTTCAGACTCAAGAGGAATCGTGGGATTTGGAGAAAGATGTGTGAACAGCACATACGACAGTGTGAGTGGCATTCCCATAAATTAATGAGTTCTCAAAGATCAAGCATCATATGGGAATGCAAAATGTCACACTGTCACACTGCAGAATGCTATATGAGGCATAAATAAGTGTCTTTGCATCGTTTAATCATACTGTACAGAATACATTTTTATCTTAGAAATCTCAAATATCTTAACTAGGCAAACTGTTTCCAAACTTTGTCTATTTTAATGCTGTTATAATTTGATGTGTCAATTGCTGGAAAGAATACACACACACACATCTACTTGCATCTACTCTTTCACACACACACACACACACACACACACACACACACACACACACACGAATACATATAAAGAAACCAGGAACCAGAAACTGGTTATAAAACCAGTATGTATATGGGTACACACATATCCACATATATATGTTTTTCTTTATATATATAAAACCAGTATGTATATGGATATAACCAGTATATCCATATATGTGTGTACCCATATACATACTGGTTATATATATATATATATATATATATATATATATATATATATAT
>NW_027397092.1:3281594-3352090 GCF_003265705.2 Callorhinus ursinus | reverse complement strand
AGGGAATAATACTTTTTTCTTTTATAGCTGAAAATACAGCATATATAACTTATGATGTCCAAAATCCTTAAATAGTCAACTCTTAATATATAACTGATGGCTAAATCTCAACTGAATTATGTATCATTTTCATCTGACTCCTCCTCTATTAGAAGATAGTTTTATTTTTTTTAAGATTTTATTTATTTGAGAGATAGAATGAGATAGAGAGAGAGCATGAGAGGGGGGAGGGTCAGAGGGAGAAGCAGACTCCCTGCTGGGCAGGGAGCCCAATGTGGGACTCAATCCCGGGACTCCAGGATCATGACCTGAGCCGAAGGCAGTCGCTTAACCAACTGAGCCACCCAGGCACCCCTATTAGAAGATGGTCTTACAATAAGCTGCTGTAACAATGAGAACAAAGACTATAGCAGCTCAAATACAATCTAAGTATATTTCTCTCTTATGTTAGCAGGTTGGCCAGTGCAGGCTGGAAGAACCACTGACCTCATTCAGGACCCAGCTTCTTTCTATCTTTTTACTCTGTCATAACCTACAGTATATTGCCCACGTCCACATGATATAAACTGTCTCACCAACACCACATTTCCACTCTAATTCCAAAAAAGAAAGTAGAGCACAAGCAGTTTTATTTTAAGGGGCATGACCTGGAACTGGGCATATCAGCTTTATTCATGTACCATTTTAATTCATCAGACACAGCTAGATGTGCGCCAGAACTCATCCCGTGTCCACATCCAGCTGTGGGATAGGCTAGGAAAAGAAATCTCTTCTCTCTGTGGCCATGTATTCAGAGAAAGTTTGTGGTGTGAGGGAGGAAAGAGTTTTATTACTCGAGTTTAAAAGGAGATCATGGTGACAGGGAAGAGCTCACCAACTTTTCCATTATTCCCTTGGAACGATCAGGATAATTCTAATTTCTTTTACTACTTATATCCATCCTAAAACCAGAATCTGTATCTTTGATTGAAGCACAATTATGTGCAAACCCAAAGACAAAACTGAAGATCATGACAAGAACTTTTTTTAACAAGGAAAAAAAACCATGCTGAAATAGAATTATTTTGACCAAACTTGTGTGTACACCTGTCATTTTGTAATTGGTTCCTTAGCACAAAACTTCAGAAGTACAACTGCTATGTCAAAGAGAATGTAATTTTTTAGGCTTTTGATAAATGTTACCAAAACTTTCTCCAAAATTCTGTATGAATTTATAGTCCAATCAAAAATGCACTAGGATGTGTTTGTTTCAATCTTTTTGTAAAGGGTTTTATTGAGGTGTAATTTATACGCTATAAAAGTCGCCCATTGACATTTATATTTCAATGACTTTTAGTAGATTTATGTAGTTGTGTAACCATCAGCACAATAGAACACTTCCATCACCCTAAAAGATTCACTGCTGGCCATTTGCAGTCAATCCTGGCTCATATCCCCAATCCCAGGAAAACGTTGTTTCTGGTCTCTTAGAGATCTGTCCTTTCTAGAAATTTCATATGAATGGAATCATCCAATACATAGTTTTTTGTGTCTGGTTTCTTTCACTGTTTTATAATGCTTTTGAGACTTTATATCATAGCATGTCCATGCAGTCTGTTCATTATTATTGCTGAGTAGTATCCCACTGTAAAAATATGATGCATTTTGTGTACCATTTCACCAGTTGATGGGTATTTGCACTGCTACCAACTTTTTTTTTTTAAAGATTTTATTTATTTATTTGACAGAGAGAGAGATAGCAAGAGAGGAACACAAGCAGGGGGAGTGGGAGAGGGAGAAGCAGGCTCCCCACTGAGCAGGAAGCCCGATGCGGGGCTCGATCCCAGGACCCCGGGATCATGACCTGAGCCGAAGGCAGACGCCTAACGACTGAGCCACCCAGGCGCCCCGTTACGAACTTCTTTTTCCAATTATGAGTAATAAATACCTATGAATACTTTTGTTTCAGTCTTTGTATGGGCATAGGTTTAATTGTTTCTCTCAGTCTTGCTAGAACCATATTAATACATCAGTTGTAAATGTGAGAATATGTACATTCACTTGTGATAGGAAAAAACACTCATTCCAATATTTCTAAAAGTGGTGGATTTTTTTTCTACAAAGAGTGTTTATTCAAAGTGACAGTTCACATTCCCAAGCCATTTATATTCTGTAAATTCTTCTGATTTTGTTGCTCTGAAGAGGGACACTGTATTGTTTGGATGTAGAAGAGGTGGCATCATCTTTCCTAAGTTCTGGCACACATTAAATTATTCAACAATGTGTTAGAAAACACTACATTCTGATTCATGTGTGTGATGCGTTTTGTGTTTATATTTTAAATCCAGATACCCATTCACCAAATGTTTATTAGTCATCCACAATGTACCAGGTCCCATGCTTGGAACTAAAGGAACAAAACAGAACAGAATGTTGCCTTGTCTACATGGAGCTTTACAAACCAAGGAGGCAATCACAGTACACAGTTATTAATAAGAGGATACTTACTATCTTCAACAAAACTAGTTTTAGAAAACCTAGATCTACAGGGGAACAAATAGAAAAGAAAAACCTCTCTCAACAACTGGAGGTATGAAAAACACTGCCAAAAGGAGACATATCCAAGCTGAGACCCGAAGAAAGAGAGGGTAGTCTAAGGGAGAGGAGGGAAAAAAAGGGAGAAAATGAAGGGGAGGGAATAACATGCACAAAGGCCTCGAGTCGTAAGAATACAGTCTCTTTGGAGAAATATAAGTAATTTTTATGGGCTAAGCAAAGCTTTTGGAAGGGCAATAACAACAGAAGCAGCTGGAGAAACCCACTGGAGCAAAATCATGAAAGGATTCATCAGCCACAGTGAAGCCGTGTAATTCAAATCTACTTGAGGGCGCCTGGGTGGCTCAGTCGGTTAAGCGTCTCCCTTCAGCTCAGGTCATGATCCCAGGGTCCTGGGATAGAGTCCTGCATCAAGTCCCACATCAGGTCCCACTTCGGGTCCCACGTCAGGCTCCCCACTCAGCGGGGAGTCTGCTTCTCCCTCTGCCCCTTCCCCCAGCTTGTGCACACACACACTCTCTCTCTCTCTCTCTCAAAAATAAACAAAATCTTAAAAAAAGAAATCTACTTCTCCTCCAGTCAACAGTGACCTCCATGATAATCCCTATTCACATCATCAGGCTCAGCTTAACCAACTGAGCCACCCAGGCGCCCTCATCAGGCTCAGCTAAAGCTTAAGGAAACTATTTCTGGGTCTTGAAACCATGAGGGTTCATGATATAGGGATTCACTCTTGCACAGTACCCGAAAATCCTCCTTTAGAATTTAAGACAGTTAGACATCCATAGTAGATCTGTCTCCACTATTAGAATGTGAACTCTTTAAGGCAGTGTACTGTGTGTGCCTAGTTCACCCACAATTTTAGCATTATTCCCAGAGTCCCTTGTTTATAAAGGGCTCCTAGTAACAAATTTGTGTTGAATCACAACAATGGATTTGCTCTTTATCATATAGATATTGAATAGGTCCCGATGAATTTTAGGCATACTTTTTGCTTTAAGGAAGTCACTGTTCTGTGGAGAATGGCCTGAAGAAAGAGGGGGAGACTTGATACAGGAGGACATGTTAATAGTATGGACTAATTATTCAGGGCCAGAAAACGTCCTAAGTGCTTCAGGTATTTTATACCTCTTAATTATTGCAACTCTGTAATGTACATTCTATCACGATTTTCATTTATATCAGAAACTGGCCCAGAGTAGGAAAGAAACTGCCTAAAATCACAGTTTTCTAAAGTAAGAGAGCCAGGATCCAAATCCTGGAATTCTGATTCTGCTCATTATACTCTTAACATTATTATCTTATGTTCTACTGCTTCTAATACCTCAGGTAAATAGCAAAATTGACCTGAGTTAAGACCGCTATCCTTTGAAGGTGGGAGTAGTGAAAAGAAGAAAGTTCCAGGTGGAGAGAAAAGCAGCAAAAATTCTGCACCGACAGAGAGCATGGTAGATTTAAGATTCAAGACACAGAACTGGCTACCCTGGGAGCTCACAAAGGGTGAGAGGAACCACAGCAAGATAGGCCGAAAATGCAGACAAGACAGAATGCATAGGCTCCTTCCAGTAAATCAAGATCATGGAGCTAGTTTTCACCTCAAAGACAATGGGAACCTAATGAAGGATTTTCAGCATGACAGGAGAAGTACCCAAAGTAGAATGGAGCAGGAACACTATAAATGAAAATTGGTGAAAGGAATTAGGGGAAATGGGGGGGGGGAGGAAATGGCACAAGTAGAGATATGCAGATCAGTTAGCAAGTTGTTCCAAGGTGTTTCCAATCTAGACAGAGGATCACAATATCCTGGACAATAATGATGGTGGTGGGGGTGAGAAAAAGTGGGTAGATTTGAAAATATGTAGAGGGAATACTCAAGATACAAATAGCAAGAGGTCACTCTGAAGAGCAGGGAGAGATGGATTTGGATAACAAATAATGCCTATCTCAGAAAACAGGACCATTTCTATTTTTTGTGAAAGAAAGGGAGAAAAAAAGCTTTGGTACAGATTCAAGTAAGAATGTTGCGGCAGATAACTGAAGACATTTTGTTGGATTTTATGTGGATTTTATTTTCTCTGTGAAGTAGAGAATAGGTCATCTACTGAGAGTGAAAGAAAGATAAGGTTCAAGGTAAATCAGATGGGTCAAGAACAGGAGTACAGTTGTCGCACAACTTGCTTAATATACACATAATCTACTTTACGATGGTGAGGTAAGAGGATAGCAGATATACCCTAAAGGAGAAGCCATTCTATGGCACTGAATTTCAAATAATAAAGTCACAATCAAAATGCTAACAGGGCTTTGATATTAGTTTCAGAAATGTAAAATCTAAACTCATGGAAAAATGAAGATAAAAAAGTACTTAGCTGGATTTTAAAATATGTTGTAAAGCAACAGTAAATAAAGCATGAATAGAGTAAGAGAGAGCAAAGAGTAGAGAAGAGCTTATATATATGGATGTATATTAATACATATGCGTGTGAATTTAATATATGATTGAGAGCAATTCTGCCAGTAAATGGTGAAAACTGATTTTGCACTGGTTTTTTAGTAGCTATATGGTCAATGGTCACTTTGGAAAATGAACAAATTGAACCACTATTTTATTCCTTATGCTGAAATAAATCCAGAATGAATGACAAATACACATGTATACAAAAATTATATATGAACCAAAAATAAGGAAAATCAGAAATATACTGGAGAACGCATGATTTTCTAAGTACGATATAAAACCCAGAAGGCATAATGTAAAACCAAAAACTACCTGAAGAGCAAAATAAAACCAAAAAGTTTGTCCAAACAAAAGCAGTAAAACTGAGAAAAAATATTATTATACAGGGCACCTGGCTGGCTCAGTTGGTAGAGCACACAACACTTGATCTCAGGGTGCTGAGTTTAAGTCTCATGTTGAGAGTAAACCCTACTTAAAAAATAAAAAGAAAAACGAAAACAAAACCAAAATAAAACAAAAAATTGTATATGTGTGTGTGTATATCAAATAACAGCTAATTTCCTTAATATAAAAAAAGCTCCATGAAAATAATGCATCCAAAAAATAAGCATTGTACAAAAATGGATAAAGGACACTGAACAGAGTTTTACTTAAAAAAAAATACAAATAATCATTAAACATATGAAAAGATACATATTACTCATGCAAGTCAGAAGGGAAATGCATTTAAAGTGACATTATGTTTTTACCTATTTGAGTGTTGGAAATTGTGTAGGAAAAGGGAAACATCATCTATTATTGATGAGAATACAATTTAGTATACAAGTTCAATGGAGAGGAATTTGGTAATGTCACAATTTTAAATGTACATATTCTACTCTTAGGTTTAATCTTAAAATATGTATTTTTGTTTGAATACACATACACACATAATACATAAAATATGTTCGATGTGGCATTTTATAACAGTTTTTTGTTGTTGTTTTGTAGTAAAACATTGGAAACAAACTAATTGTCCATCATCAAATGACTAACAGTTTATGGCATATTTACAGAGTAGAATACTACAAAGCTACTTTAAAAAATAAGACAGATATAGAAAAAAGCCCCAATTAGTTTTTATGCAAAATTATCATATATATTGTATTCCCATTTGTGTAAAGATTTTCTATATACCTATCATCTATTGATCTATCGCCTTCCATCTATCGATCTATCTTTGTAAATGAATGAGTAATTTCTGGAAGAAAGCACAAAAACCTAATAATATTTACTTCTAGGGGAAAAAAATGAATAGTTGAGAGATACAGGTGGAAGAGTTTCTTGTCTTCATAAATTTTATTCTATTTTTAAAATACGTTTTTCCAATTACCAAAGTGGATTTTGCTCTCTGGAAGACTTTTCAAAATTAACCAAATCCCAAATCCAATACCTGAAATTTTAAATTTTTGGTTGAAAAACTCTTGTACTTAGCATGATAACTGGCTGCCAATGAGGCATTGTAAGTTAAAGTACAGAGCACAGAGTTCTGATTATTATTGTTTTGAAAAAAATACCTGCAGGAAACAGATGGTGCAATTAAATTAGAATAATGTAAGGAATGTTTAATAAAGAGATATTTCATAAAGGTGTTGTCAGGATGGGAAAACTCAGGGACAGTGCAGTACTCTATAGCTAGTCTGAAGTTACCTCCCTTAGGTTAAAAGGGCTAGGGGAGAAATGTTACCAGAAAACAGACATGGGGGCTGCTTGGAGAAGGCCTTTCAATAGGAGGTAAAACATTTTATCAAGCAGCATAGCAAAACTGCAACAACTCTTCAGGGAGAGGGCTGGGACAATAAGCCCCTCACTGTCCTCCTTCCTTCTGGTCTCCTGTTAGAGTTTGCCACTGACTAACAAGGGACAAAGAAGTCACTGATACAGTTAGCCTTCCATACCATCAAGAAGGATAGAGAAGAATGAAGAGTGAATCTGGAAGGGTAAGTGGATGATAATCTACCCAACAGTAAAAGTGGTTCTGATTCCAACCCCTACAAAAAGTTACCTTGAGTAAGTCAATTTGCAGGGTCTTAGATATTTCTATATGTTACATTACCTAGGGTCCAATTGAGAGACAGAAACCCCATGAGTATTATCAACAAAAGAATTTGATATAAAAAAAGTGTTAACCAGCTAAAATGTGAGTAACTATGAAGTTACTGAGTAACTGGGTAGAGAAATAGCTAAAGCAGGATGCAGCTACTACCTCAAGGGTTAAGACACAGGGAGCAATAAAAGAATTAAAAAGTTGTAAGACATACCTGCAATGAACAAGTAGAATTCATAGATAAAAAGACAGTAGCATTGGGGTGCCTGGGTGGTGCAGTTGGTTAAGTGTTCGACTCTTGATTTTGGCTCAGGTCATGATCTCAGGGTGGTGGGATAGAGCCCCAAATTGGGCTCTGCCCTCAGCGTGGAGTCTGCTTATCCCTCTCCCTCTGTTCCTCCCCCCCCACCCCAGTCTCTCTCTTTCTCTATAAAATAAACAAATAAAAGCATCCCCCAAATTGGAATACTTAGGTATAAATCTAACAAAATATGTATACTATTTATGTGAAGAAAAAAAAATCTGATGGGGAAAATAAAAAAAGCTAAGTGGAGAAATAGTCCATGTTCATGGATAGGAAGCCACAATACGGTGAAGATGTCAGTCCTTGGCAACATGATCTATAGATTCTATGCAACCCATCAAAAGCCCATCATGTTATTTTGTGGATACTGACAAAACAACTGTAAAGTTATACAGAAAAACCAAAGATTCAGAATAGCCAACTCAATACTGAGGGAGAGAGAAGCGCAAAGTTAGAGGACTGCTAACTTCCCAACTTCAAGACTTAACTATAAATTTAGTTACAGTCATCAAGATAGTACGGAACTGGCAAGAGAACAAAGAGATCAGCGGAAGACAATAGTCCAGAAATAGATCCACATAAATATAGATGATGGAGCTTTGACAAAGAAACAAAAGCAAATACAACGAGGCAAAGATTCTTTTTAAACTGTGATGAAATGACTGGACAACCACACGTAAAAACATGGATGTTCAGATCCTATACCCTCCACAAAAATGAACTCAAAATGGATTGTAGACCTAAAAGTAAGACATAAAAATATAAAACTCCTAGAAGATAATATAGAAAACTCGAATAACCATGGGTATAGTGAAGAGGTTTTACATACAATGCCAAAAACACAACCCATAAAAGAAGTAACTGATAAGCTAGATTTCATTAAAGTTAAAAAAAAAACAAACTTCTACATTAAAGATAATGTTAAGAGAATGAGTACGCAAGCCACAGGTTAGGAGAAAATATGTGCAAAAGACACATTTGATAAAGGATTGTTATCCATTATTCATCTGTTTTGTTTCTTAAATGCATCATGAGTGAAATCATATCGTATTTGTCTTTCTCTTATTTCACTTAGCATTATACTCTCTAGCTCCATCCAAGACACTTCAAGTGGCAAGATTTCATTCACTTTGGTGGCTGAGTAATATTCCAGTACACACACACACACACACACACACACACACACACACACACACCCCATATCTTCCTTATCCCTTCATCAGCTGATGGACGTTTGGGCTCCTTCCAAAATTTAGTTATCACTGATAATGCTGCCATAAACATTGGTGTGCATGTACCCCTTCAAATCAGTATTTTTGTATCCTTTGAGTAAATACCTAGTAAGACAATTGTTGGATCACAGGGTGTTTCAATTTTTAACTTTTTGAGGAACCTCCATACTATTTTCCGGAGTGGCTGACCCAGTTTGCATTCCTATCAACAGTGCAAGAGGGTAACCTTTTCTCCCCACCCTTGCCTGTTGTTTCCTCTATTGTTAATTTTAGCCATTCTCACAGGTGTGAGGTGGTATCTCATTGAGCTTTTGATTTGTACTTCCCTGATGATGAGTGATGCTGAACATCTTTTCATGTGTCTGTTAGCCATCTGGATGTCTTCTTTGGAAAAATGTCTATTCATGTCTTTTGCCCATTTTTAAACTGGATTATTTGTTTTTTGGATGTTGAGTTTGTGGGTGAGGGGATGGGTTAAATGAGTGATGGATATTAAGGAGGGCACCTGTGATGAGCACTGCACGTTGTACATGAGTGATGAATTACTGAATTCTACACCTGAAACTAGTATCACACTGTATATTAACCAGCTAGAATTTAAATAAAAACTTGAAGAAAAAACAAGGATTTTTATTCAAAATAAACAAAGAAACTCTTAAAACACAACAGTAAGGAAACAACCTAATTAAGAAACGAGCCAAAGATTTTAAAAGATACTCACACCAAAATACACACACACACACACACACACACAATGGCAAATAAGCATATGAAAAGTGGCTTCACCTCATATATCATTAGTGAAATGCAAACTGAAGCAATGAGGAAATACCACTACCTACTGATGAGAATGGCCACAGTGTTAAACAATGACCACACCAAATGTGAGGGTGATATGCAGCAACAAGAACGCTCTTTGTTTGCTGGTGGGAATGCAAAATGCTACGGTCACTTTAGAAAGCAGTTTGGTGGTTTCTTACAAAGACAAACACAAGAACTTGCCATGTGATCCGGTAATCATGCTCCATGGAACTTATCAAAGGGGTTTAAAACTTACATTCCCAGAAAAAACTGTACTGTATGTGTGTATATGTGGAGGACATATATATCATATATATATGTTCTTTCCACAATGGCCACAATTTGAAAGGAACCCACATGTCCTTCAGCAGGTGAATGGATAAAGAAGCTGTTGTACATCCAGACAGAATTCTTTTCACTATTAAAAAAAAGAAAAAAAGATCTATCAAACTATGAAAAGATATGGAAGACCCTTAAATGCATATTACTATTAATAACAAGTAAAAGAAGCCAATCTGAACTGTCTACATGTTTTATGATTCCAACTACGTGACAATCTGGCAATTGTAAAACTATGGAGACTGTTCCATAATCAG
Source organism: Callorhinus ursinus (assembly GCF_003265705.2). NCBI lineage: Eukaryota > Metazoa > Chordata > Mammalia > Carnivora > Otariidae > Callorhinus > Callorhinus ursinus. Next base: position 3,342,078 of record NW_027397092.1, on the reverse strand, counting down.
TGGCTGCCAAAGGGTGAGGAGGGATGAACAGGCAAAGCACAGAGGATTTTTAGGGCACATAAAATATTCTGTATGAAGTAGAATGATGGATACATGTCACTAGACATGTGTCCAAACCCAGAGAATGTACACCAAGAGTGAATTCTAATGTAACTGCAGACTTCGCACAATTATGATGTCCCAGTGTAGGCTCATGAATTGTAACAAATGTCCTACCCTGGTGAGGGGTGTTCTTAATGAAGGAGACTATGCATGTGTAGGGGCAGAGGCTATATGGGAAATCTGTACCTTCCTTTCAACTGGTTAACCTAAAACCTTAAAAAAAAATAAATAAATAAAACAAGATTTAGGTGCAAGAAGCCTGACTTGCTCAAAGGCCTCCAGAAAGAAATGCAAAAAGTAGAAGAGACGTATACCTAATTCATCATAGAAGGAAATTCATGAGTGTGTCTGGCAGTTATAGCACATGTATACTAGAGAAAACCAGACAGGTAATGAAATGCTAAATAAATTATCCAAGAAATAACATAAAAGGAATGAATGAATGAATGAATGAATGAACGAATGAGAAAAACAAACATTTCTAAGAGCCCAACGTTGAGATTCAGACCTCTTTGGAGAGAGTACGGCTGCCACAGGAACAAGTACTTTGTCTGGAGTAAATAAATTTTCCAGAGGCCATGGGCTGGAGCAGGTCCATGAGGGCATACAAGGTGGGCACTAGCTTCCTCTGCTGGTTCCTGCACCAAAACCACACACTGAAGCAGACAGGGAATCCCAGCTTTGTGGTATCCCTCTTGTGACCTAAATTGACAGAGCCTGACAATTAGCCAGATGGCCAAGAAAAAATGTACAGGGATGCCTGGGTGCTCAGTGGGTTAAGTGTCTGCCTTCGGCTCAGGTCATGATCCCAGGGTCCCGGGATCAAGTCTCATGCTGGGCTCCCTGCTCAGGGGGTGGTCTGCTTCTCCCTCTCCCTCTGCCTGCCACTTCCCCTGCTTTTTTCTGTCATATAAATAAATAAAATCTTTTTTTTTTTAAAAGCAATGTATACAGGAGTCCAGCAAAGCATCAAAATCATGAGAAAGAAGGTGCATTTGAATTTGATAGGTGATAAACTGATAACTGGCACGTGTAAAATAAGCCTAACAAGAAAAATTGTAGACTATCCTTTAATTACTGAGAGCCACGTACTTTAGTAAACATTTTATAAATATCTCATTTCTCATTAATCGCTATTGTTGTACACATTTTAAAAGTGAAGTAATATATATGTATGTATGTATAGTACCTGAGAGTGCTACTGTGAAAATTCAGAGGTGTTATACCTAAAATGCAGAACATGCTAACTGGAATATACAACATGACCAGTAAGTGGGGGAGGGGAGGAGGCAGGGAGGGAGGCATGAAGACAGAAATGGAAATTATTCGATCTCATATTTGTATGACATATTTTTTATTTGTTTTTAACTTATCATTTACTGCATATATCCCAAGGTGAAAAATTCACACCAATTCTTTTTTTTTTTTTTTTTTTTTTTTTTTTTGGGTGGGAAGAGAGGCAGAGCAGGAGGGAGAGAGAATATCGTAAGCAGGCTCCACACTCAGCATGGAGCCTGACATGGGGTTTGCTCTCACGACCCTGAGATAATGACCTGAGCGAAATCAAAAGTTGGTGACTTAACGAACTGAGCCACCCAGGCAGCCCCTGACCAATTCTTTACGTAGGACCCACAGGTATTAAAGACCAGTGGGAATTGATTTAGTGCAGGCCGAAAGGTGATTAATAATATCTTTAAAGCACTAAATATATATATACATACACACACTAACACATATATATTCATATGCTAAATATATATGCTATACATGCTATATATATATATCTGCTCTCTCTCTCTCTATATATATATATATACTTCCACATATATATGTGTCAACTGAAACTCTGTAGTCAATGAAAGCATCTTTCAAAAATGAACCCAAAATAAAGATATACTTAGATAAATAAAAACCGAGAGCAGTTGTGACAAGAAGACTCATTCCGAAGAAAAGGACATTCTTTATGCTAAAGATTAAAAAAAGGCAAGATGAGAAGTCAGATTTAAAATAGGAAAAATAAATAAATAAATCAACAAACAAACAGGAAATATAGAGTATCAGAAATAGTAAATATGTGGATATTCTTTTCCTATTTTTTTTGAACAGCACTTACCATTTAAAACAAGAACTGTGTTGTGAGGCTTGAGGTTGATAAAACCCCCTAAGGGAAAGCATGACGGGAAAATGCTTTATGTCACAACTTTCCGAACATTTTCAATGAAACGCAACAATATGTACTCTGAGTTACAAGATACTAAGATGTATTATAAACCCTAGAGCACCATTAAACGCACAGTAACAAATAAAGAGCTAAAAAAATTAAAATGGAACAGTAGAAATTATTCAAGCAAACTAAAAGATGGCAGGAAAGAAGTAACTAAAGAGCAAAACCAGAATGAACAAATGTGAAATAATTTCAAAAGAGGAGACCCCAACCAAAGAATATCAGGAACTATGTAAGGTGATACAGAAAAAAGTACTCAAATTAAAAGGCAGATACCATCGGATGGATGTAAAAATAAGAACCATATCTTTTCTAGACCAAAGTCACTTTATTTTTTTTTAAGATTTTATTTATTTATTTGAGAGAGAGAGAATGAGAGATAGAGAGCACGAGAGGGAAGAGGGTCAGAGGGAGAAGCAGACTCCCCGCTGAGCAGGGAGCCCGATGGGGGACTCGATCCTGGGACTCCAGGATCATGACCCGAGCCGAAGGCGGTCGCTTAACCAACTGAGCCACCCAGGCGCCCCAAGACCTGGCTATATATTTTTAAAGATTTTATTTATTTATTTGAGAGAGAGCAGGAGCAGTGGGGAAGGAGAGAGACAGAAGCAGACTCCCTGCAGAGCAGGGAGCCTGATGTGGGACTTGATCCCGGGACTCCAGGATCATGACCTGAGCCGAAGGCAGTTGCTCAACCAACTGAGCCACCCAGGCGCCCCTAGAGCGAAGTCTAAAGACCAAACTTTAAAGACACAAATAAGTTGAAGGTAAAATGACTGGAAAAGATACACTACTCATTGACTAAACATAAGAAATCTCATGTAAAGAGGTTTTCATTAGAGAAAAGGAAGGTTTCAAGCCAATAAATATTACCAGACATAAACAAGGAAATTTTGGAATGACACAAAGGTAAATTATCAATAAGATTGTAACCATTAATGTAAACATACATTGTACAATAATAGAGCTTCAGGGTACATAAAGCAAAATTCTATAATACTAAATAGCGAAATAGACAAATGTACAATCACGCTGGAAATTTCAGTTACTGACAGAATCTAAGTAGATAACCTATTTGAACCACAGTATCAATCACTTTGACCTAATGGATTTTTATCAAATGCCCACATTCAACAACTACAGATTAGATTTTCAAGTGCACATGAAACATTGATCACATTAGACCACATGTGATACCATAAAAATGAATGCCAATAAATTTCAAAGGATGGAAATGTTATAATGCTCTCAGACAAAAATAAAGTAAAATGAAAAATCAGTTGTAGTCCATTACTTAAAAATTTTCCATTACTTAGAATTTCAACGGCAGACTTCTTAAAATACTCATGAGTCAAAATAAAATCTGATGGTAAATTAGAAAACATTTCAAAAGGAATGATAATAAAAATATGGAGGATGCAGCTACCACAGGGCTTTCAAGGAAAATTACGATCTTAAATGCTTAAGTTTCTCCTAAGAAAGCAGAGAAAAAGGAACAAATTAATATCAGAGTAAATACAGAGAAAATAATGATAAAAGCAGAAATCAATAAAATAAAAATGTGCACAAGAAGAATATTAACAAAGCTAAAAATCAGTTCTTTGGGAAGATGAGTAAAATTAATAGACTTGTAGCAAAATTGAACTGACAAAAGAAGTGGAAATGCAAATTGCCAATATCAGGTATTAAAGGGTGTGTATTAGATCACCATTAATTAAAATAATAATAAGAGTGATATGAATAATTTATGCTAATGAATAGGGTAGCCTATAGAAAATGCAAAAAATGTCCTTGAAAAACCCAATTAATACAAACTGATACCAGAGAGAATACAAAACCGAAACAGCCAACTAAATGAAATTGAATTTCCATGTAGAAAACTCTTGAACTAAATGGCCGCACAATCTTACACTACTTTCTCAGACAAGATGAGGTAAGAGTGGTCGGCTAATTTCATACGGCTAGTATAAACCTAACATCCAAGACTGACAAGGACATTATCCCTCACGAACACTGACAGAAACTCCTAATAAATATTAGCAAATTGAGTCTAACGATATATAAAGGAGGTAATACATCACTAACAAGAGAATTGTATTCCAGGAATGCAAGGGTGCCCCAACATTCAACAATCAATCCATGTAATTCACTAGGTTAACAGAATAAAAGGGAATGACATCATCTGATCATCTCAAAGATGCTGAAAAAAAATTGATAAAATTCAAAGCTCATTCTACAGTTCTGCTTTAAGATCTTTTTCTCAGATGTTAGTATGAGAAATCTTTGTGTAAAAGTTTTAGCTCCGCTCAGAACAGAAACCCAAACAGCTAAAAAAAAAAAAAAAAATGAAAGAGGACAGTGATTTTTCCAAAATCATCACTATTGTACTACTGAGCTCACCTAGTCATTTTTTTAAAATTTGGTTTATTGTATTCTGCACATTTAAGATTTTCCACAGTTTCTATTTCTGTCTAAACTTTTAAGAGTGTTGGGGCGCCTGGGTGGCACAGTCGTTAAGCGTCTGCCTTTGGCTCAGGTCATGGTCCCAGGGTCCTGGGATCGAGCCCCGCATCGGGCTCCCTGCTCAGCAGGAAGCCTGCTTCTCCCTCTCCCACTCCCCCTGCTTGTGTTCCTGCTCTCGCTGTGTCTCTCTCTGTCAAATAAATAAATAAAATATTTAAAAATAATATAAAATAAAATTTTAAGAGTGTTGGTCCTTCTTGGAGCAAGGTTTGGTGGTTCCTTCAAAGATTCTGTCTAATAATTCCAACATTTGAGTTATCCTGGGTTTGGCATCTCTGGATTGTCCCCTTTCCCCTGCGAGGGTTGGCATTTTTGTGGCCTAGAAACTTTGGATTGGATCCTGGGTATTTTAAAGTGCTATTTGACCCTGTTCCCCTTGTATCCCATCCAGGGTCCACTCTGATGTTCTCAAAGCTTCTTGGTGTGCTGTTGAGGGTCAGACTCTTGCACGTGCAGTTTGGAGTGAGCCCAGGAGTTCCCACATCCTCGATTTTGGAGGGTTCACTTTCTTGACTTGTCCCTTCTCTGTAATCTTCCCAACACTCTCTGGCTCTCAAAGTGCCCTTTTCTGGCCATCTGTCTAGAACATTAGGACTTTAGTTTCTTTGCTCAAATGTGAACTTACAGTAACTACACCTGCTTCTGAGGCCAACTGATGGAAGGATAGATGAAGTTATCACCCCAGAACCACCATCCTTCAATTGACAGTTGATTTGGTCAGTGGAGTCTCATCCCTCAGAATTTTATTTTATTTTAGATTTTATTTATTTGTCAGAGAGAGAGAGAGCACAAGCAGGGGGAGCGGGAGAGGGAGAGGGAGAAGCAGGCTCCCTGCTGAGCAAGAAGTCCCATGCGGGACTCGATCCCGGGACGCTGGGATCATGACCTGAACTGAAGGGAGAAGTTTAACCAACTGAGCCACCCAGGATTCCCTCATCCCTCGGAGCGGTAGGTGTAGTGCCTGGCTGCCATATTGATTGGTGCTATAATGGAATTATAGCTTTAAAACGGAGGATGTTCTGGGGGCTGGAGTAGGAGAAATAAAAAATATAAAAACCTTTTTCCTATTCGCTCTCTGCAGAAGGCTCTCTTGATGCCCAGGCCAGAAAGAGAGGGCTTCCTCTTAGAGCTCTTTTTGTCTGCTCCCAGGGCACAATTCCAGAATTCAGGTTCCTTTTGTACCCAGGATGGGAGATACGGTAAGAAAACAACAACAAAAGCAAACAAAACAGAAACAGGAAACTCACCACCAGATCAATCCCACTTCAAGCTATGGTTTCCTCTCCCATTTTGCCTGCTTTTGTTTATTTTTCAAAGTCTTCAGGAAGCTGCTCCACACATTCTACACAGGGGAGGGACATGACCTACATACACTCCAATGGGCTTATTCCATGTTGAGTGGAACCACGTATCTTTTAGCTATATCCCAAGACAAAATCAATACCTTTCAAAGTTTCAGAGGTTAAAAAAATTGTATTACAATTTTAAATTTCTAGAGGTGGCCTTGTTTTCCATTATACTTCATTTTCAAAATTAATATATTTTGTATTTATTTACTTTTTTATTAAGATGATGCTTTTTGAGTATTAATTAAATAAAGCATCCAATTATGGTTAAGTAACTTCTTTGTGTTTTGGATGAGAAAGCTCCACATTAGACTCTGATCAGGACTTACTTTGCTGTGATAGTTTAGTCACTAAGCAAGATACCTTGAAGAGTTCTCCTTTCCTTTTATAGTAGTTGTTTTGGAAGTGGGGTAAATTCCATCGAATGCCATTGGAAATATACTGGAATAAAAAAGGCAGGCATGAACTTGGAGACAGAGATGAGGAATGTGAGAACGTTAAGATTTTTGACTCCCTCTGACCCTCATCCTCTCTTGCACCAATAAAAAGCTTGAATGGACAGTCCTGGAGTGAATGTCATCAGGGACAACTACGTGGGTGGGTTTGACGTTGTTCGTCTGGGTAGGTTTTTGTCTATCACTGCCACCAAACTCTGCAGAGAAATTCCTGAATGGCAAGTGTGGGTGCTGGCAGTTTTTGAAGAAGGAGAAATCAGACTGAGCAGTTGTAGCAAAGGTTCACTCACCAGTCACTGGTCTAGAAATGTATGGTTCTTTCTTCAAAGTTTTAAGGGCACAGTACTAAAAGAGAAGACACTTGAGCATACAGAAGAACAGAACTAGGGGAAGAATTCATTTGCTTTTCACTTCACTGGTTTAAAAGATATTAACTTATTCTAAAACTAACTTTATACTACTAGATTTCTTCTACCTTCTTATTTCAGCTCATGCATGACTTATTCCAATGAAAGCTGAAGCAGTACCAAATGAAGGGTGGTTTTGACTTTTATAAAATATGAGTATATTTTGCTTGAAAAGCCATTGTTTAAAATGACACCTGAAACCACTGGATCAGTTTGTGGATTAATTTTAGAGAACAATATGAAGACATTTTTTTTTCTTTCTGAAAAGTCTCCACTCTAGGGAGTAAACTCATACTCTGGTTTTTTTTTAGGGTACTTTCTTTCCACAGAATGAACAAAATTCTGTTCCTTTGCAAAGCCCTATAATATTGAGCCAGCCTCTCAAAATGCCCAGGGTGTCCAGTTCCAATTCCACCACCCTCCCTAAGCTGCCATCAACGTTTGATGGACATCATGTATGGTCTCCTTTCTTCCACTACATTGCCAATCACTTATTGCTTGACATTAGAAAAGAGAACATATTTGTACCTAATTATCCATTACTTTACTGAAATCTCTGTTAAATTCTCTAAATGGGCTCGACTGTGTGCCCTAAACTTCTTATAGTGAGGTCCTAATCCCCAGTACTTAAGAATGTGATTATATTTGGGGATAGGCCCTTGTAAAAGGTAATTAAGGTAAAAAAAATAATCATTATCATAATGGTGAGCTCTAATCCAATATGACCAGTGTCCTTATGAGAGGAGATTAGGACACAGACAGGGAGGGAAGATCTTGGGGAGACAGTGAAAGAAAGCAGCCACCTGCAAACCAAGGAAATAGGTTTCCTAAGAAGTAACCCTGCAGACAAGTTGAATTCAGAATGTTAGTCTCCAAAAATGTGAGCAAATAAATTTGTTTTCAAGCTACCTCATGTGAGATTCTTTGTTTCAGCAATCCTTACAAAGTGCAACTAACTGTGATAATTTTTAAATGAGTTTCTTCGATGTCTAGACTTTCCATCATACCATCTACAAATTCTTTCCAATTTTTTTTATTATGTTATGTTAATCACCATACATTACATCATTAGTTTTTGATGTAGTGTTCCATGATTCATTGTTTGCGTATAACACCCAGGGCTCCATGCAGAACGTGCCCTCTTTAATACCCATCACCGGGCTAACCCGTCCCCCCACGCCCCTCCCCTCTAGAACCCTCAGTTTGTTTCTCAGAGTCCATCGTCTCTCATGGTTGGTCTCTCCCTCCAATTTCCCCCCCTTCATTTTTCCCTTCCTACTATCTTCTTCTTTTTTTTTTTTAACATATATTATTTGTTTCAGAGGTACAGGTCTGTGATTCAACAGCCTTGCACAATTCACAGCGCTCACCGTAGCACATACCCTCCCCAATGTCTATCACCCAGCCACCCCATCCCTCCGACCCCCCACCACTCCAGCAACCCTCAGTTTGTTTCCTGAGATTAAGAATTCCTCATCTCAGTGAGGTCATATGATACATGTCTTTCTCTGATTGACTTATTTCACTCAGCATAATACTGTTTCCAATTTTTGTCTTACCATTTATTCCACTGATGCAGTTACAATGACTAGTTATTTCAGTATAATGTTAAATAAAAGTGATATTAGTGTTTACCTTAGTATTCTGTCTTAATGGGACACATGTAGTATTTCAGGATGCAACATTGATCATATTCCTGGCCTTAGATTTCATACAGACTTTGTTTTAACATTTTAGAAATGTATACATTTATTGCTGGGTAAGATTTTTTTTGTTTTTCTTTTCTTCCAATTTAAGAACAAAATTATTTTATCAAATATATTTCACATTTAGGGCAGGACATGAGATTACTGTCCTTAAGCCTAGAAATATTTTATTAGATCAGTAGCTTTTTTTTTTTTTTAAGACTTATTCATTTGACAGAGAGAAACACAGCAAGAGAGGGAACACAGGCCAGAGGGAGTGGGAGAGGGAGAAGCAGGTTTCCCAGCGAACAAAGAGCCTGATGTGGGGCTTGATCCCAGGACCCTGGGACCATGACCCGAGCTAAAGCCAGACGCTTAACGACTGAGCCCCCCAGGAGCACCCAGGTGCCCCAGATCAGTAGCACTTCTAATAGCAAGTTGTTCTCACATCTTGGACTGAACCACACTTAGCATTCAAGGACTAGCCCTGAATTCCCTGACTGGCTCAACTACTGCAACAATTGAACAGTAATCGAAAGAAATAAAATACAACCATAAAACAACACCAGAGCAGATCGGATTCAAAGGAGATAACCTCACAAGCTAGTGCTTTTATAAAAGGTATTCTCTGACAGATTTCTCAATGTCACTGTTAGTGGTTCGCCTATTTTGATTTCATATCCCTTCTAGAGTTAATTTGAGTAACACTTTGATAATCGGTATTCCTTGAATAGAGGAGATAAACATTCTCATTCATAATCCATTTCCTTTTTCTCTTTGTCTATGATTGTTCTTTTTAAACATTTTTGCTTACATTTGACTTTTGAAATTTTAAAAAGAGTTATTTATTTTAGAAAGAGAGAGAGATCATGTGGTTGGGGGGGGAGGTATAGAGGGAGATGGAGACGGAGACGAGCAGCCTCCCTGCTGAGCCAGGAGCTTGACATGGGGCTTGATTCCAGGACCCTGAAATCATTACCTGAGCCAAAATCAAGAGTCATATGGTTAACCAACTGAGCCACCCAGGTGCCCCTCAATTTTTTTTTTTCCTTATTCGATCAGCCATTAATTTGTCTCTCTCTCTCTCTCTCACACACAGGTGCACACACACATCTCAAATAACCAGATTTTAAATTTAGTCATAAGTGTAATAAGAGTTTTTCTGTTTTCCAATTTATTAATAATGTTGCATTATTGCTAATATTAAGAGTAAGTTTAGGATTCTCTGTGGCTTAGTATAAGATAAAACTTTGCAAATCTTTCATGGATACTTAAAAAGAAGTTGTATCTTCTATTTTCAAAGTAGCAGCTTTGATAGGTGTCTTTTAGATGCATATTAAAAATGTGTATTTCTTATCTCCCATATCCTTATTGTGTGTCTTCTTGATGTGTCCTCAATTAAGAGAAGTCTCCAAATTAAATTTGTAAGAGCCTACAATATTATAAAATTTACAGATAATATATAATTACATTTAGTATTTCTTCACATAATTAAGAGCTTTATTCACAAGTGTGATATTCTATAGTCAAAGGGATTTTCTTCAAATTCAAGCTCTGTTAAAAGCTTTATTAACCCAAGAAAGTTACTTAATTCTTTGAGCCTCAATTTTCTCACTTATAAAATGGCACAAAACTATGCAAAGGATCAAAGACCATATATATAAAATATATATATATATTATATATATTATATATAATATAATATATCTTTATATATATATAAACTTTGCTCCTATTCTGTCCATGGAATCTACCATGAATCACAGCGGCATATGAGAATTTTCATTATTATTTTTCTGTCAATAGTTGCTTTTACTTCTTATTGTTTTTGTTTTGTAACTTATTGCAGGTCAATTATTCTCAGTGCAATTTGATTCTGTATCATTTAAATCACGTTTCCTTACTTCTACCATGTGTGATACTAACACTACCTGCTTTTCTTGCCTTCACATTTATCTGACGTGTATTTATCACAAAATGAGGACTTGTTAATTTTTCAGGCTTTTTACTTGAGAGAGAGAGAGTGAGCATGAAGGAGAGGGAGAAGCAGACTCCCCCCTTGAGCAGGGAGCCTGACCCTGGGCTCCATGATCCTGGGATCATGACCTGAGCCGAAGGCAGATGCTTAACCCACTGAGCCACCCAGGCGCCCCAAAATGAGGACTTTTTAAATTTAAAAAGTTCATACCGAATTTTGGGGGGTTATTATTGGAGAACCATACCCATTCAGATGTACTGTCCTATTGCTATATTGAGTATTTTCCTTGCTTCACACTGAAAAAAAAACCTTTTATCATTGGGCAAGAGCAAAGTTAAGTGCAGAAAGAAGCCCTTTTGGAATCCAAAGAACACCACATTATATTAAGAAATACAAAAGGTAGCTACCCCTTTTGGGTCCACAGAACAAAGTTAGTTCTCTCGTTTCTCACAAAAAAGGAAAATTAAAAGATGACAAATACTGGGGCGCCTGGGTGGCTCAGACAGTTGAGTATTCGACCCTTGATTTCAGCTCAGGTCGTGATCTCAGGGTCCTGGGATAGAGCTGAGGGTCGGGCTCCACCTTCAGCCCAAGCTAGGCTTCAGATTCTCTCTCTCTCTCCCTCTGCCCGTCCCCCCCACTCGTGCACACCCTCACACACTCTGTCTCTCTCTTTCAAATAAATAAAAATAAATCTTAAAAAATAGATGACAAATATTATGCTATCCCCTGACATGGACTTGCCTCACTGTTTTCTAGCATGGCTTTACACCTACTGAAACCCACCAACCAACCAACAAAAGTAATTAAAATCAACTTAATGTTTGCCTATGAAAACACAAAGGCACAACGCTGCAGCCAGTCATTTCTACCCCAGCTGCAATCACAATGACGTATTTGCCTCAAGGAGCTTTTTTTTTTTAATCCTGTGGCGTAGGTATCGGTTATCATAGACATTATTTATGTGAAGCCATGACTTTACTAATTATAAGAGGTTTGGTGACAATGAAGCTACTGAAACCGAGGATAAACCAAGGTTAATTCAATTAAGAAAAGGGGGGTGTTTGGGGGCAACTGGGTGGCATCGTGGGTTAAGTGTCTGACTTCTGGTTTCACCTCGGGTAGAGTCTCAGGGTCATGAGATCAAACCCTCCGTCAGACTCCTCACTCAGCATAGTCTGCTAAAGTTTCTCTCTGCCTCTCCCCGCTGCCCATATTCTCTCTCTAAAATAAATAAATAAATAGAAAGGAAAAAAGCGTTTTCCTTGACAATTTTAAGATTGTGTTACATAATTCTTGAAGTTATTTACCATATCAAAATTGAATTAAAATTACCCAAATGCATGTTGTTTCCTAATTCTTTAGTTTTGGTGGGTTTGGAATAGAATGGGCAATTGCTGGCAATAATAGAAGCAGACTACACCCAGATGGGAAGAGACACTAAATTCATACAGTCCAGAACTTTACAGTTCATACTCCTTATGAGAATGCCACGTGTTTGCCCAGAGACCAAAAGATAATGGGCAGGTTTCTAAGAACATCTTTTTTTATGCACTCCCCTAGTTTATTCTATACTGAGACTTTTTCACTGATTCTTGAAAGGCTCTGATCCTTGGATTTTCAAACTTTCAAAGGCCCCCCCAAAAAACTCGGAGGTTTGAACATATGATCCTTTACTTACATGATTTTAATAAGCAACTGACTCCAGGCTATTTATTAGTTTTGTAACCTTTTGTTGGATCGCCACTATTAAATATCCTCTGACTGTTGTATTGATGTAAAGATAATATGAGCTGATTGAATTGTTTTCCAGGACATTTATTTTAAGATGTGAAGGCTAATGTCCAGTTGCTGTTCAGATAAAATTTCTCCCTATAATTAAAATCGGCATATGCCCCCACATAAATCAAAAGAGGTTTTCTTTTAGTAAAATTAGATTTGGTTTTGAGGGACAGAAATTTTTTTATCCCAATGATGATAATGAACAATAAGCAAATGAATATTTGAAAGAGATACTCGTACAAATTAAAATACTATTTAACAAATGGGGCTATGAATTAGATCCCGTTACTATTGTAAATATTTGCCCATTTTTAAAAAAATAATTAAAAATAGACACTAAGGAACAGATGAAAGATCAACTTTCAGTGTTTTTCAACCTAATATGTAGTACTCTTTCACTTGAGATTTAAGTTAGTAAAGTGGAACTTAAATCATACTAAACCATATACTAATCAATTATCAGATTAATTATTCTTTTCCTTTACTCTTCCTTGGTCTGCCTAAATGCTGTATCATAGATAGTGATTAACATTATTTTGTGAAATGACCTCATACCTGTCATCTGCGTTAGTTCAAAATGAGAGAGGGAGTAGCTTTGAAGCCTGTTACTCATTTAATCTTATATTTTAAAAACTATTTTTATAGATGTTTGAAGAAATAGCACATGTGCTGAGTTTAATTGTAGAGGTCTAATTTGGAGAACCAGAAACGCACAACTGCCCTTCATGAGTTTCTAGAGAGATTCTTGTCCAAACAGGTGAAGCTCAGCTAAACATCCTGTCTGGTCTCTTAATGAATGGAGCTATATGTGGTCTAACTGCCATCGGAAGGGCTTGTCTTAATCCTCCTTCACATGGTTCAGTTTTACTCTCTACACACTCCATTTAGATAGTAATTTAACACTAAAATTGTTTTTCATTAGCAAAAAGCATGTGTATTTTAATCTTTCATTAATAAACTTTCTGAACAAAAATTCATATGTAATTAAACAATTTAAACTGCTATTTTCAGAACTATTCTAATTTGTAAGCAAAATATCAAGACCACGTTACTCTATAAATGATTACCCTAGGGCAATGGAAGAGGTGTTCATTTATAGATTTTAGAACAGTGTTCATGAAGGTAGGATCCTAGAGTTCTTATTGAGTTAATGTGCACAGAAGTGTTTCATCTACTATGTGCTATATAACCATGGCAATGCTTTTAAGATGTTGATTAAGTACTGCCTACATTTTATCAAATGTGTTTTCTGCACCGTTTTTTCTAGAAAATAAAAAAAAGCAGCATACCAACCGAGTACTTAGAAATTAGAAATAAACCTATTTAACATACCCTCATTTTTTTTTTGGTTTTTTTGTTTTTAAAGAAAATAGAAAATAGCCTCAGTTCCAGGCTCCACTGAAACAGCTCTTACTCAAGTTAAAGTGATCTCAACCTTGCTCAATCTTAGAGTCCTCGTTTTACTTGAATTTTGAGTACCATCAACACAACAGACAAATTCTTAAAAGACATCCTTTGGCATTTACGATGCAATACTCCCCTGATTTCACTTCTACATCCTTCTGTATCACTCCTTCAACATCTACTTTGTAAGCATTTGGTTTGTACAATAAACATTAATATTCTTCAAATTTCTGCCCTAATGCCTTTCCACATGCCATTCTTTTTCCTCTACCATCTCAGTCATATACATGACTTAAGTTAACCAATTGGTAATTCACCAGTGTATATCTAAGCCTACCTATCTTCTTTGAGGTCTAGAATTTTCCATGTAATTTGCATCTTGACATCTGTCCTTTGATGCCCCAGAGGAGATTCAAAGTCAACATGTCCCAAAGTGAACTTACAGTCTTCATTCACAACACTGATTCTCTGCCAGTGTTCACTCTCTCAGGGAAAGGCATTGACATCAAACCAGTCATTCAGTCAGAAACCAGGAAGTGTGACACTTGCCTCTACATCAAGTCTGTTAGCAAGCACTGTTAATTTCACTAAATATCTATCTATCTATTAAATCTGAAATATTGGCAAGATGCTTTCAAAATAGGAATTAAACATTGTTGACCTAACTCTCCCAAGAACAATTAAGTCATTATAAAAAGATTCAAGAGAACTAAGTGGCCAGGCTACTAGATGGGCTATGTAATATTGAGGTTCCTACCAACTTTGACATTCTTAAAGAGCTTGCTGATTTTTGCCTCCGTTTCTAAAGACAATTTTTAAAAATTTTCAAAAACTCATCTTTAACTCATTTCAGCATTGGCCAGGTGGTGACAACTCAAGTTAGACAACTCAAGGATCTCATTGGCTCAAAGTGAGAAAGTTTATTCTCAATTTCTGCCACATGTCTATTTAGGTGAGTGAGGATTCTGCTGTGTATCTTTCGTATCTTAGAGCCGAGCAGAAACCAGCCATGATTGGGTATCGTACATATCAGTCAGTCAGTCCCAGAAGTAATACATATCATTCTTGCTCACAGCTCCTGGGCCAGGACTATTCTCATGCCCATCGCCTGATAGGAGGGCCAGGAAGGATGCACCGAGTAAGCAATGAGCTGGAAATATTTGCTGACAGTACTAATGGCTTTCACATTACTCAAAAAGAACTGATATTTTAAAACATGACTTAATAGCAAAAGCTGAAACTTTAAATTCTTCGGATATACCCATTATGGGTGAATCCTACTGATACCCAAAACATTTGTGTACCTGGAATATGATATATGGAAGACAATGATTTTCCTCATTTTCAATTAAATTATAATTTTTAATGATACTTCTATTTTCTTAGTTCTTCAAATAGTAATCTGAATCAATCAATTACTACCTCATCGACCATTTAGACATATATATGATTGTATGAGTTCTCAATTACCATGGCCCACTTGTTGGGGAGACTTAATGAAAAGCAGAGCTTATCCAAAAAAACAGATTTATCTTCTTTGGGCTCTGATCAACTCTTTAGAACAGAGAAAGTCCTACCCCTTTGGAACTAGAGTCTCTTGGAATTCTCTAATTCTACCTATTCTGCTTTCATCCCCTATTTTTTTTTTTTTTTTTTTTTTAGGCTTCATTTGCCCTTTTCACTGAGTGGCTAAAAGTACAAGAACTGTATTTCCTCAACGAAACATTATTTTCTTAACAATTCAACAAGTCTGAAAGAAAAAATGATGCACATCATTTCAAAAGCAGTTTAGCTGTAGTCAAACTCCCCATCTCCTTCTAAGGATAACAAGAAACAACTAAGTCAAGTATATACTTCTTCTGGCAAACTCCTAGTGACACTACGGCTGCATTCATTTGTAACTTGGTTTCCAAACTGTGTCAGAAAAAATTTTCCCTCCATTCAACATCAAGGACCCTTCTCTCCAGCCATGTGAAAATTTCCTGACAAGAAGATTTTTAATGCTGTCCTTGAGTGGAACATTGAGTTACTGCACTTCCATTATCAGAATACAGTATGCTCGATTGGCCAAGGCTATAGGAATTTTAGTTAAAATCTTCACCAGGGAAAAATCAGCCCTCAAATCCTTTTCCCATAGCTCTAGCTAAATCATATAATACAACTTGGCAAGTACAGATGACATCCCATTATAGTATGTCTGGGTTGCAAGCCCCATAAGAAACTGTCATGAGCCCCTCACGTCAGTCTGTAAAAGTCCCCTACACATAGGATTCTTTTTAGTGGAAGGAAATAATTGTAATTAAATGTGCAGAATCACAGACCTGTACCTCTGAAACAAATAATACATTATATGTTAAAAAAAAAAAAAAAAGAAGATAGCAGGAGGGGAAAAATGAAGTGGGGGGATTCGGAGGGGGAGACGAACCACAAGAGATGATGGACTCTGAGAAACAAACTGAGGGTTCTGGGTGGGGGTGGGGGGATGGGTTAGCCTGGTGATGGGTATTAAAGAGGGCACGTAAAAAAATAAAAAATAAATAAAGAGGGCACATATTGAATGGAGCACTGGGTGTTTATACACAAACAATGAATCATGGAACACTACATCAAAAACTAATGATGTAATGTATGGTGATTAACATAACATAGTAAAATTAAAAAAAAGGTAAGAAAATGTGCAAAATCAGAGATGCCCAACTTTGTGAACAATAGCATCATATTTAACTTTACAAAAAGCACGTGCCCGTTTTCCAAGGCCTGTTAAGTATGACTGGTGATCAGAAGCTTTTATAAAACAAAGCTGGATGTATTTCTTTTTGAGTTGTATATCCTCAAGATGTGTTATACACATAGCTACTAAGTTTGCCTGATAATCCTAACAGAAAAGGTAAGATTTTCACCAGGGAATATTCCAAAATAAATTATTTGGGGAAATAAAATGGTGGCCAGAAGCAATGAATTAATAGCTGAGACATAAGTATGCAGTCCATTACCAATGATTAACCAGTGACTGGTGTGCATAGACTTTATATATAATGTTTGGGTTCTTGCTCTCATAGGTTTAAAAAAAATAGCTTGGAAGTTAGTTGTCAAAGGGATTTGGCTATAAAATAGAGAAAAACATCAAGAAAGTCTTCTCTGTTGTGTGCTACTAAATACTGATAAATCGATTATTTGCTATGTGTCTTTCATAGAAAGATATAATCATTATTTTGTTCTTGTAGATCACCAAGATGGTTCTTATGTGAAAGATTTCACCTCTTATTCTGATAAAAGAGCAAAAAGCAAAGGGGGGGAAATCATGTATTTGAAACCCCATGTCTCTAGTTGTGTTCATGAAGTATCACAACTCTGTGAAAAATCTGATTAACCGACTCAGATTCTGGAGCAGTCTTATTATAATTCACTGTTATTATCTGTCTAATCAGAGGACTGTGCCTTTAGGCAAAATTCTCCTCAGACCCACGATTTCTGTTTGCATTTGCAATGGTTTAGTGCACTGCCCTGGTTTCTCATTTCTTAAAGACTGACAATCTCAAGCTGAAACTCATCTTTTCTGGGCCTCTGTCCGCATTGTGTAAACCTACTGTGCCTTATAAATAGTACTCAGGAGACTTCCATGAGAAACTCTGCTACGGAGCCCATTCTATCCACATTTCCAAATCCTGAAAGCTCTCACAGCTGCCAACACCACAGCCAGCCACTGAATGAGCTTCGCAGGCGCTGTGTGTGATATAAAAACACATTATTATTTTTTCTTATGAAAATATTATCAGCTATACAACTGGAAAATATTTACAAAATCAAACTGTAGATCTGGATGTCACTTTGAAAGGTCATCAAATCCTCGAAGAGCATTGCGTAATTGAGGGAGTTCGTTACTTGTTTCTGTACATTTGGAACATGGCATAGAATGGGACCATTATTGTTAAAGTTTTCTCGAATGTAACTCTAACTCTATCATTTATTAACAATGATACAGATGGTAGAATCCAAAACACTGATCTAATGTGGGACTCCATATATGGATATTGCAGAGGAAATTAGAGACTAAAATGATAAGAGACTGAAAGGAGACATGTATCTACCAGCCAAGAAACATTATTTGGGGCTTACATTTTGCCCTCCCCCCATAGGGTTAAAATGGTGATTTCAATCACGCCAACAAAAAATGTTATCTAATAGTGAACAACCGTTTTCCATTTGCACTGTAACAGATCTTTTAGCAAAAGCAGGTTTATTACCTGAGTTATCTAAATAATTGTCTGAACACTGTAAATTGTCTGTGGAACACAAGCCAAAACAAGGAAATAAACCTAAAGTGTTAGGCATGAGGGACATCACCCTTTCCATAAGCACTGATGCTTGGGGCCTGCTGCCAAAAAAGGAATAAAAGAACTAATGATTTTTTGAAGAGTGTCCACCCCGCTCTTTGCAGATGACTAAGAATAATTGTGCCCAAAGTCAGGAATGTGATCAAAGGGCTTTGTGCTTACTTCTATCTTCATTCTTTCATTTATTCATTTCACTTATTAATGTATTCATTTAACAGTTTCTTGTCCTGCACTTGCTGTCACAGTCTGTACAAGGCACTAGCAGTGGGCAGAGAAGAGATACAGATTTTGTTTCAAGGTGTTTCCAGGGATTTCAACAAAGAGCTGAGATGTCAAAAGATGGAGGAAGTCACTTAGAACCAGGGAACGTTTCGAGTAAGGCAAGTCTGGGGTTCAGAATGCAGCAACAGAGCCATAATCAAAGGTGAGTACAACAGGGTGGACTGTGGGCAAGTGAATACCAGGGATTTGGGGTTCATTCTATGCACCCCCAACTCCACTCTTTTTGATGGCAAGTGACAGTGTAGAAATAATTTAGGAGTTCAAAGAGTAAGTAGTGAAAGAGAAGCTTTCTGAAAACTTCTCCCTCTCAAGTAGAATAACTTTTTATTAATGGAAAGATATTTGAACCACAGTCATCTGAGGAAATTTGGATTTTTTTTTTCCAGAAACCACAATTCTCAAACTTTAAAGTTTTATTTTATCTGTGGAGAAAGCTCTTCTTCAAAGCTTCTCTTTCTAGGTTACCATTTCCTACTTTTTTCCTAGGAATCAAATTCAATTTCAGTAATTTTTTTAAAAATTAAATTAGAAATTCTAGATTTATAATGTGTTATTAAGTTGGTCATGAAAGAGGGGGAAGGTTATAGTATAGCTATTTTCAGTGAAATTTTCCAAATGATACATTACCTATATACAGTCTTAAACTATAATTCTGTAATTGACTATACATTTGAACACATTTTTTTTTTATTCAGCTGACATTTAATGAGCATCTACTATGTGCCAATAAGTCTAAGTGCTGAGGAAAAAGTAAGAAAAACAGAAAAACAATTCCTTCTTTCATGAAGCTCACATTCTTGGGTGGAGGGGGAGGTGAGACATACAAAAGGCAATGGGTGAGTACTGCATGATTTGTCGCCTATTTGATCTTGATTATGAAAGGGATTGAGTATCTATTGCAGAATTAAGACAGTTTCATGGACTCCTTGGTGTGAAACAAGAAAATCTTGCTGCGGAAAACATTCAGCTGGTCTTTGAGTTTGTTAATGTTGATTGAGTTATGTTTCCACAGTGATTGGGAAAAGCTATGAGCATTGAATTACTCTTATTAACTCATATACAACATTATCATGCAAAAGTTACCATGATGGCAAGTGGAGAGAGCTTTTTTTCTGTAATTTGAAGATGTTGGAATGTTGTATATTAAATTGAAACAAGGCAACAGTAAAGACAGGTCAAAATGAACTCAAATAGTTGTATATTTGAGTTTTACAGTTAAAAGCAATCTTGAGAATAATCCAATTCAAATTACTCTTTTTGTAAATTCAAAATCAAATATATAAGCAAACAACACAAAGACACAACCGAAGATCCATAAGTCATCAGAACATGTGGACACTAAGAAGGTATTAAAAGTTAGGGATCATAAAACAAATTATAAATCCTAACAAAGTAAGAGTTATCCCAGGTAGGCAAGACTGATTCAACATGAAAAAATTGATTAATGGAATCCATCACATCAAGAGGCTGAAAAAATTATCAAATGAACATGTAAATAGATGAAGAAAAGTCAAGACAAAACCCAATATCCACTCATGATAAAAACTCTCAGCAAACTAAGAACAGAGGAGAAATATCTCAACTTGATAATAAACACTTACAAAAAATACAGCTAACTGAGAATACTTCACACTGAGAAACTCAAAGCTTTCTAAGATCAGGTATAAGGCAAGGATATCTCATCTCACAACTCCTTTCCAACATTGTACTGGAAGTACCAGCTAACAGAGTAAGAAAAGAAAATACAAGGTATACAGATTGGAAAGAAAATAAAAACAAAATTGTCTTTGCTCACAGATGACATGATCAACTATGTAGAAAATAAAAAAAAAAAAATTCTAGGAACTTGTAAGTGATTGTAGGAAAGCTGTAGGATACAAGGTTAATAATATACAAGTCAATCATTTCCCCATATTACCAGGAATGAACAAGTGGAATTTGTGATAAAAACATAGTACGATTTACAACAGTACTTAAAAAATGAAATACTTAGGTATACATCTAACAAAATGTAATCTACATGAGGAAAATATAAACTGTATGAGGAAAACCACAAAAATCTGATGAACAAAAAGAATTAAATAAATGGAGAGATATTCCATGTTCATATATAGGAAGACTCTTGGCCAGTTCTTGCCAACCATCTAAAGATATCTAAAGAGATTCAAGACTATCTTAATCAAAATCCCATGAAGTGGGGCACCTGGGTGGCTCAGTCGTAAAGCGTCTGCCTTCGGCTCGGGTCATGATCCCAGGGTCCTGGGATGGAGATGCACACCGGGCCCCCTGCTCAGCGGGAAGCCTGCTTCTCCCTCTCCCACTACCCCCTGCTGGTATTCCCTCTCTTGCTGTCTCTCTCTCTGTCAAATAAATAAATAAAATCTAAAAAAAAAAAAAAAAAAAAAAAAAAAAAAAAAAAAAAAAAAAAAAAATCCCATGAAGTTGTTTTATGGATACTGGTAAAATGATTCTAAAGTTTACAGAGGGAGAGAAAAGCTCCATAATAGCCAACATAATATTGAAGGAGAAGAACAAAACTGAAGGACTTATACTACCCAACTTTAAGATTTGCTATGAAGTTAGAGTAATCAAGACAGTGTGGCATTCACAAAAGATAGATAAATAAAGGAACAAAACAGCCCAGAAATAGAGCCACATAAATACAGAAAACTAATCTTTGACAAAGAAGCAAAGACAATACAATAGAGCAAAGATAATCTCTTCAACAAATGGTGTAGAAACAACTGGACGTTCAAGTGAAAATAAAAAAAGAATCTACATAAAGACCTTGCCCCCTTCAGATAAATTAACCGAACAAAGATCTCAGACATAAATGTCAAACACAAAACCATAAACCTCCTACAAGATGACACAGGGGAAAACCTAAACGACCACTAGATACAGTGATAACTTTTAAACATCGCACCAAAGGCATGATCCATGCGACAAATAATTGAGAAGTTGAATTTCATTAAAATGAACAACTTTTGCTCTACAAAGGACAATACCAGCAGAATGAGAAGAGAAGCCACAGCTTGGGAAAAAATATTTGCAAAAGACACATCTAATAAAGAATTCTTATCTAAAGAATACAAAAAAACCCCCCACAAAACTCTTAACAATAAGAAAATAAACAACTTGATTAAAAATGGGCCGAATACCTTAACAAACACCTCACCAAAAAAAGATATAAAGATGGCAAATAGGCATAGGAAAAGATATTCCACATCATGTGTTATCAGAGAAATACAAAATAAAACAGTGACGCGATACCACTATACACCTATTAGAATGGCCACAGTCTGGAACAATGACAACAGCAAATGTGAGGAGGATGTGGATCAACAGGAACTTACTGGTGGGAATGCAAAATGGTAGGGACACAAGAAGACAGTTTGGGTGTTTCTTGCAAAACTAAACACACTCAGGGGCGCCTGGGTGGCTCAGTCATTAAGCGTCTGCCTTCAGCTCAGGTCATGATCCCAGGGTCCTGGGATCAAGCCCCGCATCAGGCTCCCCATTCGGCGGGAAGCCTGCTTCTCCCTCTCCCACTCCCCCCTGCTTGTGTTCCCTCTCTCACTGTGTCTCTCTCTGTCAAATAAATAAATAAAATCTTCAAAAAAAAAAAAAAACTAAACACACTCTTTAAGAATATAAAGGGAATCTAAGACCTAAATCTAACAATTAACTCATCTTCTTAATACCTCAATGCTGAATTTGTAAAGTTCAACTGTAAGAAATCATCAAAAAGGATAATGGTTACAATTTATTGGGAACCTACAAGAGCTACTCAGTATATAGGACTTTGCTACAATCATATGATCCACCAGGGCATGTTGTCTTGGTCCCACATCTATTGGGGACTGTCCTGATCCAGATCCAGGCCTAAAGCCAACACTTGTGTTCTCTGTAGTTCTAGGTCAAAACTCAGGTGACTGGGGCGCCTGGGTGGCTCAGTTGGTTAAGGGACTGCCTTCGGCTCAGGTCATGATCCTGGAGTCCTGGGATCGAGTCCCGCATCGGGCTTCCTGCTCAGCAGGGAGTCTGCTTCTCCCTCTGACCCTCTTCCCTCTCGTGCTCTCCATCTCTCGTTCTCTCTCTCAAATAGATAAATAAAATCTTTAGAAGAAAAAAAAAAAAAACTCAGGTGACTAACGTCTACCCCATCTGTTCTCCTGTCATGAGCTCCTGCCTCAAATTCATAAATTAGACATAAAAAATTTTTAAAACAATGCTTAAGGACATAAAAAGTTGGTGATTCAAATTAAGAAGTTACATGCCAAAAGAAAAAAATGTACAGAAAGTAGACAAAAGATCCCATGAGGAAAAAATATATATATATTTATATTTATATTTATATATATTTATATTTATATATATTTATTTATAATATAAGTATATATATTTTTATATAT
Organism: Callorhinus ursinus; assembly: GCF_003265705.2. Taxonomy (NCBI): domain Eukaryota; kingdom Metazoa; phylum Chordata; class Mammalia; order Carnivora; family Otariidae; genus Callorhinus; species Callorhinus ursinus. The sequence goes on along the minus strand of NW_027397092.1, from coordinate 3,319,141 downwards.
ATATATATAAACGTGAGTGTAGAAGCATTATGAGATTAAGCAAAAAGGAGGTCAGAAAGGAGGATGAAGTGAGAAAGCTAATCAACTCGTAAATATGTGTTTCCTGAAAGCAAAGGAAGCAAAAGAAAAGCTCAAGTTTACTGATGTGAAAAGGGAAAGGAAATGTGGGGAAGTCCAAACAGTGAGCTAAAAGATGTTATATATCCTAAGAGAGATATGAAAAAGTAAAAACAAAAAGGGAACGGGGCGCCTAGGTGGCTCAGGTTGTTAAGCGACTGACTCTTGACTTCAGCTCATGCCATGACCTCAGAGTCTTGAGACCCTTGGGCTCCACGCTCAGTGGGAAGTCTGCTTGAGATTTTCTCTCTCCCCCTCTCGGCCCCTCCCCACACGCTCTCACACTCTCTCTTTCTCAAATAAATCAATCTTTGCTTTTCTAAAATTGGCCTACGAGTTTTCCATGTTCACTTTCTATGCATATTACTGTATATAGTATTATAAAAATACAAATCTTTACACTGATCTGCTTTATATGCCTTTATATTGTATACAATTGTTTTTCCTTCTCTCACTGACCTAAGTGATTAGGAAATTGAAACAAGAAAAATGGTTTAAAAACAAATTATTATTGCAGCAAGAAGAGTTTACAAAGACAGGCAGATGATAAGTGTGCGAAGTCTGTGTACTCCAGAAACCTGTGTAGATAACTATAAGAATTTCTACTCTGACGGTAGGATGCACAGGAGGTCACTCTTTAAGATTTTTTTTTTTTAGATTTTTTTATTTATTTATTTGAGAGAGAGAGAGAAAGAGAGAGAGCATGAGCAGGTGGGAGAGCAGAGAGAGAGGGAGAAGCAGACTCCCCACTGAGCAGGGAGCAGACACAGGGCTGGATCCTAGGACACCTGGGATCATGACCTGAGCCAAAGGCAGACACTTAACCAACTGGAGCCACCCAGATGCCCCCACAAGAGGTCACTCTTGAGAGGACGTTCAGTGGTTGTTCAGAGAACAAAGGGGCTGAAGTGGCAAAGACTATCCCAGTGTGTACTGGTAGCACCAACCTTCTGGAGCATATGCTACGGTTTAATTTCAGATCTATGATTTTTTTTCTATTTTTAATCTACTATTATTGAATATTTATGGAAAGTTGGAGAGGTAAAATTACCTTCAAGTGAGGTTAGTTGAAACTATTTTTGTGTCTCAGTTAAAATTCTGGAAATGGAACCAAAAAATAGCAACACAAAAGATAAATGCTCTTAGGTCTTTGAGTTCTAAATTCACGAGCCACCACCATGGTTTAGTCAATTTCCACAGCCTGAAAATTTTCAAGGAATATTTATACTTGCCATGGAGACATACTCTCTCCACATTAAGCACTGTGCTAAGGAGCTCTACAAAACTACTCCATGTATTTTATTACCATCATTTCCTTAAAAGAGAAAATCAACCAAGTAAGTACCTTGCCTAAGTTCACCCAACAAGCAAGTTTCATAGCTAGGAATAAATCTAGATAATAATAACTATGACTATGTTTTTCAGTTTCCTGAATCAGACTGTTGGGAAGTGGAGTCCATAATTTTAAGGATATCCTGATGAGCAACCAGAACAAGTTATCACTACCTTATACCTACAGCATGCACAAATGAACCTGCAATGACCCAGAGATTTGAATCACCAAAATGAGCATGTCTAAAAGACAAAAATGAAATGAAACAAAAATCCCTTTTATTAGTTAGGCCATGAACTCCAATCAACCTTTCTATAAACACTGTGAGTGAACGTGGCTCATGTACACTGGGCCCAGCCAGGCTCAGTCTGACGTAGAAGGGACTCTTGGGACCACTTTTGCTGTGGTTCCTCCTCTTGGAGACATCTAGATTTCTCTCTTACCATCTGTTCATTGAAATGTCTCTGTCTTCAAGTCAGAGCCACTAAAGCAATGTAAGAACAGAAAAGAATATCCATTTGAAACCATAAGGTGCTACAATAGAAAAAATAAATACAAGGGAGGAATACATGTTGTAAGAGTGGAGAGAAGACCCACGTGAAATGCAGCGTTATCTTACAAGGAATCTCTAAATGCACAACTTTCAACATGGACCCACATTGCCCTCCTCTTTACTTATGTGGCATAGGGTCTTCCTGAAAGCATTTCTAAACACATCTTCTATTTTTGGCAGTAACTGAAAATTGAGCAACTGTTCAGTGTGTGAGGACTTTTGCCTTATTGGAAAAAATCAGAAAAGTGATAGAAATAAAATTGTAGCAAATAGAGAGAGAAAGTAAATTTGGGCTAGAGAAGCAGGAACACATGAATACAGAATGGAGAATTCAGTTAAATTATCAGTGAAGACATGGAATTACAGAGCTAGAAGAAAATGCCGTTTCCTCATTACTGAAAAGAGGTGGTTGAGCATTTTTACTCAAGATATCTAGTAACTTAGAGGGGCTTGGGTAGCTCAGTCTGTTAAGCATTTGCCTTCGGCTCAGATCATGATCTTGGGGTTCTAGGATCAAGCCCCACATCGGGGTCCCTGCTTAGCTGGGTGTCTGTCCGTCTCCCTCCTGCCCCTCACCTGCTAGTGCGCCAGCACGCACGTGGGCGCTCTCGCTCTCAAATAAATAAATAAGATCTTTTTTTTTTTAAAGGGAGATATCTAGTCAGTTATACCAAGATTATAAAATAATAACAAAAGTAACAACTATTTATACAGTGAGGCACTGTGTTGAGCATTTACATTCATTTAATTTTTGCAATAATTCTCTACAGTCGGTATAACTCCCATTGAGTTTCTTCCTCTTACTGAGGAAGAAACGAAGACTCAGAGAAGTTAAGTAATTTGTCTTCAACTGCCTGTTAAAAGTAGCAGAACCAAGCCCAGAACAGATTAGGTAGGTAGGGACAGAGCCTTTATCAAATGAATAAAAAGTTTATCTGTAAGACCCATGAAATAACTACCAGAAGAAAGGCAGTGGGTGGGCTGAAGCATACTGGAACGTTTCATTCAGTATTCAATAGCACATGCTGAATAACTACTCTGTCTCAGTCTCTTAGTAGAAATGCTCCCTTTAGGCACTAATATTGATCTAGAATAGGCTGAGTTAGACACATGTCTATTTCACAGGAACACTGTAATCCATCCAGTCTTTCACCATGACCTAAAAATTGTTTTAAATGATAAATGATTTGAAAGAAAGAGCCAAATGAGAAATGTAAAAAAAAAAAAAAATTCAAAAGCGATATAATAAAGTTCAAGAAAGAATTAGAACTGTTTTAGATTTGAAGACTCAGCTAGAAAAAATGGAAAGCATCTAAGCATCACAGATAATGACTTAAAAGAACAGAAGGTAAACAGAAATTGTCAGAAATCAGAGAAATGAAGAGACATATAAACAGTATGAGAAAAGGCAACAGATTTAAGAAAAAGACAAAAATGACCCAAAACACATAGATTCGGCATTCCCTGAATATGAAGTCTAAATCAGAGAACAAAAAATACTAAAAGTTGTAATACAAGAAAACACTCCCAAGACTTCAAAAAAAGACACAACTAGAAAGTAAAGGAATACAATACAAATACAGAAAAACAGACCAAGAATTGCCAATAGTGCGACGTACTCTAGTCAGAGTACTGGAATTAAAAGAAAAGCTGCCCTGGACACCCAACAAAAACATGACAACACCAGAAAAAGATACTAGATTGTCATCAGACTTTTCCGTAATGGCACTTTACACCAACAATAAACCTAATACCTACAGAAAGGAAAGGAAATGTGAGCCTTAGATTTGATCCCACCACACTGATTTTCAACTATAAGGTCTTCAGATAAACCGTTAAGGCAACCCAGTGTTTAGGACATTCTGTCCCCACTAGCACACTGTAAAGAATTCACGAGACAATGAACTTTAGACAGCAGAATGGATGAACTACAGTTAGAGGTCTGGTGGTAAGCTGTATTTACCTACACAGGACTGGGAAAAAATATGGTTTTAAGAGGCGGCTTGTAAGGTGTAGCAGCTATATGTTCTGACAACAGACATATAGCATTCTATCCAAAACAGGGGAGGATGGAAAAAAACACATTAAAAATAGAATAGGAAATTTACCAACTACCTTGTAAGTATTAGCTGGAAATAAAAGGATATTACTTCAAACAATTTGGGGGGAGATTAAATTTTGGGGAAGTCCATTCTCTAGAACAAAGGACTTTTCCAGAGCCTATTCCCACCCTTGGGAATAAAATTCATTTGACGCCAATACTCCCCTCACCTCCTTTTGTGCTGTAAGAAAGAAGGGGAAACACACACACACAGAGTCAACAGGGGTCAGTAATTTAAAAATAATAAATTCAGAATGCTGCAGCCAGGAAGGCAGGAAGCAAGGTGAGAAAAAGAAAGGGGGAAAAAAAAAACCTCTACCACTAGAAAACCACTTTTGAAAAGTCACAGCACTGGGACACAAGACCACTCAAAGGTTGAGATTTAAACAGAAAATCATAAAATGCTCCCTGAATTGGATTTAAAGCCAAACCATGGAAAAAGCCTAGATGTCCACTGACAGATGAATGGATAAAGAAGATGTGGTATCTATACACAATGGAATATGATGCAGCCATCAAAAGGAATGAGATCTTGCCATTTGCAACGACGTGGATGGAACTGGAGGGTGTTATGCTGAGTGAAATAAGTCAATCAGAGAAAGACATGTATCATATGGTCTCACTGATATGAGGAATTTGAGAAACAAGACAGAGGATCACAGGGGAAGGAAGGGAAAAATGAAACAAGACGAAACCAGAGAGGGAGACAAACCATAAGAGACTCTTAATCTGAGGAAACAAACTGAGGGTTGCTGGAGTGGTTGGGGGGTGGGAGGGATGGAGTGGCTGGGGGATGGACACGGGGGAGGGTATGTGTAATGGTGAGCGCTGTGAATTGTGTAAGACCGTTGAATCACAGACCTGTACCCCTGAAACAAATAATACATTATATGTTAATAAAAAAAATAATAAAGCATACAGGAGCTGTAGGATCTACATTAGTCACAGTTTTCCAGAGAAACAGAGCCAAGAAGACATATATATACACACACAGAGGTATATATAGATCATGAGGCACTGGCTCATGTGGTTATGGAGATTGAGAAGCCCCACTATCTGCCAAACTGGAGACATAATTCATTCTGAACGCAAAGGCCCAAGAACTAGGGGAACCTATGGTATAAATCGCAGTGCAAGGGTAACAGATGAGCTGAGCTGTCCCAGCTCAACCAGTGAAGCAGGGAGAAAAAAAAGAAAAGAAAAGGTGAATTCCTCCTCCCTCTGCCTTTTGTTCTCAAGGCCCTCAGTGGATTGCATGACCCCACTCACACAGAGCAGGATCATCTACTGAGTCCATTGATTCAAACGCTGATCTCATCTGACACCCTTACAGACACACCCTGAAGTCATGTTTATTCTGGGCAACTCGGAGCCAGTCAAGTTGACACATAAAATTAACCATCACAGAAGAGGAAGAGGAAGAAGAAGAAAAGAAACTCACCAGCACGGAAACTCCCAGCAATACCTTTGCAATTTTCTGTAAATCTTAAAACTATTCTAAAATTCAAAGTTTTTTTTTTTTTTAAAGAACTCAGAACCATATCAGTTAAAATGTATGGATTTTATGTGATTCTGATATTTTAAAGACTATTACATTTACAAGGTAATTATCATTCTGAACCCTTACTGGCTATTTGATATTATTTAGTACTATTCATTAATTTTGGGGGGTGAGGTAGTATTTTGTTTAATTTACAAGGTAATTATCATTCTGAACCCTTACTGGCTATTTGATATTATTTAGTACCATTAATTAATTTTGGGGGGTGAGGTAGTATTTTGTTTACTTTTTAAAAAGAGAATACTTTTGTTATGGAAGTGCAAACTGAAATATTGTTGATGAAATAATTTAATGAATGTCAGGGACTTGCTGGGGATGAAGAGTGGAGGGCGGAAGTAGGTGAGGGTACGGATGAAGCAGTATTCGTTGGAGATTCAGGTTTCTGGTACTTGGTTACAGGTGCGTGGGGCCCATGGGACTGTTCTGCCTACTTCTCTGTATGGTAGACATTTATCAAAATGAAAGGTTAAAAAGATCTCCAAAGGAAACATGCACAACTCCTTAACAATTGTTGTAAAGGATGACGAGTAAACAGAATAAAAAACAGATGGACTAAATTTCCAAGTTAAAAATGAACAGTTGAGCAAAAACACTTCAGATTTTCACAAATCTGGATTCCTTGGTATCCTGAACAACCAAATATCGATTTCATTAACAGACCAGCTGGGTGCTGACCTTATCACCAGACCTTACATTCCCATCTAGTTAAGGCACAGGTACTAAGAGAAAAAACAGCAAAGTGTACGGACTGAAAAGAAGGCTGCCCAAACTAATACTGATTTAAAATAGTAGGCAGCAAGCAGCAGCTAGATGCACAGGCTGCATGCGAAGTGAGACAGTCACAGGGGCTGCATGTGGAGGGAGGCCAATGACGGGTTGTCAGGCACAGAACTTTCTGCCTCTTCAGAAGCACTGTAAATAGGAAAGGGCTGCCTTTTTAAAGAATAAGTCTTGTGGTACAGATAAGATCAAAGTATAAATGAGTACTGAAAATAAATTCCATCTTCTCTTTTTGCCCAATCTGTGGTGCCACACTTTATTTTTTTTTCAAAGATTTTATTTATTTATTTAAGTGAGAGAGAGAGAGAGAAAGAGAGAGAGAGATCATGAGCAGGGAGGAGGGAGAGAGGGAGAAGTAGACTCCCCATTGAGCCAGGAACCTGCTGTGGGACTCGATCCCAGGACCCTGGGATCATGACCTGAGCCGAAGGCATATGCTTAAGCGACTGAGCCACCCAGGCGCCCAGTTATTATAGTTTTAATTGACACACGACATGCATGCTCACACACAAAAATACACACACAAGCGGGGTGCCTGGGTAGCTCAGACAGTTATGCAACCAAGTCTTGATTTCAGCTCAGGCCATGATCTCAGGGCCATGAGATGGAGCCCTGCATCAGGTCCGCACTCAGCAGGGAGTCTGCTTGACATTCTCTCTCCCTCTCCCACTCCCCCAACTTGCATGTGCGCTCTCTCTCTCTAAAAAAAATAAATAAATAAATCTTAGAAAAAAAAACACAAACACCCATTATTTTGCATTAATACTCAAGAAGATGACAATTTCGAAGGAATGCATCTTGAACAAGAAGCGGTGTAAAAATGTCAGGGGGGAGAGTCTAGGAAACTGTAAACAATGCTTTGAGGTAAAAATGAAACTGAAGTTGTAGAGTTAAAAGAGGTTTAAAACCATTCTGGCTTTAGGCTTTCTACATGTCATTCACATCTACCACTTCAAGTCACTTCAAATTAGGCATCCCAGCAGTGAAGTTCATATTTTCTTGCTTCAGGCAAAGAAGAAAAACGTGAGACAAAAAAAGGTGGGGGTATGATTCAAATACGGCATTTTAGTGCTAAAATATGGTAACGGGGCAGATGCCTGGGTGGCTTAGTCAGGTAAGCACCTACCTTTGGCTCAGGTCACGATCCCAGGGTCCTGGGATCGAGTGCCCCATCAGGTTCCTAGCTCAGCAGGGAGCCTGCTTCTCCCTCTGCCTGCCATTACCCCTGCTTGTGCTCTCTCTCTCTCTCTGACAAATAAATAAATAAATAAAATCTTAAAAAAAATAAAATATGGTAATGTAGGACAAAAAATATAAGGGAATATGGAAAGGCAACAAATGGAAAATCTGTGGCTCTAAAGATGTCACCTCACTTCTATAATTTTCAGCTTTGTGGAGATTAGTAATGGTGGGAGATGGGTAAAATTGTAAACCATGTTGAACAAAAGGGACACAGGCTTTGTGCACTGGTGACATGGACTCCAGAAAAAATAGAGCAGTCACTAGCTGACTCTGAGTTAGGGGTTTTTTGAAACGAGACATCTCCATGTCCAAGGGGAAACAGGCAGCTCTTATAGTGATTTATTCTACCGAGACGTTTGGGGGAACGCTTGTAATTTAAATTCATCTGTCACATATGTTCTATTTTGTTCTGCATTAGAGGATATCCAGATAGATTTCTATGCTATGTGATATTATTTACGAGCATGCAAGAATGTAAGCACAAGTTCTGATAACCAAAATTGTTTCCAGTGTGAGTTCTCGATCTCAAAAAAAAAAAAAAAAAAGTATGAATTTGTGGCCCAAAGTACAGCAATGGGCAGAGGTCAATTGAGCAGGGGAGGTTAAGGGAATAGAGTTTTCTAAACATCTGGGAGTTCAGGATATAATCACAAACATTATTGTGATGTAAATCATGGAAATTTATATTATTAGAAAGACACAGGGAGATCTATTTGCAAGTGCCTGGAAAAGAACCAAGCAAAAAGGAAACAGAATATTGAGAAGGTGAAATGGTGTCTTCCATGTTGATTTTGTTGCCAAGAGTCTCAATTACTGAAATTAAATTAATTGAAGAAAATGCAATAGATGTAATGGATTTGGTGACTGCTAAAGTTTCTAATACGTTGCCTCAAGGCATCTTACTGAAGACTTAACTCTAATTGGCTTGAAAATGAACATCATCTCACAGAAACTGTAAACTTGGTCTAGATTAGATAAACTCAGACCATTGATCAAATCAAGGTAAATCAAGTGACTACAACTGTAGAGACACAAAATCACTGTCTGGGTGATTTTTCCTTGCACGTATTCTCTCTCCTTAGACTAAAAGGTGTTCACATGAGTAACATCTCCCACCTCCTTTACTAAAAAATGTCTGGGAAGAAGAGGGAATATGTAGACTAACCATACACAGTAGAGGCAATCACAATGTCCTTCTGTTGTGGTGACCATGAATTTCCTAAGGAAGCAAACAGCATGTGCATTTGCAGACCTGGGTAGGAAAGAAAACTCATCCCCAAAATGGCTTGCAGACTTCATGAGGATATGTATTGATCCTTATGGGAGGTGTGTCTGAAAGAGCTAGGAGTGGAACTGATAGCGCCTATATTCTCTGCATATGTGACAAAATTTCCAATGCATTTCTAAATTCAAAGATATCTACATTCAGGTATTTGAAATGGCTTAGGATGCCAAAAACTGTAGGTTCTTAGAGCACCAGGATGTAGTCCAAGGAAAAGTCTGTTGGTGACAAACTCAGAGAGGAAATAAGAAAAATCAATCTTAAAGGAGAAGGGAGAAAGTGACATCAGCCCAGTTGACTGGGAAGCCTTTTCTGGTTGAAGTAGGGAGCTGTATCCCATGAACATTCATGGTGCATAGCACCAAACCCTTTTCTCTTTTTGAGCTCAAGAGGTCTAGGGTAAGAGAAGATTTATCTCCGCTCAGGGTAGCCTTGCTCTTTGTATCCAAGAGAATGTTGCAAAGGAAGCTGAGTGAGAAATAATTTTTTGAATTGCAATTTGAGAAGCGTTAGTAGATGTACAATTTCTCTAAGGGCAAAAAGGAAATGTGGTCAAGAGCAAGCTCCCCTAAAAGGGTTTCTGATAGCCAGTTTTATTTTTTAGCATCATAAAAACAAATGAGGGAATAATAAAGGTTCTATACGAAGTAACTTGCTAGGTATTTCTTACTCTAAAAGTTGGGTCATAAATAATAATTTTACAATCTAATTCCAGTGTTCCCCATCTGGCTTTATGATAAACGTCATAAACCAACAACTCATGGATAAGTCAGATCCAGCTGATATGACCACCAAAATTATTTTTTTATTATTTTATGTTTTATTTTATTACGTTATGTTAGCCACCATACAATACATCATTAGTTTTTGATGTAGTGATCCATGATTCATTGTTTGCCTATAACACCCAGTGCTCCATGCAGAACGTGCCCTCCTTAATACCCATCACCGGGCTAACCCATCCCTCCACCCCCCTCCCCTCTAGAACCCTCAGATTGTTTCTCAGAGTCCATAGCCTCTCATGGTTCATCTCTCCCTCTGATTTCATCCCCCTCATTTTTCCCTTCCTTCTCCTAATGTCCTCCCTGCTATTCCTTATCTTTCACAAATAAATGAAACCGTATGATAATTGACTTTCTCTGCTTGATTTATTTCACTTAGCATCATCTCCTCCAGTCCCATCCATGTGGATGTAAAAGTTGGGTATTCATCCTTTCCGATGGCTGAGTCATATCCCATTGTATATATGGACCACCTCTTCTTTATTCATTCACCTGTTGAAGGGCATCTCGGCTCTTTCCACAGTTTGGCTATTGTGGACATTGCTGCTATGAACATTGGGGTGCATATGGCCCTTCTTTTCACTACATCTGTGTCTTTATTTTTTACAGATTTATTTATTTATTTTAGAGAGAGGCTTGGGGAGGGTCAGACAGAGAGGGAGAGAGAGAATCCTGAAGCTGACTTCATGTTGAGTGCAGAACCCCCTGTGGGGCTGGATCCCACGACCCTAAGGACCATGACCTAAGCCCAAACCAAGAGTTGTCCACGCAATTAACTGAGCCAGTCAGGTGCCCCGAGCACCAAATTAAAAAAAATAAATAAATAAATGTTATGTTAATATTTAAAAATAGGGGGTGAAATCTGATTTTTTGTCTTTTCTTTGACAAAAAGACTAGCAATCCTAGGGCCACATCAGCTGGATATGAGTTTTCCACAGCTAGCTTTTCAAGAAGCAGTGCTGTTAATTTTTCAACATTTCGATTTGAGCCACTTTCTCCTTCTATTTCAACTGCCTGCCCCGGGGGCATTGAGAATCTTGAGCAATGCAACATCATATTCTTATGGATGTATTATATTCATTAAGTAGAAAATAACTTTTCACTTATATTTGGTATGTAATACTTAAAATAAGTTCTGGCTGCAGAGAAAGAGGAAATTAGTCACTCAGTTTTCTCAGTGATCCCCATACTACGGGCTGAAGACACTATCAGAACGTATCCATTGGAGCTGGAGGCCTAGCGCCACCTAGGAAAAAGCATCTAGGTTCTACAGTCTTTCCGAAACTTACAAAAGAAGAGAAATACCGGGGCACCTGGGTGGCTCAGTCGCTAAAGTGTCTGCTTTCAGCTCAGGTCATGATCCCAGGGTCCTGGGATTGAGCCCCGCATCGGGCTCCCTGCGAGGCCGGGAGTCAGCTTCTCCCTCTGCCCCTCCCCTTGGCTCCTTCTCTCCCTCTGTCTCTCAAATACATAAATAAAATCTTTAAAAAAAGAGAGAGAGAGAGAGAGAAATACCTCAAGTAATCAATCAACAAGCAGAATGGCATACTCTCTTCATGGTAGCGAGGGGCATAAATTACTGCTGCTTCGGTGCCTCTGCCTGCCCAAATCCCTGCTAATTTCTTTCCTTTGTTAAGTGTACATCTCTTTAAATCCTTAAAGATGGAAACAACTCAGAGCTTCTTGGTCTAAGGGTAAGATTTTGACAAGAGGGAGAACATGTCTAAAGAACTGAAAGCCACTAGGTGTGAAAGGACAACAGCGTGGACAGTAAGGTAGCATTCTGAGGATCCACCTAGCAGGAAATGTTGCCTAGTTTCTGCTCTGTGATGCCACCGAGCCCTGCTCCTCAGAAGCAGTTGAACCTATCAATGGTCTACTTGGCTATGTTTCCTTCTTAGGACTCCATCACACCCTGCTGCTCTGCGAAGCAAAACCTATCCTGTCCACTCCAAGTCCAACCTCAAATGAGGAGCAGACCCAGGGAGACAGAGAGTGCTGTGGGTTTCTGCTTCCAGCAGCTAGTGTTTGAGTCTCCTGCATTAACTTCTGAGATCACTCGAGAGAATTCAACCATAAAATGCACCAGTCACTCACGTTGCCAGGGGGCATGAATAAGCCTTCACTGGCTTGACTTTAGGAGCTTTCTGGGCGGTTTTCCACAAGGCAGGGATAACAGGGCAGGTGTAGACAGAATCATGAGCTAGAAGCTGCCTGGCAAGCTCTGGCCAGGCTTTTCTATCAGCTGCCCATGACACCCTCCCCACTTCTGGCCCGAATGCCCCAATTAGGCACTAACAAAGAGCGAGCTGAGCAAATACATCAGGAAAAGGGCTCCCCTGGGAAAGAGGTAAGTTCTTACTGATGCAAGCCTTGGAGCTGTGGAAGTCAAACGCCCGGGCACACTCAGCAAGGATTCCTGGAGGAAATGAGGTCTAGTTACTGAGTATGTGTGAGGACTGCCAAAGGAATCAAGGCATTGGGTTATTCCAAAAACTCCAGAGGATTGTTGTCTCTGCTTATGCCAGAGGGCCAGGAATCACTGAATCACCAGAATAGGCAGAACAAGACTCACAGGTGGTTTGATAGGGGAGACACTGAAATCACACATCACAAAACACCTCTGCTTATTTAGGACAAAGTACAAAATACAGTAACTGGGAAAATAATCCAATAACGGTAACTAGTGCCCTTGGACGTATTTGTTAGAGTACTCATTTTTTTGTGAGACTGAGATTTTTTTTATTCTCACAACACGACTTCCTATCTTTGGGCAAATACTGTTTTTTTTATTAGCCATAAATATTTTCATACATAATGGACAATAACCTTAAGGCAAAATACATGTTTCCCTTGTCCAGAGATTTTTTTCAAGAAATTATTCAATTATCTAATGCTGGTTGGAAACACAAAATGGGCTATACACTTAAAGGATGGATAAAAGGAGGTATTAAGAAAACTCAAGACTTTTTTTTTTTTTATAGCAAAACCAATTTTAGTCAAACTTTCCTTTAGGTACTAACCTGTTTAGCCAATTTTGTTCTTACTTGGAATTCCTACAGTTAATTTGGTCATTACCTAATATTTATAGAGCGCTTTGAAATGTCCTAGCGTTTAATACCATCACTTAGTTTTTCTTTACAACATTCCCAAGAGGTGAAAGCAGTAAAAACTTCTCAGGAACAGAACAGGAAATCCTAAACAGAAAAGATATTTTTATATATCGCATTTTGGGTGGTGAACAGATTAAGGACGTCAGCTGCTTATTCATTTAACCAACTTCATTTCGAGTAAATTCTGCCAACATTTATTTGAACTCAGCTGTGACAATAATCTTCCGGAGTTTAATTATGATTAATTTCAGCAAAGCCTAGCAAGGAACTAGAATTTAATATTGGGGTCTTGAGATCGAGTCTCAAGCTGGAAGTACCTGGAAAGGTCAGCAATCCCAGAAGAGCTCCAAAAGGCAGGCCATCTCTGACAGATGGCAACTGATTTTAAAGTTCTCCCAAAACCCCCCTTTTTGCAAATCTATTCAGTTTAATGTCTTTTGGTACAGAAATAGCATTTTCCTATGTCCGATCAAAATCCAGGCCTTAGAATAAACCCATCTCCTCCTGTTCATACGTCATTGAAAACAGAGAAATTTGGTTACAAACTACTTATAAACTTAAAAAGCAATGACTTAACTTTCTTCAAGTAAAGGAAGTGCCTGTCCCTTAAACCACAGGACCTTCATTGAGTGTTTTACTTTCCACTTCCCGGCTCAGTAGGGACTGATTAGAATAGTTTCTAGATCTCATGCCACAGCACAGACCGTCTTTAAAAAGAATGGTAATAGTGATAGACAGAAGTCCAATAAATATTGAACTCAATAAAAATCACAAAGGCATCATTACAATGCTTTCAACAAGCATTTAGTGAGTCTCTACTCTGTGCTTAATAATGGGCAGTAGGTTGTTCGTGTAAAAAAAAAAAAAAAAGGTGGCTCCTTTTTACAGTAAGATTGAAATACAGAGATAACAGCACATTTAAACATTCCAGTAAGTGAACAATTACAAGAAAACTGCAAACTGTGTAGTTTAGACACAATTAAGAGGCAGGCCAATGTTAAGTAAGAAATATTCTAATGCAAGAGACAGGACTTGAACTGAAACTTGAGAATCCTCCATATAAGAAAAAAAAAAAAGAGAGAGAGAAGGAAAGTACATTCTCTTTCTCTTTTTTAAGATTTTATTTTATTTGAGAGTGAGCGAGCGAGCTAGAGAGCATGAGTGGGGGAGAAAAGCAGAGGGAGAGGAAGAAGCAGGCTCCTCACTGAGCAGGGAGTCCAACGCAGGGCTCCATCCCAGCATCCTGGGATCATGGCCTGAGTCAAAGGCAGAAGCTTCACCAACTAAGACACCTAGATGACCCGGAAAGCACATTCTCAATCAAGGAAGCAACAATTTAAATAATTACCTAATTAGAATGGCCTGGTCTTACGTTAATGATGGAAAATGTCTGCATGGAAGACTTGTTCCCACAGTGAGGTGAGATTAAACTGAATAACTTGGGGCAAATTATCCTTCAATCTCATGGAAAGGAGGTCTTTGCTCCATGTGTGAATTTTGATCTGACTTTGAGATTAATTTAAGAAGACAAACAATGAGCTATGATGTGGGAGGTCAGTAATCTCATGCCTAATAAAGCCACTAACAGATCTACTGAGAAACAGAGATGGGATATGATGAAGGGGGTGGTTTGGTGGAAGAATATTTTAAGTTACAAGAGAGGAAAGTGACATGAGATCAAGAAAACCTATTAAAGGTTAAGTCTTTTAATAAAGAGAAATAAAGACCTAAGTTACCATAAGGAAGAAATTCTTATTATAGAACAAATATCCCTTCTCTCCAACTGTTGTAGAAATGACTCCTTAAACTCATCCCTAAGATTTCTTTGCTTCCTCACTCACTCTCTTCTTTTCTTAGCTACTCTACAAATTCTTCCTGGTTTGGCTTATGTGTTCACTGGCTTCAACTCTTTCAAGCATGTGTACAAATATGGGCCCCACATTTACTTTTCTGTCGCTGGACTCTCTGAATATGGTCAGTAGATATTTCATAGACCATCCCTCATACTCATTATATCAAAACAGAATTCTGACATTTCGCCCAAATCCAGACCCTCCACAACCAACCTCTATGTCCTCTCTTGTGAAGCTATCAAATGATTTAAGTTTTCATTCTCTTTGACCAAGTTCCTTATAACATCGTCTCACTTAACTTCTCTGCCACCAACTTCTGTCTTTAATGTATATTTAAACCATCTGCTTGATACAGTCACTTCATTGCTACAAATATGAAATGGGTTTTTTTTTTGGCTCTAGAAAACATATTCCAAA
The DNA here is from genome assembly GCF_003265705.2 of Callorhinus ursinus. Taxonomy (NCBI): domain Eukaryota; kingdom Metazoa; phylum Chordata; class Mammalia; order Carnivora; family Otariidae; genus Callorhinus; species Callorhinus ursinus. The sequence continues at coordinate 3,304,007 of NW_027397092.1, read as the reverse complement.
TTTTATAGCATAACATCCAAGACACCATTCTTTCTTTCCAGAAACCATCTAAAACCCTAGTGTCCTTCCACTTCCAGAATATGATCTGTACTTTCCAATATGGAGCCATGGCTATGGCTTTAGTACATATCTGAAAATCTTCCCCAATTCTGTTCTCTTGTAATATTTTTTACTGCTTTTTTAAAACAAGCTCAGAAAACATCTCCTTTGACCACTCATCCAGATTTAATCAGTAATTCCTCTAAGTGACCACTATACTTACATGTAGTTCTACTGGTAATCTACTGAGTAATTGCTATGTTTTTTTTATTTTTAGATTTTATTTAAATTCAAGTTAGTTAAAAAAAAATTGTATTGTTGGTTTCAGGGGTAGGGTTTAGTGATTCATCAGTTGCATATAATACCCAGTGCTCATTCCATCAAGTGCCCTCCTTAATGCCTATCACTCAGGTACCCCATACCCCCACCCACCTCTCCTCCAGCAACCCTCAGTTTGTTTCCTATGGTTAAACATTTCTTATGGTTTGCCTCCCTCTCCGTTTTTGTATTATTTTATTTTTCCTTCCCTTCCCCTATGTTCATCGGTTTTGCTTCTCAAATTCCACAAATAAGTGTAATCATATGGTATTTGTCTTTCTCTGACTGACCTATTTTGCTTAGCATAAAACACTCTAGATCCATCCACATCGTTGCAAATGGCAAGATTTCATTCTTTTTGATGGCTGGGTATTATTCAGCATCTTTTTTATCCATTCATCAGTGGATGGACAGCTGGGCTCTTTCAATTTGGCTATTGTGGACATTGCTGCTATAAACTCTGGGGTGGAGGTGCCCCTTCGAATCACTATTTTTATATCCTTTGGATAAATACCTCGTAGTGCAATTACTGGGCTGTAGGATAGCTCTATGTAACAGCTACATTTAGATATCATTCTATTAGAAGCTTACCAAACTATAAAATTGTTGGCATACAGGTTTCAGAGACGTAGGTGCTCAGTAAATGTTGAGATTTTACTTGTGGCCTGTCTTGTAACCTACAGAAAGATTATAATTGCCTGAAAGAGAGTACTCTCTAAAGTAACAACTTAAAGTACTTGTCCATTTTTTAATGAATCTCTAATTTCTTTTTGCTTGTGAGATCCTTCCTTTTCTTTCAATCATACTCTGTATGATGCCAGTCCATTAGGCACCAAAAATGCCACAAAAGAACCAAAAAACAAGGCAAACAAACAAACAAACAAGTCAATTTAATGGTTTCCATGACACAAAGAAAGAAAACCCAAAAAATGAATTGAGTACCCCTTCAGGGCTATGTCCACAGCAGCAGCCCTATATACCTTGTTTACATAAATTTCTAAAGCAACTAGTTAATATAATAACATTGGAAAGATTATTTGCCCAAAGTAGAATACCAGACTCCAACATCATTTAGGGTTTTTAGGAAAAGTGGATGTTGTGGTTCAGGCACTGGAGTCAGAAAGAACAACTGATACCTAACTTTTAAAGACTCCCACACTTCATTGGCTATTAGGAAGATTAAAGAGAACAGCGCATGCAGAAAAACTGGCATGCAGTTACCTAACCTGATTGTTACTGTGATTGTAATTGCATTATCCATAAACTGTGGAAGACAGAAGAGAGAGCATGAGCTGGAGAATCAGACCCAGCTAAGTTTAAACGTCCTCCAGCTGTGTGATCCAGAATGATTATTTAACTTCACAAAACCTTTCTTTTTTCTTAAACTGTCTCTATAATCAACATTAGATACAACTTCTTAGTTTTAAATTGAGACAGTGCAACCAGCATGAAAACTGGCACAAAGAGGATACTAAACAAAGTTGGTTCTTTTCTCTTTCCCTCATGAAAAAGCCAACTTTTCACTTATATTTTTAATAGTATAATTTTTATTTTTTTAAAAAGATTTTATTTATTTATTCATAAGAGACAGAGACAGAGAGAGAGAGAGAGAGAGAGAGGTAGAGGGAGAAGCAGGCTCCCAAGGAGCAGGGAGCCCGATGCGGGACTCGATCCCAGGACCCTGGGATCATGACCTGAGCCGAAGGCAGGCGCTTAACCATCTGAGCCACCCAGGCGCCCCTGATAGTGTAAGTTTTTAAAGACATAATAGATTCTCTACTAATTACTTCAGAATTTAATAGCTTACTTACTCATAATAGATCTAAGTTTCTGAGTGTTAGCTCTGGCTAGAAGCCCTTTGCTAAAATGGTGTTTAGGTTCTGATTTTTCTAAAATCCACAATAAACAAGCAGAAATGTCCATTTAGGGGACACAGAATGACACTATTACAGTAAGAGATTTTAAATCAAAGCCTCTGTGATTATACATAAGTGGCTCAAATGTCCTTAAAACTCCAGCAATCCCAATAAAATTCAAAACAAAACAAAAAAAACCCCACCATGGATCCCTGTCATCACCCAACCGCCAACGTATTTCCAAAACCATTTCAGCTTAAGTAGAGTCAAGCCTTGTGAAAAACAAATGTTCATTGTTCTAATCCTGCTCTTGGCAATTTAGACATACAGCCCTGGTATTTTTCACCAATTGTGAAAGAATGGAGAGACAAGTGCAGAACATTACGAACAGTGAAAAAAGGGGAGAGAGAACTATCCCTTCATTGAACTTTATGGGTTTTTACCAAAGTGTTGTTAAATTTATTTCTAGTTACTACGTTATACACAGTGGAGCTAGAACAATGCTAACTGTATACTTTTATTATTTCAAGAATTCAGAATGTCTTAAATAATGGGCTATATTATGCCCTCTCTCAAATGGAATTAGTGCTTTGGGAGGATTAAATCGTGACTTTTTTTTTTTTTTTAACCAATTCTGAGGACGTGTAAATACGTAATTGTTAGACAAGCTTTCTAGACAGGCTTAACAAACCTCCCTCACCATGATTTTTGTTTATTTATTTTTTTAATTCAAGTCAACTTACTGTCAAAAATGGAAGAGGCCATCAAGTTTTCCATTTTTCCCATCAGACCTTACTTCCTTCTGCATTTCCTCTCCTGCAAATCTCACTTATTACAGTTGGAAAAGTTAATTTTGATTAATGAACTAATTTGAAGAAAACTGAGTTTGATTAATCAACATTTTCCAGGGAAGTGTCAGTTTTGGAGCAAAGCCTCCTTCTGGCAGTTTGTGGGTATTTTTGATCTCTAAGTACCAGCTAAGCTTCCTAAAAACACTAACTAGAAGTCATGATTCCTTGATTTACAAGTGTTTTGCATAGCTTTACAGAGGAACAATCTAAAACAAAATGTATCAGTAATACTGCCTTTCCCACAAGCCATAATTTTTGTAAAGCTAAATCAGTATCTGTTTGTCCTGTGAGTATTGAGTATTATTGGCATGGATATGATTGGCATGGTATCCATCTGAGGGATACCGTTTGCTGCCTAACTGCAAATTCTCATCCTTTTAGGGTTTAAGTTATTGTCTTTGTGTCTGGATTTCGACAGTTTGACTATGATAAGTCTATTTGTGATCAGCTAACAAATAATCAGAAACTACCTTAAAGACCTTGAACTATTAAATCTGTCAGCATTTGTTAAGAGCTTCTATATATAGACACATCTTCAATGCTCCATCAGGAAACTTGCAATTCTGCCTTAGGCTTCACTTCCTGATTGCTCAGAGCCTCAAGGTCAGCCAGAGGGGAAAGATCAGTGTCTTCTTCAGGTCTTTTCCTGGCAATGAGCGCAGCTCTGCCTATAGAGTGTTCTTTTAGATTCCCAAGTATGTGTCAGAAGAGCTTTCCAAAGTCCCCAGTGAACACTTCATTTGCCCCTTTTTCCTTGGAGTTTTTTGGTCAGCTTCTTATTAGTACCAACTAGTATCACTGCCTTAGGCATCTGCAATATCAACCAATTTCTGCTGATTGTTTTTCACAAATGCCCTAAGAACATGGCTGAAGAAAGGGTATGGCTATTTGCACAGATCAAGTGCTGAGTCCGGTCAAACAGAGACAAGCCCTGACAACGGAGCTCTTGAGGGAACCGCCATGCAAGTCAAATAGAGACAATTTTCCAGTTGAGGCTTTTGGTGAGCTTCAAACTTGTTCTGTCCCTTCAGGGACTGCCAGACTACTGGTTTCACAGCTAGTGTGGTTCCAAAGCTCTTGGTTTCAAAGACAATGTAGATCTTGCAAGAGGGAATTGGGAAAAGGGCAAGTTAAAACACCACGAAGTTCTTTAGTCTTACTGAGATTCCACCATTTTTCGTGAATAAATACTCCTTGGATTGTTGCAAGCCTTTATTTAATTTCCAGAGTTCCAAAAGAGTTAATTTTGCAATATTTGCCAGTCATCATTTTTATATTGGAAGGTTGGTTTGGAGGATTCCTTCCTCCACAATCTGAAGTACATTACCCTAGATATCAGGTTTATGGCTTTGAGTTCTATGTGTTTCTTCTTCCCTTCCTCAAATATTTATGGAAAAACTTCTAAACTGTCCTTAGCTTTATGGTCTGGATTTAAAAAAAAAAAAAATCAATAAAAGCAAAAAAAGGACATCCCTCAAGTTGCTTATCATGTCATCATGAATCTCCATGGATGAGTGCCATGGGTGAGCACCATGGGATGCTCTGGGCTGCAAAAATATGCCTTAGATATTATAAGAATGTGTAAGTGGTAGGTGATCTTAACAACTCTCTATCCCATTTCATGTTTTAAAGACATGAGCACAGTGGATCCACAATTTTGTCCTAATCACAACAGAAACTGCTAGAGCTGTTAGTAGAAAATGGCATTGCTTTGTTTCAACTAAATGATTATTCTCCATCCTTCAATCCCAATTTTAAAATAGGTTAGCTAATTAACACCTTTTATTAAACGCTGGAGACAATTTACCTGTGTTGGAACACATGGAAGGCCGATCTAACTGGAAAACAATGTAATTTTTGCTTATGAATTTAAAACCTAAGAAATATTTAGGCTCTAATAAATACTGCTATGCATAACAATAGAAATACATGATTAAAATGTCCAAAAATCCAAATTATATCAGAACTCAACTATTTAAATTTGTGGGGTTTTTCTAAGTGATTGGAGTAAAAATTACAGTCATAATGAGGCACCCAGGAAAAGACAAGTATGGCTAACTAATGAATTTGGGCTGTGAAGGACACCTTCAAACTAATGGCAGCCATATGGCCCAAAACAGGTCTTTCCCAAATTCTTCAGCCAGAGTCATTCCCAAATTCTTCAGCCAGAGTCATTCCCAAATTCTTCAGCCAGAGTCATGCTGCCATGGCCCTTTACTCATAGGTTTCTTATAGTACTTACATATTACTTAATGGTGTAATTTATCTCCTTATCTACCTGCCTTTCCCACTACATTATGCTCACCTCTAAAACTAGACATGGCTACTCTGGATCCCCACGATCAAAAAGAGACGTACAGTATTTATCCCACAGTTGTTATTCAAAAGGATGGATGACATAATGCTTGGATTTACCTTCTATTTTGTGTGGGCACAAAGAGACTGAGAATGGCTATGATCTCATGAATTTCATCCTGGAGGTGGGTTCATCGAAGCAATAGATGGTGTTTATTGACGTTCAAGGGGAAAGCTGAATTCAGCTCTGTGAGATAAAGGGACAGCTTAAAAAAAAAAAAAAAAAGGGTATGCCAGGAGTTTGTTGCTTTAGATAAATGCAGATACCAAAACAATGCCTGGTAGAGTCTGGGAATGAATACACTACTCACATCAGGAAACTCAACTCCCACCTATGCAGAAATAGGGAGTCCAGAAAAGTAGCTATGGATTAAGAATAATCGTATTCTCTGTCCTGATGTCATGCCTTTGGTGTTTTTGTTTTGTTTTTTGTTTTTTGTTTTTCAGTAGGCTCCTCACCCAACGTGGGGCTTGAACTCATGACCCTGAGATCAAGAACTGCATACTCTACAGACTGAGCCAGCTAGATGTTCGCGGCCATTTGCTTTTGTATGAAAGATAAATCAGAGGTGTTCTCAACAGATGGTTCATAACCACTTATGGCTATTTTTAAATTTGATTTTGTCAAATTTAACACCAAAAATTAAAATAAATAATAAATACCACAAAGTCTGCTAGTCTTACCAAGTGAATATAATCTACTGGCAGAAATAAGGCCAAAGGATTTCATTTGTTGTGAATCAGCTACTGAAAATCTTTTCTGTTCACATCTACAATTTAACACAATAGAGATATATCATGAAGTAACAAAAGCAGACAAAAATCATATGAAGTTGGAAAGAATAGATATTGTAGAGATGCAATGAAATGAAAAGCTTAAAAAGTCTTTTTTGATCAAGAATGGAACTATTCAGCTAATAAGTATACCCTATTAACTGAGTGAATTAATGAATTAAACTCATTTTCAAACCTAAGGATGAATTGAAAATATAGTATTTTCACTTCTATGATAAGAATAGCCCTTAAAGAAATTAGAGCTTCTTGTGAAAAATCCATGAGGACCGTACATTCATAAAGCTAAATCACATTATATTATCTATATGTTTCATCCATTATTTCAAAAAAAAAAATGCCACATCATCTATTTTGAGCCTTAGGCTACCTCATTAAAATTAGATAGTTATAAATTATTCGATATTGCTTTGGGAGCAGTCACCAGCCCATGCTTGCTATTACATACTATCCAATTTTTTTTTATTATTTTTAGGTTCCTAACGTTCTGTCTTCAGTCACTCACTTGCTTTTCCTTTATGTAATCCAATAACTACAAGAGTCCATGGGGAAAAATAAATCCCCAAAGTGTTCTCTATGGCTCCTTATACACATTTTGATGAAAGAAAATAAAGAAGTGAGGGTTTCTTGCTTTGCACTCAGTCAAAATAGCTCCAATTTTTCCATATGAAAAGACTTATAGTCTGTTTTTTTTTTTTTTTAAGCAGATATGCGTTTGCATGATTCCTGGAAATGGTAAAGACACTTATGCGTATACTGATGGGCAGCACTTTACCTTGGTTCTAACATAGCAAAGGACAAAATCAGAACACTTTCATTTTTAATGCATGTTGTATTATAACCACAGAGGTCCAATCACAAAATGCTCATCCTTAATTTCCTTTAGAGCCTTGTTTCATTTCACAGCTATGCTAGTTTGCTTTGATTCTTTAATTTCTTTTCTAAATTTTCTCCCAAATGTATCTCTCAACATAAACGGATGCCAAGTGTCATCTGATAAACCATTATCTAGAGAAGGCTAAGACAAAATACGGTGTGGTGAAAAGCATCAAGTGACAAATTAGGGAATATCAAAATTAAAGTTTTGTCAAAATTTAATTTGCAGCTTCGAAGTTTTCATTCTTCCAGGACTCAAAAATCTAAATGCTTCTTCCTTAATTCTCTACATGATGTTATCTATGGTTGAGATCATCCACACTATATACCAGGTCACTCTAGAGAAACACTTTCCATGAGATAAGAAAGGGGGAGGCACGAAGGAGGAAGAGAGAAAAAGAGTGGGAGAGGGGGGGAGGGGAGGAGGACGGGAGGGAAAAGGAACCAAGGGAAGTAGGAAGGAAGCAAGCAAGCTCAGTCTCTGAAAGCTTGTAACAGCAAATACGAATGTGCTGAGTGAATTACGGAGCAGTACATCTTCATCCTTTATGCCCATTTTGTCCCAAAGTATAACGAATAACAACAGCAACAAAAAAATTACTCTTCCAGAATTCCGAGCTTTGAAACACTAAGAAGTTGGGCAGACATAATAGCCCTAGTGCACCGTATTTTTTCATCTATCTTTAAAAGTTATCTGACAGGAACACAACCCTTACCCCTACCACCACAACCACCTTTGAGAAAATCATGCAGATTTGGGGGTATCTGGAAACAAGGATACAGTCCAGTGCTCGTTCTACTTAATTATTGCAGTGTGTATGTACCCAGGAGCCTGAGGTCAAAAGGAAACTTTGAACACAAAAAGAGCAGGAATTAGTTCAGCCTCTCTTTTTATTACACGCGTGCACGTGCGTGCATGTAGTGTATACACATGCGCACAAGAGAGAAGGAAATAGAAAATGGAATTTCTGAATACTGGGAATCTTAGGTGCTAGCAGCTTTATGTATTTGCCTGCTTATATAGAATGGAGCACTGGGTGTTATACGCAAACAATGAATCATGGAACACTACATCAAAAACTAATGATGTAATGTATGGTGATTAACATAATTAAAAAAAAAGAAAAGAAAGAGGGAAATGTATAAACCTGGAAAAACAAAAATGGAGTGGCTTTCCTCGGATAAAAGGGTAGAAACTTGGAATATTAGAAGATGCTTTTGCAGAATGCAAAGACTTGCTGTCTCTGAATTTTTACAAGAGAATTTGTCTTATTTCCTCCTGAATTCTACTGAGAACTCGGCAATAAAATTTATGTAACTTAGCCAGAACAATTTATCTTTCCATCTCTGTTATAGCTCACCATCTTTAACAAAGTCTATTTTTTCCCATTATGTCACCTCTGCACTGATTTTTCTCATTTAAACAAGAACACACCTGATTAAGGAGCAGATGTCTTGTCCCTGGGTGGTTGTTTTATTTTTTTACTTAACTACTGTATTGCACAAACGAGACTAAATTTGCTAATGAGGTAACTGCTCTTCAGTTACCTAAAACTAAAGTTAGATAACTGTACTGGTCTTTTCCACTTGTTACAAAGCCAAGTGTCATATTCCATATACTGAAACCAAAATCATGCCGTTACCAAAACCAGCTAAGAGATTTACAGGAAAAAGCTCTGGTCTTCAACAAAGAAATCCTTACCAGCTGACTAACCCTTGGAAAGATCCCTTAACTGCTCCCACGCTCAGGTTCTTAATATGTGACACAAATTTGATCATACTGACCTCTCAGGTTTGCTATGGAGGTAGGGCTACACTGGGCTATGCTTGCCATGCAATAATTCAACAGTAATATAATACTGTAATTAAATTCGCATGGTTTAAAGTAATGATTTCAACTTGGACCCAAGAAAAGAATGACTCTTCTTCTCCTAAAGGAGTTAAAAACTCCCACAGGCATGGCTCTCAAAACACACAGGGAGATCACTTTAAAGAATCCAGTGCTGGGATCCATTACAGCATTCATTCATTCATTCACTCACTCATTCATTTAACTATCATCTATCTCTCTCTCCACTGTCAATACTACCTGTTTGACCAAGTCTTTGATCTCCATAAGTCTTTTATTATTATTACTATTGTTGTTGTTGTTTTCAGTTATTGCATTTGGAGAGCAGGGGAGTTGCAGCTCTGCAGAGCTGTTCTTACCTCTAAGTTTATTAATCAGCTGGTCTTCAGAGAGAACAGTTTAGGAATAAATATTTTCTAAATTAAGAGAAAATAAAGCATGCAAAAGTTAAAGAACGTAAGAGAAATAAATATGCAAGCAAAAGCAAAGAAGTATTTATGATGTGAAATTTTTTTCAAGAAGCAAAACTGCACTGTCTCATAGCAAGAAAAAAAAAAGGAAGAAACAAGACAGATACCCTGAGGCTGTATAAACTATACAAAATAGAGATCTGACCATTATAAAATTTAAAAATTGGTTGTAGAATAACAAGGTGGCAAAGCCAAGTGCCTACTGCATTATGAAAACATATATGGTGGTCTGAAAGGTGAAACATAAGCTTACAAGTCAAAAAGGAAGTTCCAATACCAGAGATATAAAAAGTATATATAATTCCCTGATTGTAGTACTGACACACATGGCCTCCTCTGGGTTACTACTGGGAAGAGTTGGGAACTATATTGCCATCATAGGAAGAAAGCATCTATTAATGCAAGAGAAGAGGGCCAGGTAGTCATCCTCCCCATTGCCTTGAGGACCAGAGAAACTGAGGTCGGCACCTGCTCTTCATCCAACCCTCTACTACCCCTCTGCCTTCACCTCTTCAAAACAAAGTAAGGTGTCTCTTAGCCATAAAATATCTGTGCTGAAATGTACTAGGTATCTAGGTACCACAGAGGGAGAGTCACTGTCCTACATACGCAAGCTTTTTAACCAAAATAAAGATTGATACTTGAAAATTTATTTCGGTTTTAAAATGAACTGATGGTGTCTTATAAATAAATATTTGAGAATTTTTTTAAAAAACCACATATAAGACAAATGATGTTATTTATATAATCAAATATTTGAGGATATCAAATAATTTAAACACATGCATCTTATTGATTTGAAGTTTAAGTAGGAAGAGTAGCTCTTGATTTTATTTCCCTTAAACACGAAAACGTTTTAAAGGTTAAGAAGAAAATGCTTCAAAATATAATTTAGATTTTGCTGAACACAAAGCTTTTAAGAAATGTGTTTGAAGTTTAATGAATCCTGAAATTTTCTCCACTCCTCAGAAGAAATAGTTGAGTCAATGCTAACAGAAAGCAATCCCTTCCAAGAGCACCATGCAGATAAATGTTAGAGTCTTAGAAATAATCATCTTAGTGTACAAAATGATACCAGGTCCTTATAATCTGTCATCATAGCTTACCCCCTTAAGACAAGGGAAGGCGTTTGAGTGTGCAAAACAGAGGGATAAGAGACAAGGTAACACGCTGTTATCCATCTGTGAGATTTATGCCGGCAGAAGGAAATGGAGCTTGGGGAGAACCAGTCCAGAGGTAGACATGCATCACTGACCGAAAATGATTTAGGGGGCAGGATGGAAAATGATCAACGGACAGGATGGCGAGATCTTTCTGACAGATATATTACTAAAGGTATAGAACCACTCGTGCACTCTTTAAACTTGAATTTCTTCATTATGCATAGCAAAACCCAAAATGCCTCATCGCATTAAAGATTTGTCCTGCAGGGCTTAAATGGTGCTGTAGAAAGAGTGTCTTTACAGGTTTATGTACGATGTTTTGACGGCTGTACAATTATTTGTGGCTTATGAGAATGCACTTTTAAACTAGTCCAGAAAGTTGACCTTTTGGAGCTCATTTTGTGCGTCTGTGTGTTTTGAAATAACTTCTTTGTACCCTGTTTCCTTAGTTAATTGTAATGTTGGTCCACTGCAGTAATAAAATGGTTATATATTGAGTATCTGGGATGGACCACTCTGCAGTGTTATATTATAACTGTTTATAACTTTGTAATGCCTTCATAAATGTGATTCATTACACTAATAAACATGCAAGACAACTGCAGCATCTTGCTATTTCTTTGCCCAAATTGCTTTGGCCTTGATATTCAGACATGCCTTTCACCTCCACCTTGAACAGGATCTTAGAACGTCTATGATTTGATTTCACAGACTTATTTTAGTTTATATTTTCCCCAATATTATAGAATCTCATAAAAGAGTAGATTATAATAGGATGTGTTAGAATTGCTTGTAATTAAAGAAAAATATCCCTTATGGGAGAATATGGCAATTATCAAAAGGTGAGAAAGCAGGACCTCTAGTTTTAAAAGCTTTAAAAAAACAGAAATTATTTATACTGCAGGCAAGACGATTAGTGAATTACTTGCTTTTCAATAAACAAACGGTGTTGGGAGAGACCAGGTCAAATAGAGAACAGTTTTCCTCTACTTCTAGTGCAGATAGAAATTAAAGAAATGAAATCAAATTGTAGTGGAGTTTTTAGTGACAGAGGGAAGAAAAGCATAGTTTCCACTTTCAGTGTTTATGATTACTTGTACTATTAAAAGCACTACATAAAAAGATACTCTGTAAATATTCTGTGGAGATCTTTTTTTTTTTAAGATTTTATTTATTTATTTGAGAGAGAGAGAATGAGAGATAGAGAGCACGAGAGGGAAGAGGGTCAGAGGGAGAAGGAGACTCCCTGCTGAGCAGGGAGCCCGATGCGGGACTCGATCCCGGGACTCCAGGATCGTGACCTGAGCCGAAGGCAGTCGCTTAACCAACTGAGCCACCCAGGCACCCTCTCTCGTTTCTATCAATCTCAAATTCAGGGTTTGTACCATACTTCTTATATTCATAGTTGCCACGTGGGTTCCTTCCTACTCATAGGGACTACCATAAATCCAACTGTCAGATGTCTGACATTTTCTATTTATAAAATAACAACAATAAAACTTACCTTGCATAGTTTTCCTGAGAGGTAAATTAAGTTTGTTGAGATAAAGTGTATACAGCTGGAATACAGCAAATGCTCTAATCATTGGTTCTTTCCTCCTTAGGCTCCCAATCACTAACACAGACTATAAGCTTTAATGACATACCTTTACCAGTACAACTGACCTCACTTAGTCATTGTCAATGGCTAAAGTACACTACAGCCCTCTGAACTTGAATATTAGGTCATTTGGTCACTACTACGGTTTGTTTGGTCCTTCTAATTTCAGCTGTCCTTAGTTTTCTCAAATGCTTCCCTATAAGCCTGCCACTTAGGTGTCAGCGGGCAATACAACTGAATCAGGCTGGGCTAAAGTAACATTCTATAATAATAAAAACAGGTACAAAGTTCTGAGTCCAATTAGGATGTGAAAGAATGAGGAAGACTGACATGACATGAAATGATAAAAGAAACTCTGCAGGCTAAAAAGCAGTAACATCCGTTGGTGTTGTGGTGTTGCACCATTTATAATTATAATGATATTATAAAAATAGCAAAGAGGAGGGGATGCTAAATGAAACTGTATTGGGGTAAGATTTTTACACAGTGAGTGAAATTACATTAAATTACTTCAAGACAGACTATGTTTGCTTAAGCGTACATATTCTCATCTATAGAGCAACCATTGGCAAATAGGTAAGTGAATAGACAGAACCTAAAAAAAAGAGATATAAAATAAAATACTTAAAAAGACATGATTAATGCAAAAGCAAGCAGGTGGGAATCTCAAGAACAAAGAAGAAACTGGACAGATACAAACAAATAACCAGATGGTAGGCTTAAACTAAAGAATACCAATATTTAACATTAAATGTAAATGGATTAAATATTCCAATTAGGAAGCAGATATTTTGAGAATCAGTTATTTTAAAAAGGCAATCAAGAAAGAACTACCTATACTGTATTTATAAGACACATACCTGAAATTTAACAATACAAATAAGAAGATACGGATAGGCTCAAAGTATGCAATAAGATATATTATGAAAACACAAATCTGATATTTTTATTAGAAAAAGTAGTTACCAGACAAAAATTACTGCACATAAAGAAAGAACTACCTATAATGATAAGGTGCCAAACCATCAGAGTCATGAATATGCTAAATTTGCAGAGATCTAATTGTAGAGTTTCAAAGCACGTGAAGCAAAAACCAGTGACTGTAAACGGAAAAAAGACATATGCACAATCATATTTGAATATCTTAATACTTTCCTCTTAGTACTTGATAGAATAAGTAGATAAGAAGCATATAAAAAATCTGAATCATACTATCACCCAACTTAACCTAATAAAAATATATACAGCACTATACTTAGTTGCAGAACATACATCATTTTCAAGTGTACATGTAACATACATCAAGGCACACACTAAGGCAGGTCCTGGATGTCTCAATATATTTCAAAGAATTTAAATCATAAAGCATATCTAAGCATAAGAAAAAATTAGAAATCAAGAATAAAAAAACTGAAAAATTCTCACTCATTTGTAAATTAAGAAATCTAAGTCTACATGAACCTGTAGTCAAAACAGACAGACAAAAGAAATTAGAAAATATTTTGAGGTAAATGGAAATGAAAGCACAACAAAAAATTTATGGGATGCGGATATAGTGATGATTATTTTTAAAAGGTTTATATTAGAAAATCAGTATCTAGGGGCACCTGTGTGGCTCAGTAGGTTAAATGTCTAACTCTTGGTTTCGGCTCGGGTCATGATCTCAAGGTCGGGGGATCGAACCCCGCGTGGGGCTCCACACTCAGTATGGAGTCTGCTTGAGATTCTCTCCCACTGACCGTACCCGCCCCCCATGCCCTCTCTCGAATAAATAAATCTTTAAAAAAAAGAAAAAAGAAAAAATACCTAAAATTAGTAATATAAGCTAGGAATTGACAAACTCTTTTCTTAAGGACAAATAGTTTAGACCTATGGATGATGGTCTATATAACAACTATGCAACTCTGCCATTGTATAAATAATATAAAAACATACATCTGGCCTGTGGGCTGGAATCCGTGGACCATGATCTAAGCTTACATATAAAGAAGTTAGGAAAGGGGGAAAAAAATGAGAGAGAGAGAAGCAAACAAATCCATTGGAAGTTGAAGGGAATACCAATGAGTAGAAAATAAAAAATAATTGAGTAAATCAACAAAACCCAAAATGTGGTTCTTTACAATAATGTAATTGGTAAACCTGGCAAAATGATCCAGAAAGAGAGAGAAAATACAAAATACCAATATCAGAAATGAAAAATAGATCACTACTACAGATCCTACAGTCACTGAAAACAAAACTATGTAAGTATTAGGAATAACTTTTCAGCAACAAATTAACAATGTAGATAAAATTAAAGTTATTGGACCCCCCAAAAAGAGCTTAGCAAAATCAACACAAAAGAAGTAGGAACTAATTAAATTTGTAATAGAAAACTTTCCTCACAAAGATAACTATGGGCACATAGATAACCACAGTATCTCCTATTAATACTATTAAATAATAGTATTAATGGCAATAAATAATGCCAATATTATACAAACTTTCTCAGAAAGGGGAGGTGGGGACCAGAACACTACTCAAGTCATTTTATGAAGTCAAAATGACACAAAAAGCAAAACTGGCCAAGGACATTTGAGGGGAAAAAAGTTTACAGACCAGTGCCCCGTATCAATATAGAAAATCCCTTACAAAATCTTAGCAAATCAAATTTAGCAATACAAAAAACAAGACAATAAATCATGGCTGGTGGAGTGTATCCAGATATGTAAGTGTGATTTGACATTCAAGTATCAATAAGTATGATTTATCACACTAATAAAGGGAGATCAATTATGCTATCATCTCAATGGGTATAGAAAAAGTCATTTGACAAAATCTAATATCTATCTGTAACCTATAGTTCAGCCATCCAGCAAGAGAAGGAAACTTCTTGAATGTGATGAGAACCTGTGAAAAATCTACAACTAACATGTTTAATGGTGAACATGAATACTTTTTTGCCCTAAGCCTAAAATGAGAATGACATAAAGATGTCTATTTTCATCACTTCTATTGACTTTTGTGCCAAGTAGGTTAAAAAGACAAAGTATAAAATTTGAGAAAGGAGAAATAAAACTCCACTTGCAAAAAACATGACTGTGATAAAGTTCTGAAGAAATCTACAAAAACATTAAATCCAGCAAGTGAATTCAGAAAGGCCTCAGGATAGAAGGTCAGCACACAAAATTCGATCGGAATGCAGCAGCAACAAAAACGGGAGAAAATAAAATTAAAAATCAGTGTCACGGGTCTGCACCCGGTGCGCTGGTGGCACCCGCCGTTTACGACGGGCCGGAAAGTAGTGGCCGCAGCTATCGCCGGGTGGGATGGGGCCGAGCCAAGCCACTATGGGGAAAATTGCGCTGCAGCTCAAAGCCACGCTGGAGAATGTCACCAACCTCCGCCCTTTGGGTGAGGACTTCCGGTGGTACCTCAAGATGAAATGTGGCAACTGTGGTGAGATTTCAGAGAAGTGGCAGTATATTCGGCTGATGGACAGTGTGGCACTGAAGGGAGGTCGTGGCAGCGCCTCCATGGTCCAGAAGTGCAAGCTGTGTGCGAGGGAAAACTCCATCGAGATTTTGAGCAGCACCATCAAATCTTACAATGCTGAAGACAATGAGAAGTTCAAGACAATCGTAGAATTTGAATGCCGAGGCTTTGAACCAGTTGATTTCCAGCCCCAGGCTGGGTTTGCTGCTGAGGGTGTGGAATCGGGGACAGTCTTCAGTGATATTAATCTGCAGGAGAAGGACTGGACTGACTATGACGAAAAGGCTCAGGAATCTGTGGGAATCTACGAGGTCACCCACCAGTTTGTGAAGTGCTGAACCTTCTTCATGCGCACTTGCCTCTAAGAACTGAGAAGGGACAACGTGCCCCGAGCAGCAGAGCCCACTGAGGCACTTCCCCTCATCCTTTGTCTCCTGGAAGCTATCCAAGCCCTCATCGCCTGCATGCTGGGCTCTGTCACAGCTTCCCAAACCCCACCAATAAAGCCCCTGTTTGTTTGTGCTGCAAAAAAAAAAAAAAATCAGTGTCACAGAAAAATATAAACCACTTACGAACTAAATTAGGAACATGTGTAAGAACTCTGCACTAAAATCTACATAACATTGCTGAGAGAGTGTAAAAAACAAAGTAAAAAGAGAAACGTTTTTGTTTATGTGTAGGAGGAAGTAGTATTTTGAACATGGAAATTTCACGTTAATTGTTTTATAAAATAAATGCTTTATCAGTATCGGTCAAAATGCTCTCAGGTTTGGTGGGGTTTGGGGGGATGGGGACAAGCTAATACTAACATATGATAATATAAAGGATCTAAATTGTCAAAACTTTCCTGAAAAACATGTATAATATTAGAGGAATTAAATGACCTGATTTTAAGTCTTATTATGACACTTAAGTTTTAATGAGTGTGGTATTAGCATAAATATAAGCAAATGGAACAAAAGAACACGAGAAAGAGTTCAGAAAGGGATTCACACAAATATGGTCAACTACTTGACAAAAGAGTCCAAGTAATCATTTCATGAGGAACTCATGCCTCACACCATATACAAAAAATAGCTCAAAAGCAACTGATAAATTATTGAACACTACATCTGAAACTAATGATGTACTATAAGGTGGCTATTTGAATTGCAATTAAAAAAAGGGAAAAAAATTAGCTCAGCATGGACTGCAGACCTAAACATAAAACCCAAAAATATAAAGCTCCTGGAAACAAGGAGGGAAGTATCTTGGCAACACTGATGTAAACAGATAAAGACTTCTTAAATAAACCCGCAAAATGCTAATCTTAAAAGAAGAGGCAGTTAATAATTTAGACTTCATCAAAATTAAAAACTTTGGCTCATCAAGAAGGTAAGCCATTTACCGGGATGTGCTTCCAGGGATTATCTCCACTAACAACTGGTTATGTTTGGGTTTTCCCAGTCACAAAGACAAGAGACACACAATCTACTTGGTAGATAATATCAGGAAACATTAGAAAGAGAGTAGGGAAGGGAGACAAGAAAGTAACAAAGTCAATAATAGCTGTGTCCTAGAGAAAGCAATAGCTCAGCTCATTCCCACTGGAATACACCGGGACAGAGTTTAAAATACCCCTTAGAGATTTCCCAACTGAGTGACGGACCCTGTGCTGTTCATCCTCTGACAATGGCACTCACTGGCTGAAAAGTGTTCCCCAGGATATTAACTCCTGGCACCTCCTTTCTTGAACTGTGCAGGTTCCCTCCACCAGAAAAGGCGCTCAGGAAAAGAGGTGTGGAGGGTTTCAGCAAGAATCCCTGAGCAGTAGACATCAATAACAAGGGGATACAGTCTCAGCACTAACAAAATCTGATACATATATTCCTGAAAATATTTCGCTAACAGCCATTTTAGGACTAAAATTTCCGGTAAGGCATGAGATGGAAGCAGAGTTCAGAATCCAAGGGTATGAGGCCTCACGGGCTGAGGTTTGAAGATTCATCTAGGGGAGTTGGCTGTTAACTCTGTTCCTTCCACCTCAAAGCCTCTCCTGCACACCTTTCCTTCTCTCAGCTAATTCCTATCTATTATTCAGAACTCACTTTACAAATCCTCCCTGCTCTTTTCACAGCACATCATGCCCCTGTAAAAAGCACACTTTAACACCTTAGACATGGCCTTGCTAGCATCCTTCCCAATTTAAATTACATAAATAATAACATAGCTTAGTTTTGTCTCACACTAAAATATTAGCCCCATAAATGTGGGGACTGTTTATAGTTTGCATTAAGGGACCGTTAACACTTAACAGTATTTCTAAAACAGAGTAGGCATACAACACATATTTGTTTAGCTGATGCATTAATAAATTGACTAAGAACTATAGAATTTTTTCGATTACCTAGGGACTGGTTTCTCTTATAAACTATGAAAAATAGACAACTATCCAAGGAGATCTACAATAGCCAGACAACAGAAACTTGTCCAGGGAAAGAATATACACCATCAAAAAGTCCATCTTAACATCTGACAAAGAGAATCTAATAAGAAATGCATGGGCAGGGATAAAACACACGCAAACACATAGAAAAATCTACCGATGTTAAACTATACACATAAGGAGTTTATTTGAATAAATAAACTGATACAACAACTACAAAACATTAGAAGAGAGGTGTGTGAGATCCTCAGTACACATAAAATATACTATTCAAAACTTGGAACAAGAGCACTTGGCATGACACTAGATAGAGTAAACCCTAAAGACTCCACTAAAGACCATTAGAACTAATAAATGAATTCAGTAAAGTTGTAAGACACAAAAATCAATACACAGACATTTGTTATGTTTCTATACCCTAAAATGAACTGGCAGAAAGAGAACTTAAGAAAACAATTCCACTTACAATTGCATCGAAAACAATAAAATATCTAGGAATAAATTTAACCAAGGAGGTGAAAATTTTAAATCATTGATGAAATAAGCAAAGATGACAAAAACAAATGGAAAGATACACCACGCTCATGGATTAAAAGAATTGATATTGCTAAGATGTCCACATTATACATTCAACGCAGGCTCTAGCTAAATACCAACCGTATTTTTCATAGAATGACAACAAATAATGCTAAGATTTGTGTGGAACCCCAGAAGACCTTGAATATGTAAGGCTATCTTCAGGAAAGGAAAAAAAAAAAAAGCTGGAAGTATCCCAATCCCGGATTTCAAACCATACCACAAAGATATGGTAATTAAAACAGTATGGTACTGGCACAGAGATAGACACACAGATCAAAAGAACTAAACGCAGAGTCCAGATATGCTTATATGGTCATTAATCTACAACAAAAAAAGCAAGAATATACAATGGGGGAAAAGAGGCTCTTCAATAGATGGTCTTGGAAACACTGGATAGCTTCTGCAAAAGAATGAAACTGGGCCACCTTCTTTTAAACTCAAAATGAATTAAAGACCTAAATGTAAGACCTAAACCATAAAACTTCTAAAACAACAACAACAACATAAGCAGTAATCTCTTAGACATCAACCTTAGAATATTTTCCTGCTATGTCTCCCCAAACAAAGGAACAGAAGCAAAAACCACCGGTTGGGACTACATCCAACTAAAAAGCTTCTCCACAGCAAAGGAAATCATTCGTCAACAAGACAAAAAGGGAAAAGTTATTTGCAAATGACATATCCAATAAGGGGTTAATATCCAAGCTATATAAAGAACTCATACAACTAAACACCAGAAAAACAAAAGATTTCAAAAATATTAACATTATTCTCATCACAAGTTGAACATATTCTTGTGTTAAACATGTGAATTCTTATCAATTTTTACTATTAAAAAAATCCTCAAAAATATTTATGACCTTCTATACACATACATTTCAAAGATGATATCTTAACAATATTTAAGAATACGAATTTTGTATTTTTAAATTTTTGAATATTAATGATACATTTCCCTTTGAAAAACTATTCTATTTATATTGTAGAAGAATATTTCCCACAACCTTGCCAATGCTTGTTATCATTAATCCTCTTTTGTGCCAATTTAATGAGAAAATAAAACTTTACTTCTAAGTTGTGTTTTCTTGATTAATAAGGACACTGATACGCTTGAATGTATTTTTACTTCTTGAATTACTTGATCCTACTTCTTCCTCTTTTTCTAATAAGTGAGGTATCTATGTCTTATCACCTTCTTTAAGGTCTTTATGTATTTCTGATACAAACATTTTCATACAATATATAGAATGAACTTTGTGTTTGCTTATTTTCCACTCTGTCCCTTGTTTATAAACTTTCTAAAGTGACTTTTGTTTTGAGGAAACACCATACTTAATTAAGCACATGCATCAGGGTCAGATTTTATGTGGACAGACCCTGGCTCTATCACTTGCTACCTGTGTGACCATGTACAAACTCCTTAACTCTGAGTCTCAGTCTTCTCCATTTTCTAAAATGGGTGTGGTAGTATTGGCTACCTCAGATTTCATGAGGATCAAATGATTAGCCATTATTATTTTGGTTTTGTTTTTATTGTTCTGAAGCCTTTTTATTCTTATTTATCTCTTGATTAGTAAGGCCCATCTCACAACAAATTGAAGGAGAAATGTGGATTGCTGTTGATTTTTATTTACTTTCTAATTTTTTTTTACATTATCTATAGGGATCCACATACTATCTACACAATGAAAATAATTAAAACCCAGAGACAGCTTTTTTCAAACAAGAATCAACCATCTGTGTGCCTGTTTCAATGAACCAGAGTCACAGACCACAGTGTTTGCCTTTCCTTTGATAGCACACAGGTCACTACTGTGTCCAGCTCCAAGTCTGTGTAGAAGTGTTGAAAACAGAATCTTTAGATAAATAATCCACAGAGCATTTCACACACTGACAGGTGGTCCGTAGACGTTTGTCAGCCATTTAAAATCCAAACTGCTTTTATTTACTGTGGCACAAAACTAGAGTCTAGGAAGCCAAATGCCAAGTGAAGGAATGGGTGACCACTAAGGATATTAAACACACAGCAATGATTTAAAAAAAGAAAAAAGTGGAGGAGCGCCTAGTCAGTTAAACATCTGACTCCTAATTTTGGCTCATGTTGTGATCTCAGGGTTGTGAGATCGAGCCTGACACGGGCTCCACACTCAGCGTGGAGCCTGCTTAAGACTCTCTCCCTCTCTCTCTGCCCCTTCCCTCTGCGCTCGCACTTGCCCTCTCTCAAATAAAAATAAATAAATCTTTAAAAAAAAGCAGGTAGGAGCGGAAAAGAATAAAAGTAAAATGACACGAAAAGAAACAACAAATCCTTGCCCCTTTCAACTCAATTTGTTGGACAGGGTTACTGAATGCCTTTTCTATAGTCCCTCTCACAGTCTTTATAAAACATGTTTTGAGGCTTTCTGTCCAAGTCACCCTTTTACGGATATGCTAGACATGGCCAGTGTCGCCCTTGACCTAAACAGAATGATCCAGACATGGTAGTGGCCAGAACAAAGTGGATGTCTGCCTCTGTCTGTACATTAAATTTTTACACCTGCTGGCCAGATTGTATGAACTCTGAGAAGGCGCCTCAGAGTTTCTATATTTCTGCCTCATAGTGAGGTTGCAATCATTTTAACTCCATAGCTATAGCCTAAGAAATACAATTCAGGTAAGTTCAGGTATTCCTTATATATACTTATGTTTTTTTAACATTTTTAAAATTTAAAAATTAAAAATTAAAAAATGTTTAATTTTACACATATCAACTTTAAAATGTATCTCTGAGTTTAATTAGAACCTATCAAGTTAATTCAACTCTAGGTAATAATCCTGCATTTTCCATATCCACTAAATGAAAAAAGCCTTTTACTTCTTACGTGTCACTTACTATCTTTAATTAATTACCTCCATATTTATTTACTTGCTAGAGACTCTACAAGGTGAGGTAATTCACACAGAATAAATAGCAATGCTAGTGATTGAACTGAGGTCTATCTGATTCAAAAAATCCTTTCTCTTCCAGTATACTGTACAGGTTCAGTGTGGTAGAATACTACCTCCTCCTCCCAACATTATTCTTTTTTTCAGATCATTATCTGAGTTATTTATAAACTAGGCAAGCATGGCAGTATCAAGGACAGAGCTCTGTGGCATGCCACCAGAGAACTCTTCTTTTTTTTGGGCTGGCAAAGACCCATTAGTCAGTACTTTGATAAGAGTAATTCCGCTGGCCACAAGCTGACCTAATTTTGCCAAAGCCCAACCCATATATCATCATCATGTGTACAAGAATACCATGAGAGACCTTGTCAAAAACTTGCTGGAACATGAAACATGATGTCTACCTGCAGCATTTCCAAAATTCTGTTACAGTTGAGAATGTGGGTCACCACCGTTTAAGAGAATGTCCTTGTGTTCGTCCTTCAAGACTGTCAAAGCCCTTACAATGTCAGTGTCCATGGTGACTCTGAAAGACAGCATGTCTGCTATCACATCCTTTGACAGAGAATCTCCCCCTTTTTGAAAGCATGTACTAGATCTATTATAAGACAAATATCCTATGTTGTATACTTTGCTCAATAACTGGCTCATCCATCAGTTTCAGTTTGAAATCTCTGATACAAAGTGAATTGCAGTTAGTTTGGTCTAACTTCATATATCATTGATGACCTGAGATAAATATAAACATATGCAAACACACATATATGTGAGTCTCTCTCTCTCTCTCTCTCTCTCACACACACACACACACACACACACACACACACACACACACACACAC
>NW_027397092.1:3055004-3281584 GCF_003265705.2 Callorhinus ursinus | reverse complement strand
CACACACACACACACACACACACACACACACACACACACACACACACATGCATTCATATCATTAATGAATTCCAAAATTCTGGTAGACATTGGCATTAAATTAATCATGTTTGTTTCCTTCTGGTTGTCCCACATGTAGGCTGCTTTTATATGCCCATTCTCTTTCCTCTGTGTGGAAGCTACACATAGAAAGTGGCAAGCATTCCCCACAGCCTCAATGTGAAGAAATCTCACATAGACAGCACCTAATACTATCTCCACAGAATCTGCGATCTCTTGAATTCGCCAGGCCACTCCCTAACACATATCTTTCTTCCTTGGCTTCCAAATCCTTCCCACACTTCAGCAAAATAACTTTGAGAAATGCTCTTCTGTGCCTCTTACTTTCTATAGATTTTCTCCAGTGTTTTATGTGTGTGTGTGATTTATTATTTCTGCCTTCAGATTCATGTGTTTTTTTTCCTTCAATTTTTCTCAGAGCCTTCCTTTTGGCTATTTGCTTTCCAGAACCAGTGCTGCCCATGAAATATTAGGCATGAAATAACAAAACAGAACAGTCTCTGAGCTACTTCTCTCTTACCTGGGAGCAAGGGGAGGTAGAGAACCTCAGTTCATAGTCCTGGAAAGAAAGTGTGATTGACACTTCTTCTTCCTCACCTCAGATCCTCTCAAACCATCTTTTATCCTAATTTTTGCTACAGTAGGTGCACTCACAAATTTATACCTTTCCAGGAGCTCATCACTAGAGCATCCTGTATGTCTTGCTTCCTTATCTGGGCTTCTATGCGTTCACCATGAGACACCTATGGGAACTCTCATGGCAGTCACGTATGCCCAGCCTAGAAGACAGAGGGAGTTACGCCCAGGTGACTTTTGACCTATGGGGCATGAGAGCTATTGGGTAAATGTTCTTCCTTATGTTCTTTAAGCAGACAATTCTGAGGCTCCTTTTATATGCCAGAAGGTCCCAGCAAGATCAAGCTCCAATCCCCCGTAGTGGAACTAATTGCACATCTTTTTTAAATTACATTTCCCTTCTCTGTTTCAGTCTTTGCAGGCTCTTACTTCTACTCCCTGGGGTTGCTTCACAAGTTAACTACCTGGAGGCAAGCCCTTATCTTTAGCTCTGTCATAGGGGAACGCAGGCTAGGACAGGAAGCATTATGGCCTTCATGTTTGAATGTGACGTTCATTTTTAGTTCTTTCTTTTTTTTTCAAGTAGGAAGTCCTCTTGCCAAAATAGGACTAAAATTCACCCTCAAATGCCCCAATATCCAGTGACCCTTCTGCTCTCAGACAGAAGATAACAGCTGTCAAATAGTACACAAATACAGATACAGAGGACACTGCGTACTCAAAAGAAAAAGATGAAAGTGCAGGATCACAGCTATTATTCAGGTTAGGGTGGGACACAGTTTGGAAGAGCAAATCCTTAGATAGAAATACACTGATAAGCTCTGGGCTACAATATCACCTTCATCGTTTTTATCAGCGCATTAAATTCAGAGGCATCTGTGCCAGTGCACTTTGGGTGGGACAAACCACTACGCACATTGTAGGCTGAGGCACAATAATTGCCTTAGCCACACAGGCCAGTGGGATGATGAAGTGATTGCAAATAGTTCTTCTAAATTTATTACATACAAATGTATACGACTGTCATTTAGAGCTATTTGCAGAAAGTCCTGTTACTCCTCTTGTCCTCTTCTTAAAATCTAAAATTTGAATCCCCATATACTAATAATAACCAAGAGTTCATACCATGCAACAGATCTATCTTAATCAGGGCGTTTTGGGTTCGAAGTAATAGAAGCACCCGTTTAAGCTGAATTAAGGAGCAAGAATATGTTTTATCTCCTGTAAAAACACAAAACAAAAAACATAAACTTGAGTACAGGAGATTCCAAGATTAACTGATCCACCTGCTCAGGGATTGTAACAAGGACCCAGGTTCTTCCTCTCTCCAAGCTGTCAGCTCCTTCCTCACTCTGCTCACAAGGAAGCTGCCATTGTCCCCGGTGTTATTTTCACATTGAAAATGTTCCGTGGTGGCAAGTGTACCTTGGCACTTTTCTCAGGGAGGGTGAATTCTTTGTATTTAAACTCTGATTTCTCATTACCAAGAATTTGGTCACAGGCCCCAATTAAACCTATTGTTAGCAATGGCAATGAAATCACCCTGGCTGACTTAGTCCGAGCTGGAATCAATATTGACGAGTCAACCACAGTGTCCAGATCATGCACCTCACTTGATATATTAGAATCAAAGGCTCTTATATCCAGAGTAAATAAAGCCAGATAAAGAGCCCCCTTCACCAAAGGAAGCTTGCTTTACTGCACACACAACACAAAATTATTTTTACGCCACAGGAAAACCTGGTTCAGAAAGATTTCCAGCACAATTTCCCAGATCAAAGTCTTTTCTGCAAGACCCAGATCATTATCTGAACACTGAGCATAATGAGGTCACTGTAAACAACACTTCTTTTTGTGTTTATTGGCTTCCATGTCACAAAGTTACACACCGGAGACGTTCTTTGAAGTTCAAAAGAGGACAAATCAATAGCTGATGTAACGAGCCTGTCTCATACCTTTTAAATTACACTATGTAATCTATATATCCCATGGGTTTGATTGGCAATTGTGAAACTTCTGTCCAGAAGTCCAATGGTTGGCTTGGCGTCAAGCCCAACATGAATGAACGCTTATCACTGTGCCAGGTGCAACTCATATTGTGATGAAGTTCTGATATTTTACTGGGGGCTTCTCTCCGGCTTGAATCTTCTGTCATTTTGACAATTGAATCTCATTTGCAAGGCAAGGATAAAAAAGACAAATCTACATCTTGACATCTTCTGACGTCTCTCTGGAGGTGATGAATCCCTGTTTTGGTTAAGGCTCAAAGTAACTGAGCAATGGAAAGTAAATGAGAGAACAGTTTTCACAGTAGCTTCCGTCTTAACCGTCTGTCAAAGCATCTTGTCAGGTTACAAAACAGTGATTTAAATCCCAAATGCAACTCATCTTGCACCCATGTGAGGTAGTTACACATGTGTGCTCAAGATACATGCATGTGTATAACAGAAATATTCTCCCAGGTTGTGGAATATGCCAGGTTTTATCCCCCCTACTGGATATCCATATTCAAAAGTCCAAATCACTATAGCACAGAAAATACAAAATTATTACATTTATATTATTATTATTTGAAACTAATTTGATTACCATTCTAGAAAAGAAACACTGACCTAAAGACTAGTTCCTGAGTTCCAACCCTGCTGTGGATTACCCAAGAAGACAGGGCATCTGTCTTCAGAGGTTTTAAATTTTTTTTTCATTTGTAATGTGTTAATGATTTATTATGTGTCCATGCCTATGGAACGATCATTTTTCACTTTAATTCACAGCTAAATATATCTAGAACCGAAGTTCCATTGATCTCCCCTGATTGGCATGATAAATAATAAATAAAAATTTTATTTTTGATAAAATTCCCTAGAATATGTATTCTCTACCTATATTTCCCCCTTGAAAATAAAAGTAAGCGTACAACTGACAAAAACTGGTTTAAAAGGGACAACTACTCTAAAGGCTGCTGTCATTGGCTTCAATCCTTCACTAAATATTTTTGAGCGCTTACTTCTAAATACCGGAACAATAGTAATAAACAAGAAAGAAAGAGTTCATGGGTTCCAGGTGAACCTACACTCTGGTGGCTGAATTCATTCACAGGAGTCCTTTGAATGGAGACCCTAATCCAAGTGTTGGCTCTCACTTAGGGGGTGGGGTATTTCTCAGTTCTCCTCCCGCCCCTGACTCTCACTCTGGGCAATGAAAACAGTTCTCCTGCCTCTGGAATTAACACAGATAAAGTCCCAATCTAACCTTTATAGTGAGAAGGCGCATTTGACCACCACTTTTCAGTTCTCAAAACCCTCTTTTCCATTGTCTCCTTCTTTGAAATATACTCAGCTATGCATCCTTAAACCTTGGTTCAGTAAGTTGCACCATTTTACAAAGCACTACTTAAGAAAGCGAAGTATCATTACTCAACATTACAGACTTAAATAAATGCTGTCACCCATTGTCCTTTCTTCCTTCATGTAGTCAATGAGGAGCAGGTAAACATCTCTCAGATGCATAAAACTAACAAAGGCTGGAGGATGATAAGGAAATGGGTATCATATCATGCCATCTCTGCTAATTTTCATTGAAAAATTTCTACTTAACTAAGAATCTCAAATCATCCTCCTCAGTGAAAGAGGACTATAAATGTGCACTATTATTATTTGCTGTATCTAATAGTGACAGATCCTGTGGCAGTGCCATAAACACTTGTGATACTTATTCAATGTATATTTATTGAGCAGTTACTATCTATAGGCACTTTCCTAGGTGCTTGGGATACGATGATGAGCAAAACAAAACTCCTTGCTCTGGAAAAGCTTATGTTCATTTAACACCCTTTGCAACCTCTTGAAATGGGCGCTATTACT
Organism: Callorhinus ursinus; assembly: GCF_003265705.2. Lineage (NCBI taxonomy): Eukaryota > Metazoa > Chordata > Mammalia > Carnivora > Otariidae > Callorhinus > Callorhinus ursinus. Next base: position 3,277,088 of record NW_027397092.1, on the reverse strand, counting down.
AATCTTATTTCTCAGAAGAGAGTATAATGGGATTCAAAGGTTAATTAATTTGCCTGATGTCATACAGCCATTAAGTTCAAAGACAGGCTGTGAATCCAGGTCTGTAGGAGTCTAGAGCTTGAATCCCTAATTACTTTAAATATAAAACTCAATGCATAGTACATTCTAGTTGACCATGAACTCGTAGCAATTGCCTTAAAGTCTATGAAATATAGACTAAAAAATATGGAGTTTGTTATGATAAAAAGACTTAGCCCCTGAAAACCAACTACTTCCTTCTTGAATCCCCATTTCAAAAGTTTACAGCCACCGTAACAAACATTAGAGACGGTATGGAATGAACAGTAAGTGGAGAGGGCTATGGAGTTAGGAAAATATTCCGTCTGCTCTTTTCTTGCTGCCTACTACGTGTGTGATGTTGAGCAATGACGTAATGCTTCCAGGTTTTGGTTTCCTGGAGAATGGAGTAGACAACACTACCTACCAAAACAAGCTATTGTGCAGCTCAAGAAAGGAGTGTGCAAGTCCAGAGCTCTGCACGGCGCCTGATATACAGCTCACACTCCAGAGAAACTGGACCTGACTCTTCCTTCTCCTATATCTGTGAGCAACACATAAGGCAGAAGAACTACCCGTGTTATGGATACAGATACCTGGTACATTTAGGAAGGCTCAATCAGGGTTTTTCATAGCTCTTGGTTTCTCACAGCTTTAGAAGTTTCTCAGATATATGCCCTTGAGAGAAGAGATTTGAGGTCTTCATCTTAAAGACACCTAATTAGTTGCCTCATGCTTAATTTATAGGCACATAAAAGCATGCATGTGTGTTATAGGCTAGGTACCAAAATTTGTAGAGAATGACCTTAAACTAAAAACACTTCTAATATCAAACTGGTTATGTTTCTGATAAAAAATGCACTAAAGAAAATTTCAAGTGATATTTCTTGCTTTTAAAATTTAAAAAAAAAACCCTGATGGTCCTCTTTTTCAGCTTTAGCTTTAAAAAGGCAATTATCTGTATGTGTGTGTATGATTTATATATGTGTGTTTGTGTGCATTTATATATTATATATTTATATATGTGTGTGTGTATATATACACATATGTGTGTGTGTGTGTGTGTGTGTGTATATAATCATCTCCAGATATATGTACTAATCTTAGAATGTGGACAATTTAAGTATATACCACTAAGCAAGCCATAAAAGAGGTGCCTGGCTGGCTCAGTCAGAAAAGCTTGAGTTTGAGCCCCACGTGAGGTGTAGAGATCACTTAAATAAATAAAACAAACTTCAAAGGAAGGCCATAACAGACATAATTGATGTGTCTGACTTCATAGAAAATCAGAATCACATATAAAAAAAATGCACAAGACAGACTTTAAAACATATTACAAACCAGAAGAATAGTAACACATGTGATATGCAAAATTATTTTGGTTTTATATAAATAGGTCCAAAACCACTGAGGAAAAATGACAAATTCTTAGGGAAAAGAATGGACAGAAGATGCAAAAGGCATTTCACGTGCAGGAAAAAATGAAACCATAAATGGCACTGAAGTACTTGAAAAATGTTCAAATTTACTCATAATTGAAAACCTGCAAACCAAAACAAAAAGGCTATTTTTTTTTACCAGTATGAATAGCATATATCAAAAAGCAAATTAACACTCAGCATTGACAAAGTGCAGGGAAACAGGCATTCATTGTTCATAGGAATATAAATTTGTGCATCTTCTCTGGAGAGAAACTTGACAAAATAAAGCAAATATATACCACAGTACTAGAATACAAGTATCTTTTTACTTAGTATTTCCACTTCTGGATTTTATTTTACAGACATGCAGATTTTATACACAAAAAATTCAATGAAAAATTTCATCACTGTTTATGGAAGGCAAAGACTAAAATCTATGTATACGGCCATCAAGACTGAATTGGCAAAGCGGATTATATTAGAGCCATACAATGGTGTAAGAGGCAGATCTATTTATACAGACTATGATGGAATTATCTCCAAACTATATTAAGAGGAAAAAAGCCTGCAAGACTGAGAAACTTCTTTACCATACTAAGTTCCCATTTGGGTAAAAAAGAAGATATATCTGACGGCTAGACAAAGAGAAAAGAGATTTCATTTTCAAGTCTGTGTTATGCATTCATTGCTTTTTTAAGTTGTTAAAATGTATATAAACAGGTACTACTCAAAGAAAAAGATAATTCTAACCAGAACAGAAATGGCTGGAGAGAGAAAAGGAAAACAAAACTGTAAGAGATACTGAGGATCAATTTAAAAGGTTTATAGAAAATTATTTATGATGCAGTCCAAAGAAAGTTCTAAAAAGATGAATGTGAATAAGAAAATAATCATATAATAAATTAAAAATTACCCAAAACAAAGATCTCAATCTTCACAATAAAATACCAAATGGATGACGAAAATTACACCACCTAGAATTTGGCATTTCAGAAAATGTACCTTAAAAGAAAGACCTAAGATATTCTAGATAATGAGCAGGAAAAATGTTTACCCACCAAGAACTAAAATTGTGTTTAGGATTGATAATCTTACCCGCCACTATGGTTTCTTAAATATTAAGGATGGAGCCCATCAAACTCAAGGTGGAAATGTATCTACTGACTAATAATTCTATACCCAGCCAAAAATGTCATTAAGTCTGGGGGCAGAGTTGGGAAGGACTTTGTCAGACATGAACAGACTCAGCAATATTATTTCCTATGTATTTGTTCTCTAAAATTTATTCAGTGATATACTTTGGAAGAAAACAGTGATAATAAGATGACACGCGATCTGAAAAAGAATGGTAGTAACACTGGAAACCAAAGAAACTAAAGCCCCGATTAATGGCTATCTAACCACCAAAAAGGAAATCTCCCCAAACTGGGATGCAAGTCACAGATTCCCAAGAAGTATCTCTTTAATAAATTGATGAGACTGAGCAGATACTATAAGATGTTGAAATATTCTGGTGATAGTAGAGTAACAGGTTATTCTGTTCCTCTGAACTAAGTAATATTTAACTCCTCAGATTATCCCTGTACAATGTTCTGTCTCTGCAAATACCACTTCCCATTCTTAGTATTACACAGCTGTGTTTCACCTTTTTAAGGAACTTTTTAAAATTATTTTATTTAAGGGGAGCCTGGGTGGCTCAGTCGTTAAGCATCTGCCTTCAGCTCAGGTCATGATCCCAGGGTCCTGGGATCGGGCTCCCTGCTTGGTAGGAGGCCTGCTTCTCCCTCTCCCACTGCCTGCTTGTATTCCCTCTCTTGCTGTGTCTCTGTCAAATAAATAAATAAAATCTTTTTAAAAAATTATTTTATTTAATACTGGCAGTGGAGTATTCAATTTAGTAAGCACTTAACTTCTTCCATATATAAGATTAGAACAGTTAAACTGAAGTTTCATTTTTCTAAGTGACTTCATGCAGAGCTGACAAAACAACATACAAACAAACAAAAATAAAATAAAAACAAAAATAACCCTCATAGTAAAATCTCCAAGAGGTGGTATAAATAGCAATAAAAACAAGGAGCTGTGCATTCAATGGCATATGTCTTGAAAAACCTCATTAATTCCAGAAAACCTTTCCCAAGTCTTCATTAATTGGAAACTGCTTGAAGGCTAGGTATTTGAAGAAAACTGCCACAGTATGAATTCAGTTTGAATTAAGGAAAAAAACAAACTTTTCTTCAGAGAGACTTTAAAAGGTGTAATTACTGGAGAGCCACCAGAGTCAGCCCAAATGACACATGGAAGCAGATAAAACATCACTTTGTCTTAAGCTTCATGGCTTCAACTCCAGTGATGTTTAGAGAAAGAAAATGTTCAATACGTATAACTATCAGATTATATCACACTGCCATACAGAAGTTCTAATATAAGGAAAACAGTTTTACATCCCTTTCTCTGGACCTATCACTTGATTCAAGCATCCCTCTTTCCTCCCATCACCAAAGACCTACACATTTTATTAAATTCAAGTTTAAGGTAAATTTAAAATCAAATTGATTCCTGACATCGTGAAGGAGCTATGGGTGTATACACTCACTGAGAATAATCACTGAATATTTTACAAATTAATGGGCAGTCATGTAAATTAATAAAAACCTAAGAAGTTCTTGCCCAGGAAACATCCAGGTTATTCTTTAGCTACTGATGAGCACCAGCAATGGCTACATCAGAGTGTCAGGAGACGGTGTGAAGACACTAAGCAGTGAGTTGTGAAATCTGTTTAGATGCTCTGCAGTGCTGCCTCCATAGATGGGTAAAATAAAGTAGGCGATGCCCCAAATGTAAACTTGATGGGGCATGATAGGGTTTCCAGGGTCTGGCATGTAGTTATCTTTTTCATTATCAAATCCACTGGAGTAAAGTTTTAGAAAAGTAACAGAAACAAGAGAGCACAAATCAATAAATATTTCTACAACTGTGATTTATGTCAAAATTTATAAAAAGCCTTTGGTATAATCATAACAGTGGGCATCTGATGATGTCACACTCAAGGCTCAGAAAACTCAACCCACCTATGTTCAAACCTCACCTCCTTTCTCATTCTACCCCTCGGTAGTTAAGAATGTTGCTTACTGATTTATCAAGAGAGAAAACTTTTTTTTAAGGTTTTATTTATCTATTTGACAGAGAGAGAGAGCACAAGTAGGGGAAGCAGCAAGCGGAGGGAGAGGGAGAGGCAGGCTCCTTTGCTGAGCAGGGAGCCCGATGCAGGGCTCCATCCCAGGACGCCGGAATCATGACCTGAGCTGAAAGCAGATGCTTAACTGACTGAGCCACCCAGGCGCCCCTGAGACAGCAAACATTTATCAGGATGGGTTAGAGAATGGGATTTACTAGAAGCAGAGGCAACTACATTGGGGGAGATACCGTTTCTCTCTCTCTTGGTACGCATCTTCTTCTTCTGGGTGTCTTAAGGGGCTAGATAGGGCAGCCCCCTGAACCAAGGAACAGTCTTCCAATGAGAGGCCTAGGCTCCTCCCTATTTCCTTTCTCTGGCTTCCCGTGACTGACAAGGCAAGCTGGGTCAGAGGCCTTTTTCTCAATCTGAGGGGACCAGGCTATGGGTGATCTTCTAGACGGAGAGGAAAACTCACTTCTTTTACCTCATGTAGTCTAGGCTAGACCTCCTTCACCACCAAAGCCTGGAGACCTTAGGAATGTAAAAAGGGTCCTCTGACTAATATGGCTGTAAACCCAAGCAAATTTATTTCGTACATATTCCTACCTGCTGCCTGAGAAACCGCATTGGGGGTTTAGCTCAAAATGCTTGCTAGTAATAAGTGTTTCAGATCGAGCAGTCCTCACTCACAGCTTGGTATGTCTGCTTCCATAATTAATTAAGTATTGGAACAACTTTGGAACTTAGAGCAGAATGAGTTTTTCTTTTGTTTTTTTCTGGCATCACATTCCCCATATTCAAATTTTAGAGAATTAAGCCTACGAAATTTAACCACTTAAATACTGTATCTCTCAGAGCACCTGGGTGGCTTAGTCAGTTAAGCATCTGCCTGCAGCTCAGATCATGATCCCAGGGTCCTGGGATGGAGCCCCGCTCAGTGGGGAGACAGCTTCTCCCTTTCCCTCGGCCATGCTCACGCCATCTCTCTCACACAGGCGCATGCTCTCTCTCCCTCTCTCAAATAAAAATTAAAAAAATACTGTGTCTCTCAATATCATATTTTCTTAGAACTGGGATTACTTTGAAAACAAAGTTGTTTTCTTATATTTACAGTACAAAAAGGTCCATAATGGCACACTCAAAATCCAGAGAAATCAATATGCATGTGGACATGAAAACAGAACTTTGTGGAATCAATATGAAACATACAAACAATCGACTTTTGTAGGATACCAAACGGTAGAGAATGGAGTCTGCTGGGAAAGTAAATGTCTGAGAGCTCTCCACCAGCATCTATTGAGGTGAACACATATATACCTTTGGGTACAATAGAAAGCCTCATTCTGAGCCACTGGCCAGACAAAATCAAAGAAGAAATGCAAAGTCAAATAATATGAATGAAAATAGTGATTCATTCATGGGAAAAATCACCTACAAAAATGAATTCTGAGGAGTTTAAAGTCTTACTCAAAAGCTTAACTTAGGGGAAACTGGATGGCTCAGTGGGTAGAGTGTGTGACTCTTGGCCTCAGGGTTTTGAACTCAAGTCCCACACTGGGCATGGAGCCTACTTAAAAAATAAAACCTAAAAAAAAAAAAAAAAAAAAGGCGGGTAGGGGGATGGGTTAGCCTCGTGATGGGTACTAAAGAGGGCACGTTCTGCGTGGAGCACTGGGTGTTATGCACAAACAATGAATCATGGAACACTGCATCAAAAACTAATGATGTAATGTGTGGTGATTAACATAACAATAAAAAAAATTAAGAAAAAAGAAATAAAGGACACCATATGGATGCCCACAAAAACAAGGTGTATTTTCTCCCAAAGAATGAGCTTTAATTCATGTCATCATCACTCATAAAAATCCACAACTGATCTTTCTCATCATACTGTATTTACTCAGAAATAGCCGTTTTTTGGCCAATTATTTTATTAAAAATATCTCTAGTTTCTAAATAGCATCCAAATTCCCTTGGGTATTAATGTATTCCTAATACAAAGTACACATTCATGGCTTTGGGAATTAGGCTGCACTTCCATGCAATGCCTAACTACAAGAGTTACAGCTGGAAGTTAAGTCTTAGAAATCCCCTTCACGATTGGTTCCTGGGATAAGCTCCACCTTGTCACAAAATCCTGCTGTCACAAAGAGACCTGCAGATTTCCTACTAATAGAGCATCTCTCCTCCCACAAACCCAGCCCCAGAAGGTCGAACTACACAAGAAAGAGCACTGATAGTTTCAGGTAATCCTTAGTGATTCTCTTTACGTTTAACCAGGGAGAAATGACAGCATGGTATGCTTTGGAAACTGGAAATGGTGAATAAAAATCATCTTTTTTGCTTATTCTTGGCTTTCATACATCACATCCAAGGAGATTCGCATTGATGTATGGAGCCGAATTACCTCTATTCATATCTCATTACTAAAAGGCTCAGGATAAAACTGGATGAATGTGAATTATGTCTGGGATACATTAATATCTGAAAAGCCCTAGACCGTATCTTTTATTTTCCCATTGGTTCTTTTTTTTATTCTCTTTTTCCTGATTGTATAATTTGACAAAGCTCTTTGTGACAGAGGTACTAGCGCACCGTGGAAAACATGTATTATGGATAAGAACTGTCATCCCACCCTCCCACCCCCACTCCCATTTACAGCTACTCATGAGACACCCAACTTCACCTTGTAAATGACTCTATTTCTCTGTGGCTAAAGATACAGGCAGACACAACGCAAGCTTGTAAATCCTGCTCAGCTTCACTGAAGGCCAAGCTTTCTGCTAATATGATGGAAATAAAAAAATTATTACTACATAGCGCTATTATTTAGTTGAAAATAAGATTCTGTAGAAAAGAAAAAGCAGGAGCGCCTGGGTGGCTCAGTTGGTCAAGCGTCTGCCTTTGGCTCAGGTCATGATCCCAGGGTTCCGGGATCGAGTCCCACATGGGGCTCCCTGCTCAGTGGGGAGCCTGCTTCTCCCTCTCTCCCTGCCTGCAGCTCCCCCTGCTTGTGTTCTCTCTCTCTGTGTCAAGTAAATGAATAAAATCTTTTTAAAAAAATCATCCAACTACAGCAAAAAAAGGAGGAGGAGGAGGAAAAAGAAGAGGAAGAGAAGGGGGAGGAAAAGGAGGAGGAGGTGGACAAGGTGGACAAGGAGGAGAAGAGGAGAAGGAGAAAAGGGAGGGGGAGGGGGAGGGGAGGGGGAGGGGGAGGAAGAGAGGGGGGGGGAGGAGGAGAAAAGAGATCACATAGCGTTGAAACATTAACTGCTAAGGGTTCTCATTTAAAGGTCTACCTTAAATGATGTCATTAAAAATCTAGTTCATGTTCATCTTTAATACACTTTCATCACTGCTTAAAACACAGTATTTCCATGTTTACACAAAGACCTCAACACCAGTGTTCACGCAGCTTTATTCACATTAGCTCAAAGCTAGAGTCAACCGAATTCTCTCTCAGCTGATAAATGCGTAAAGAGAATGTGGCATCCCTGGGCGGTGGATACTACTTGAGAGCTAAAGGAAATAAACTGTGCCATCACCGTAACACAGATGAATCCAAAGCCACTCTGTTCAGTGAATGAAACCAGACACAAAAGGGTTCAAACTTGGGGCGCCTAGGTGGCTCGGTCGTTAAGCGTCTGCCTTGGCTCAGGTCATGATCCCAGAGTCCTGGGATCGAGCCCCGCATCGGGCTCCCTGCTCTGCAGGAAGCCTGCTTCTCCCTCTCCCACTCCCCCTGCTTGTGTTCCCTCTCTTGCTATCTCTCTCTGTCAAATAAATAAAATCTTTAAAAAAAAAGGGGGGCGTTCAAACTCTCATTCCATCCATGATGCCTTGAGGACAAGGTAAACCAGAATGGCAGAAAAGAAAAGGAGAAGGTCAGAAGCCAGGGTTAGGAAAGTGGGTAAACTGTAATGGGGCAGAAAGCAACTCTTTGTGGTGATGGTAGTGTTCATGACTTAGCTGGAATCATTACCCAATTTTTTTTAATGATTTTTTTTTAAGATTTTATTTATTTATTTGACAGAGACAGAGACTGCGAGAGAGGGAACATAAGCAGCGGGAGTGGGAGAGGGAGAAGCAGGCTTCCCGCCGAGCAGGGAGCCCGATGTGGGACTCAACCCCAGGACCCTGGGACCATGACCTGAGCCGAAGGCAGACGCTTAACGACTAAGCCACCCAGGCGCCCTGGAATCATTACCCAATTCTGAACATTTATCAGAACTCATCAAGCTGTGCATGTAAATCGGTCCATTTTGTTGTATTAAACTCTATTTCAATAAAGCTGCTTTTAGAAAATTCAGTAAATATCCATCAAGGAGATAAAAGACTAAACTAGATAGCACAGGAAAGGAGGTTAAAAAAAATGAGTAACATACATGAGCACGTCAGCTCCCAAGTACAGCTTGGGCCAAAATCAGGACAAGTTAAAATGTCCGTTCCACCAGATCCAGACTGTGCAAAAAGGGGAGCATAATAGCATCTCATGGTTAGAATTTCTGTAAAACTCCAATGAGTTAAATGTGTAAGGCAGAATACCTGGTGCATAGCAAGGACTCCAAAACTAGTCACTCTCATCACCAAAGGAAATTATTTAAGCAATCGTTTGCAGTGCTAATATGCCTTCTTCATTAGGCTTCCTAGTATTTTATATTAGTCCCAACCTCTACTTCTAAGCCAAGGATCCTAATTTATCCAAATGACCCTCCTTTCTAAGTTTCTGCCATTCTTTGTTCATTTACTTAATCAACAGATACTTATTGCTTGCTTTTCATGTGCCAGGCACTTTGCTGAGCACCGGAGATTAAGTATTAAACACACCACTTGTGGTCGGCTACCCTCCTGGGAAGGCAGACATGACACAAAATATTTAAGTTCCAATAACGAAAAGTGCTACCAATCAGAAAAACATGGCATTGTACTAGATAACACAGAGGGAGCTAATTTAGACTAGTGCCATATGGATGTCTTCCCTAAGAAAGGAATACCTGAGGTTGGACCTAAGACATCAAGAGTTGAGAAAAGACATTCTATGCGGAAAGAATAGTAAAGACACTGCAGCATTAAAAAAAAAAAAAAATGATGACCTTGAGGAACTAGATAACAAACCAAAACAATGAGTGTGCCTCATGGGTCATGAGAGAAGACAAAAACAGATGGAGATAAGCTTGAAGGGGTAGATGCAGGCAGATGGTGGACAAGCTGGTGGGCCATGTTAATATCACCCTGAGAGCAGAGTCCTCCTTCACAAAATAGCAGCTAGTATCTATCAAAGTGGTTTCTGTACCAACCAATATTCCAAATGTTTCACATGAGTTATTTCTCTTAATCCTTTAAACACCTCTGTCAAGGTAGTTATTTATTATCCTGCCCATTTTATAGCACAGTCAACTGAGCTTAAGTAATTTGCTCAAGATGGCAGAGAAGATCAAACAGCTAAAAGAGGAATGTCTAGCTTCAGAACCCACCCACTTAACCACTGTGCTTTGTGGCTTTTTGTTATGTTATACTTCTCAGTTTATGACTAAAGCATGTTGTCACAGAAGCTATTTTATGAATTGAGATTTTCACTCCATCTGCTGTGGGAAGAGTGCATTTTATATGAGTAAGAATGAATGCAGGGAGAACAGAAAGTAATTGTAGAGCCAAGACCAGCTTCGTGGGCACACAAACTGTGCAGGTGCTCCAGACCCCACACTAAGAAGTCTGCTGCTCTTGGTTTAATTCTGTTGTGGTGGTCTTGAAAATCTAAACTGATGAGCAAGGGGCCCTGCATTTTCATTGTGCACTAACCCTCGTAAATGGCATTGCCAACCCTCAAAGTATTCTATTCTGAGATTCAGATGGCTCGGGTTTTTCAATTAATTTACTCACATTTGATGACTAGGGTTCTGCACTGCCCTTACCAATATCCTTCCTTGGGGGCTGAAGAGAATTGGCATTTGTTAAGCATTGAGCTAGGCAAGATCCTAGGGCTTTACCTATATGATTCAACTAATCTGCACAACCACTTTATACAGCAGATTCTATTATCAGCATTTTGTTAAATGAGAAAAGTATGGCTCCGAGAGGTTAAGTACTGTGACATTGCTGGGAGATGACAGAGCTAAGGCTGTAATTTCAAATTCACTCTACTAAACCAAATCTTTTCTCTAAATTCTTAGTTTGTATTGTCCACCCTATAATTCTACTGCCATGCTCTGCCCACTGGTTGGGACAACTCACTCCTGCCTCCAGCTCTGGTGCGAAACCTTTATCCTGACAAATTAGTGGAGACTGACCTTCCAGAAGAAATCCAGTGTCATGCCCGTCCCCTCCAAGGGCCAGAACTGACCATTTCCCAAGCCTTAATCATCTGGAAATTAACACACATCTTTTATTTCTTTTTTAGACTATGGTCAAGTTCCATGAAAAGTCCCCACAAGGTTGCAAATTTTTTTTTCAAGTCCTGAAACACGTGAGCCCACTGGATCCTAAGGGTGATGCTATGGTGAAGCTAGTGACCACCATACAGCTTTTTGTATTTGTTCATGTTATCCTGCTTGCTTAAGAAGTCTGTGGATGTTGCAACCCTGCTTCATTGAATCATAGACTGTCTAATCTCCAGGGATCGGAGAATTTACCCAGAGCCAGGATGATGCTTAATTTCCACTCCAATTCCCCTGAATATCAGATAAAAGTTCATAGCGTTTAGCTGTACTATCCCAGTAGCAAGCACAGCAGGGGCACACACACACACAAAAATCAACGTTGATGAGAACTCTGAAAGTTTTACTATGTAATGTAAACATTTCTGCCAAACACAGAAGATACATCTTATTCACTGTTCAAGTTTTGGAATTTAGTCACCTATTCAGAATAAGAAAAAAAATATTCTACGATCTTATTTCTAAAAGCAAATTTTCATTACCATAAAGTAACTAATTAATCAATGTGGTTTTCTGACAATTTTTGGTTAACCATATAAAATCGAAATCAGTGTTGTAGCTCTAATTACATGGAAGAATATTCGATATGTGTTTCAACTACTAAAGAGAATTTGGGTCTCAAAATCTCCATTTCCATTCTATTACATGCCTCAAAGGAGAAAATACAATTCTATTATGCTATTTTGAATTCTGGGGAAGAATAAAACAAACAAACAAACAAACAAGTTCTATCTTTTGCTAAGAGTAACTTAAAGATGCATCATTTCCCATTTGTTGGATATTTGTTGCTCAGACCAGACACCCACTTAAATGCACAACTTTCCAGCCTTTTCAAGGGTGGGAGTCTTATTGTAACAGAGTACTGATTTGTTCATTAAGGAGCAAAAAGCAGGTGGCTGTGAAGGACACTGCACTTAATAGCCTTCAAACTGAGCACTCACCCTTCTGCACTGCTCAGAAGGGAATTCAGCTTGGAGCCTGTTGTAAAGTTTGCTGGAACTTTGAGTTCCATCACAGTCATAAATGCCACCTGGATAACCTCCCAAGTACATGAAGTGGAAATAGGGTTTTCTTTGCAGGTTATGGTTTACTTAGCAATTAACATGGAGTAGAAACTTTTCTTGTGACTATTAGTCACCAGTTGTAGTTTTCGTTTCAGAGTACTGTAACCATTGTCTGGGTGAATGGAATGAGTCATGAAGATTTCCACATTCATCTTCTCATGCCCAAAGTGATATTAGGGTAGCCGACTATTCAACAACATAGGAAAAAAAAATTAAACTGAATTTCTTGAAAGGAATAGAAATTGAGCTGTGGTCTGGAAACCATACTTGGTAAAACAAAATTTATTAGAAAATATCAGAGCTGGTAATCCACATTATGTGCTCCATAAATGACATGTCGTCGAAGGATGTGAACTTTAGGTCAATGATTCAAAGTCAGTAGTCTTTTGATGGATCAGTCACAAAGCCCTAATTAAAAATCTATGTATAGTTTCTTGATTTGTCTTTTTTTTCCCTTTCCTCATTTGTTTTATATCTTAAATCCCATTTATGAGTGAAATCATATAGTATTTGTCTTTCTCTGACTTATTTCACTCAGCATCAGACATTCTACCTCCACCCATGTTGTTGCAAATGGCAAGATTTCACTCTTTTTTATGGCTGAATATTATAATATATTATTATCATATATATATTATCTCATATATATATATATATACACCATATATATGATGGTATACATACACATACACATACCCCCCACATCCTCCTTATCCATTCATCAATTATCGGACACCTGGCTACTTCCATAATTAGGCTGTTGTAAATAATGCTGCTATAAACAAAGAGGTCCATGCATCCTTTCAACCTACTGCATTTTGTACTCTTTGGCTAAATACCTGGTAGTGTGATTACTGGATGGTGGGTAATTCATTTTTTCACTTTTTGAGGAACCTCCATACTGTCTTCCATAGATTCTAATTATAGAGAACAAACTAATGGTCACCAGGGGGAAGGGGGGGCTGCGGATGGGTGATATAGGTGATGGGGATTAAGGAGTGCACTTGTGATGAGCACGGGCTGATGTATGGAATTGTTAGTTCACTACATTGTACACCTGAAACTAGTATTATACTGTATGTTACCTAGCTGGAATTAAAATTCAAATTTAAAAAAAATTTAAAGAAATAAAAGTCTGTAAGTACAGCCCATAAGTAGGGTGCCCAATAAAATTTATCTTCTAAACAGAGGTACTTTTAAAAGTTAAAGGAGGGGTTAATAATTATACCAAGACATTAGGAATAAAACAGGATCATCATGGACACAACAGAAACGTACCCTTGAATTATAGATGACTTTTGCCTTCAGGGCACACCCAATTTAGGGCAGACCACTGAAGAACAAATAAATACAATGGACATGCAAATAGAATATTGGGAGATTTAAATCAAATAATATAAAACTGCATATAAGCAACACAGATAGTTTACTGTTAGAAGCAGAACTGTGAGCCACAGTTCTAGCTGGGGCAGAAAAAAAGGCACTATTAAGCATGTACTCTTTAGCTAAAATGAACAAAATCCAGAAAGAGAAGGTGGGATAGAAAAGGATCTAGAAACCACGACATTGGAGAAACATCTGAAAGGCCTGAGGAGGTTTAGCCAGGAAAGAGAGCATTTAGCAGTGGGTCATGAAAACTATTTGTAAATTCTTTGTGGACTGTCAGGAACAAGAGTGTTATACTTATTCCCTGTGCTTCCAGAAGTCAAAGCTAGGATTAAGGCTTGAAAGAAAGAGGGAAATAGATCTTTAGCTCAATAAAAAGGATCCTTTTTGGGCGCCTGGGTGGCTCAGTTGGTTAAGCGACTGCCTTCGGCTCAGGTCATGATCCTGGAGTCCCGGGATCGAGTCCCACATTGGGCTCCCTGCTCAGCGGGGGGTCTGCTTCTCCCTCTGACCCTCTTCCCTCTTGTGCTTTCTATCTCTCATTCTCTCCCTCTCTCAAATAAATAAATAAAAAAAATCTTTAAAAAAATTAATTAATTAAAAAAAAATAAAAAGGATCCTTTTTGGACAAGGGAGAGTGCCCAACGACAGAAAAAGCTATCATATAAGTCAGTGAATTCCCCAACATTATTAATACACAAGGAGAACGTGGACAATCATTTATCATTTTCCTAAACTATGCAATACACACCAGGCACTGTGATAAGCAGCTAACAAGCAAAACCCTATCTCAAAATCACAACAATCTTATATGGTGGTCACTATTTATAATCATCTCTGCCTTATAAAGGAGGAAACCAAAACATGTCCAAAGACATAAACCTAGTACATATGATACAGAGTTTAATTAAACTGATTTCTAAAAGTCCTTCTGTCATCAAGGTAGTTTTCAAACCCCGGCTTAAATTGTCTTAAACAACAGTCAAGTATTTCCAATTGAAATAAGGGCAAATCCAAAGACAGCATGACAACAGGCACGGTGCTTGAGTTTTCTCTCTTTATCTTGACCCTGACCTTCTCTCCGTGCTGACTTTATCCACAGGATGGTTCCAAGATACTGCAGTAATTCCAGTCATCATATCCAGAAATAAGAGCACACAAAAGTGGAGAAGAGATCTTGTGTGTCTCCTTCTCAAGTGTGAAAAGTATTTTCCCAGAAGGCTGTAGCACATTTCCCCTCACACCTCATGGGTCAGAACTCTCATATGATTGTCTCTAACAAATCACCAGCAAGGGGGAATGAAACCATCATTACTGAATTCCATCAATTAGGATTTATCCTTGCTTCAAATCGGGAAAGCATGGGCACAAAGACAACCTTTCTGTTGGTAAGGAGAAAAGAGTCCCAAGGGTATTAGTAGACCCTACAGTCTTTCTACCCAAACTGTGCTTCAGGGATCATCAGTTATCTATATCACCTGGGAACTTGGCTAGATATGCAGAATTCCAGGCTCCACCCCAATCCCACTGAATAAAAATCTGTGCTTAGTCGTGTGATGTTTAAAGATTGAAAAGGCCCTCCCTGCACTGCCCGCCATAGGCAGCCCTAGATGGTGTAATCTTATCAAAACATCATATAAGGTAGTAAAATTTCAATGACAGAACCAAGATGGAAGTAACAACTATCCAGCCCAGAACTCAGGCCAGTCATATGGATCCTGGGTGTGTGTTCTTTTCATGTTTCTGCGTGATGGCTGCCATCATGCCAGTTACCAAGGGTCTTCATGAAGAATGTGTATATATCTATTTTTCTTCATGCTTCTGTCACTGTGAAACACCAGAGTACTCTTTTTAAAGAGTCACGCAATCACAAATATGTTTGGCCAATCCACAGCCTTTATCATCTGGAGATTGAACTGCTTTACAAATAATTGGGCTTTGATAGCAAGGTGGGAAAAAGTGGTGATTTGTGAATTTGTATTTGAGGTTGCCTCATTGGAATATTACCATAATTTTGAGACAGATAATAGGCCAAAGACAACATGGCTCTGTGGAGCCTTTTGTGGGATGACACAGTGATTAATTGGTTGCATCGTGGCCAAAGGTTATTATCTGAGCAGCTGCTTCTTTACAATGCCTGCATGATCTGTAGCCAAAAGGGTTATCATAAAAGGAAAAAAAATTTTTTTTTTTTTTTTAGTTGTGATAGTATTAGCTCTGTTCAACTAGAAATTAAGTTTATACGCTGCATGCCTTTCCTGTGCAGGTCTTCTGCAATCTTTGCCTAGCAATGGGAGAAGCAGCTTAACCAGGCAGGTGAAACATGAATATAGAGGGCTATCATCTACCTGGGGTTCACCTCTCATCCTGAAGACTAAATGTACATATCCTTCCTTTTGTGGATATAGAGCACTATAAGAGCCTGTGATTTATTAAATATACCTCATCCTCAAAGATGCAAATCCCCATCCTTTCAAAATCCTTCCTCTAACATTTCAGCTGTAGCTTTAGGAGGCCGTTCCAGCATTCTATGTGGCTGGATGCTTCTTCCATGCTCATGGATCACTTTCAAACTCCTTGTTAAGTAGATGTTCGGTAGGTCCCCTAGTTGGAAGCTACAGTGTTTTATTCCGTGCCTGTATGGATTAAGCATTACAAGCTATTAGATAGTGAAGGTGGCTGAGGTTATGCAGGCCATACTTGAAATAGGTATTTTTTCCTCCCTAAGGATGAACTTCGGGCCCTTCTAGGATGAAAGGAGCTCACTGTGGCCAATTCTACCAAGTGTCCAATTGGTCTCCTCAAGGAACAGTGCCACGCTGGAAGCTCAGTGTTTTTCTGTTTGTTTTGAATTTTTGTATTCTTGACGAAGTGACACTCCAAGAAAGTAGTAACAGGAACAGTCTTTGTAAGGAGGAGAAAAAGCTGTGAGGCCTTTACATAGCGTCAGTCTGTTCCACTAGAGCCAAATGACTCATGTTCCCATCATTCCAGTTCTTGGGTGACCAAGGACAAATCCTAGCTGATGTCAACTGGTTAATTTGTTCAATGTGCCTACCATGGTGGAAGTTTTCTTGTGATCAACGTGCAGTGATGCCAGATTCTTCACAGTTTGTGCCCCCATCTATACGTCCATCCATACTCTATACCTGCTTATCACTAATCTTCCAGTTCTTCATCTTCTAGGCCAGAAAGCAAAGTGGCCACTGCCAAGAATGATAGAGAGTCTCATCCTGAGCCGCTTCTCTTTTTACACAAAGTGTATAACCTGGTACACTGCTCATGGCACAACCACTGGGAATATTTTTTGTCCCCCCACCATCTTTCAAGATCACTCCTGCATGTGGCTATAAAGCAGATCACATCCATTTTTGGCTTGCACCCAGGAACTCAGCTGACCCACCTATAAAGCAATTTCAGACATTTCTCTCCTTTTCTGGTTGATCGTACAGGTGAAAGCAAGGTGAGGAACACTGTTAGTAGGTGGCATGCAGGTCTGCTCATGACCTCTGATCTTGCTGGGGCTTAGTCCTAGAGCTACAATTTCTATCTTACAATGGACTGATTGATATTAGACCCATCCAAATTTGTAGCTTAGTGGGCCCAACATAATCTAGATCAAACAAAGCTAGAGATACACGGTCACTGCGTGCCCATCATTATGCATTCCATCTCTACCGGGGCCCAGTAAAGCCAAGAGCTGTTCTTGAATGTGCATGTGATTATTTGCTTTGAATGGCATGGTCTTATTCCAGAATTCCAGGGCCTGCATTTCAAGTGTCCCAGAGAGGCTTGCCACCGAGGGCCGAAATGTAACTCTTCCCACAAATCACACTTTTAAAACCATAGTGCCTGGTGGATCACAAAGGCTAAGTGACAAGACTGCTTACACCACAGCCTGTAATTACTGCAGTTTCTTCTCCTAATCCAGGCCCCACCCAAGACTGGCGGCCTTCTCTATCACCTGCTATGCAGGCCTCTAGAATCCAAAGAGGCATGTCAGGCATTGTAAGGTTTTTGTTTGCTGTAGGGGATTCAAGATACAGCAGTGTGTCCTTTACTTTGGAAAGCATGTCTAATTTACACTCCTGAACACTGGACTCCTATCAATTTTACTAATGTGGCCATTCCTTCAAGCTTTGTAAAATTTGTGTTTCCATCCTTTGGAGGGGTGGGTCTTAACAAATGCTTCCAGCTTTCGAGTCACCTCCTGCTTATTCTGTCCCATCAGAAGGATGTCACCAATGTAATAATGGATCTGCAACATTTTTTGGTGGTATATACATGCAGTCCAGGTATACTCAGACTATCTTATGACAGAGAGCAGGTGACTCTAGATAGCTCTGAGGTAACATTGTCAATGAGGACTGGTATTTGTTTCACATGAATACAAACCATCACCGATCCTCTTCCAACTGGAAAATAATTAATTTAGTATATGCTAAATCTATGGTGACAGAGCGTGTGTCCAAGACATTATTAATCTGCTCAACAAGTAAGACCTATACTCTGAAAACTATAAGACACTGATGAAAGACAATGAAGATAACACAAACAAATGCAAAGATACGCCATGTTCAGCGTTTGAAAGAACACTGTCAAAATGTCCATACTACCCAAAGCAATCTACAGATTCAATGTACTCCCTTATCAAAATACCAACAGTATTTTTCACAGAAGTAGAATAAATAATCCTAAAATTTGGATGGAACTGCAAAGACCCTGAACAGCCAACGCAATCTTCAGAAAGAATAACAAAGCAGAAGGTATCACAGTCTCAGATTTCAAACTACTATTATAACTACAAAGTTATAATAACCACAACAGTATGGTACTGGCACAAAAACAGACACATACATCATGGAGCAGAGCAGAAAGCCTAGAAATAAACCCATGCCTATGTGGTCTTTTAATTTGTGACAAAGGAGACAAAGACATACAGTGGGAAAAACACAGATTCTTCAATAAATGGTGTCAGGAAAACTGGACACCTCCATGCAAAAAAATGAAACTGGACCACTTTTTTAAACCATACACAAAAATATACTCAAATTGATTAAAACCCTAAAGGTAAGGACTGAAACTCCTTAGAGACTAAAACTCCTAAGAGAAAACATAGGTGGTAATCTCCTGGACATCGGGCTTAACAGTATTCTTCTAGATCTGTCTTCTGAGGTAACCTAAGGGTCCATCCACAGATGAGTAGATTAAGAAGATGTGGTGTATATATTCAATGAAATATTACTAAGCCATAAAAAAGAATGAAATCTTGCCACTTGCAACAACAAGGATGTTGCAGTACCTAGACGGTATTGTGCTAAGTGAAGTAAGCTGGACGTAGAAAGACAAATACCATATGATTTCACTTATACCCAGAATCTAAAAAACAAAACATACAAACAAATACAAACAGACTCATAAATACAGAGAACAAATTGAAGGTTGCCAGAGGAGAAAGATGTGGGGGGATGAGAGAAATAAAGTGAATTAAGAGGTACAAACTTCCAATTATAAAATAAATAAGCCACAGTGATGAAAAGCACAGCATAGGGAACATAGTGAATAGTACTGTCATAACTTTATATGCTGACAGATGGTAACTCCCCTAATTATGGTGAGCATTTCATCATGTATGTAAATGTCATTATGTTATACACCTGAAACAAATATATTATTATATATCAACTATGACTTTTGATTGAGGTGACCACTCTCCATCTCTACCTCCTTTTAAAATTGTATTTGTTAAGCACAACCTCAGACACCATGCTCTTTGAGATAACTATTATCTATTAACCGTTTCACAACTCCTGACTGGTCAAGTTCCCTTGACTGCCCTCATATTCTTACGGTGTTATATTAATTGTGGACTCATGGCTTCAAGAAGTTAAGCACGATTCAAGACCATATCAATATAGGAATAATAATAGGCCTAATTCCATGACATTTTTTTACCATCAACCTTGGCAAACAAAGGAGTCCCACATCCCCATCTTCTTTTTAGTGACAGCAGTACCCTTCACACAACACATGAGCAACCTTGGTGAATCCTGTGTCCTCTGGGCCCCCTTATAGAAGGAACATCATGTGCTGATGGATCCTCTGGCCTTACACAGTATACCCATTCCAGCATACACACTTTTCTCTGCCTCTTTATTCTCTCCTTCTCTAGGGCAACTCAAGTATTTCCACTTCATAGACAGTGAGCCACGGTTTCTTTCAGGCTTTTAAGACCTAATTCACCGTTAAGTTTGCCCCCTCTCCCAGGATTCCTGCTGGGATATTACATACTGAGTCCCCAATTCAAAGTTCTTCTTCATCCAGAATTACATCCCTGCCCCTTGATCAAGAATGTTCAAAATCTAGTCCCAGTAGTACCTTCCTGGCTCTAAGACGCATGTGCAAACTACTCCTTGCAATGTTTTTTTTTTTTTTTTTTAGGTATATAAAGACTCTTTCCACCCTTATAAAGCTCAGCAGCTCCCCAGCCAGATTAGGTTAGGATTTAAGCCTAATTATCAGCCTCAGAACCAGGAGAGAAGGTGGAGGCAGTTCCTGAGGGGGGTGTTTATTGCTTTATGGGGAAGAGACTTCTGCAAATTGGATTTTTCAAATATGTCATCGTATCTGCCACAGCATTCCCCTCCACTGTGACATTTCCCCAGGTCCTTAGTCACTGAGCTATGCCATCTACTCATGCCCCATCAAACAATCAGGTTAGCACCTTCTTCACCTGCCAGTTGGGAGGTGAGCCAGTCCTGCATTCCCAACTGACTACCAACTCTCAGACCACTTGGTATCACTCATGTTAAACTATGTGAAAGAAAACAGCCAGAAAGAAGGGGAGAGCCATCAGATCATAATTTGTGACTAGGTCAAAGCGAGGAGACGGAGATTTGGGTGAAAGAAACCCTGCCTGGTGAGCAGTCTAAGCAAAGTTTGGTAACAATATTCAGAAGTCCTCTGACCAAAGTCAGCTGCCAACGCGCTCCCTAGAAACTCAAGAATGGGCCTGTCATTCCTTGCCTGGGAGCAACCCAGTGGGAAATATGCCCTTGACCAGAATGTGGAGGTGGATTTCACGGTTTAGCACCTGAGTTCAGGCCAGTTTCATGGGTGTGCAGACAGACACTGCTGTCACACAGGGAACTGCATTAAAGTGCTCTGCTACTGGACCAAAATTCTTAAATGTAACTCTGAACTTGTGTTTTGTAAGAGGACAACAGAGCATGCTCACTAAGAGAGGAACATGCATGTCAGTCATTCCTTGCTGCCCTATTCACAGAGAGCGTTCATGATGCCCCACAAGCACAGGATTCTGGCAGAGCCAAGATACATAGGCATTCAAGCCCAACTCAAGACCAATCTAAGCTAAGTTTATTTTGTCTACAACTCAGCCATCAGGGTTACTGACAGAGACCAAGAGGTCATAAACCAGAGCTCACTTCAAATCAGAGAGAAGACAGTGCACTCCAAGAAATATGAATGATCAGAGAACCACGTTGTAATTTATATTACTATTCTGGATTACATAATCCCTTATGCTGAAAATGACATAGAGAGAAAGGAAAAGACCCATAGTTTCTTTTCCATTCAGTCTTTCCCTACCCCTCAGTAAGCTGAAGGTAGAGAATGTTGGGGAAATGTATGTGTATCAAGAAGTGAAATAAAAACATTTGAGTTACTTTGTCAGGTTTTCATTTTTCTGGTAAGACAAAATACATATGTATGCACAATCTACAAAACAGAATTGTGTTAATTCAGGGATTCTACACATAAGTTAAATGCTCATATATTTGCATTTAAAACTGGCATTACACAACATCAAGAAGAATGATAAAATGCAAGCTAGTAATTTAAAATTTTAAAATTTCTTTACTTAGGACAACATTAAATATCAAAATTTAAAAAAAAAAACCAACCATGAAAAGTCGAGAGACTGCAGAAGAAAGAAAACAAGTTTATATCTTAGTTTCTTTCCTGATACTTTTTTCTTGCCTTTGGAACAATGGGCCTCACATTTTTATTTTGAAACAGGCCTTGCAGATAATATAGCCAGCCCTGCCTGGGATCCTTGGTCAGTTACGCTTCCTGGAGTTGAAGATCTGCAGATTACATTATAGTAGCTGCCACATGGGTTTTGGTGTGCAGAAAATCCAGAATGCAAACCTGAGACATCTGACTCACAAGTATCTGTTTAGCTCACCAACCCATATGTCCTTTAGTATAGATGTCCCCTTCTCTCTTTCTCTCTCTTTTTTTTTTTTTTTTCTGTCAAAGCATGTTTAAAACTCCTAGGGGGATACTCTTCGCTAATGTTCTACATCCTGAACCAATGCAAGTGAGAGATGGTAATGATTACACATGTCAATCATACTTGGCAAGGGGGTGCGCTCTATCCCTGCATCGGAGTGTGGCTCAACTGTTCAGGATTTGTTATCTATTTTTCCTTGCAGTACGTGTTAAAACTTTGGGCTCTGTAGTCAGACTAGCTAGGATGCAATTTTACTGCATTGGTGCACTACTTAAGCTCTAAGAGGTTCATTTTCTTCATCTGTACAATGGGGCTAACACAAAGCAATTTGTTGGGGGAAAGAGACGCTCATTATGGTGGCATGTACACACATCTGTCCATCAGTGTTACCTATTATTATCATTCCACTCTAGGGCAATTTGAAATTCTTCAGAAACCAAGATCTATTTCCCCAGCCATAAATCTATGAAAATTCACCTTCATGGTGAAAGACCATACTGGAGCAACTAAGCTAATAATGCATTTGATCTCTCAGACTATTACCTGCCCAACACAGACTTAGCTCAATACATCTTAAAAAAAAAAAAAAAAAAGGCTTATTCCCTCTAAATAAATTCATCAGAGCTATTTTCTCTTTCTCATTTACCAAATGTTAAATTAGAAGATGACTCCAGTTGCCGATCTTTGAGATATGGAATCTGAACAGAATAAAACAAAACACAGGCCATGTTGCTTTACTCTCCTGGTCTTTGCCATGATCCTGATTTTAAACAAATTATCCAGTGGTCTTCTGGAAATGCATCCATCACTCCTTCCACGTGCTGAGGTTTCATTACCACCTAAGATATTTAGAGTGAGGAAAAAGTTTCGTAGGCTGGTATGTTCAATGATTCTTCCTCCGCTGTGTGTTATCCCTAACTATAAATTGAGTTGAGCTGGAATTCTGGCAAAAACAAAAACAAAACAAAACTGGTCTTGAGCAACTTACTCAAGGCCCAAGGACACTGCTGAAAGTTCTAGCCTGGCACATGGTAAATGCAGTGTAAATATAATTTTAATGAATGAATGGATCACTAAATTTTAAAAGGAAAGAAAGAAAAGACTCCTAGAAGAAAACATAGGCAATAATTGCTTTGATGTTGGCCAAAGAAACATGTATCTAGATCTGTCTCCCAAGGCAAGGGAAAAAAAAACAAAATTACAGTATTGGGCCTAGACCAAAATAAAAAGCTTTTGCACAGAGAAGGAAACCATCAACAAACAAAAAGGCAGCCTACTAAATGGGATGAGATATTTGCCAAAGACATAGCCTAGAAGGGGTTAATATCCAAAATATGTAAAGAACTTCTACAACTCAATACCAAAAACAAATAATCCAATTAAAAAATGGGCAGAGGACATGAATAGACATTTTTTACAACGAAGACATACAGATGGCCAAGAGACTTGAAAAGATGCTCAACATCATTAAGCACCAGGGATATGAAAATCAAAACCATAATGAGGCATCACCTTACACCTGTCAGAATGGCTAAAATTAAAACAAGAAATACTAAGTGTTGTGAAGATGTAGAGAAAAAGAAATCCTTATGCACTGTTGGTGGGAATGCAAATTGGTATAGCCTCTGTGGAAAACACTATGAAGGTTCCCCAAAAAGTTAAAAATAGAAATACTGTATGATCCAGGAATTCTACTACTGGAATAAAAATACAAATTTGAAAAGATATAGGCACCCCATGTTTATAGCAGTGTTATTTACGGAAGCAACCCAAGTGTCCATCTATAGACAAATGGATCAAGAAGATGTGGTATGTGTGTGTGTGTAGACACACACACACACACACACACACACACACACACACACTAGAATATTACTCACCCATAAAAAAGAATAAGATCATACCATCTGCAACAACATGAACGGACCTAGAGGGTATAATGCTGAGTGAAATGAGTCAGAGAAAGACAAATACCATATGACTTCAGTCATATGTGGAATTTAAGAAACAAAGCCAACAAGGGGAAAAAAAGAAAGACTAACCAAGACTCTTAAATACAGAGAAAAAACAGGTGGGTGCCAGAGAGGACATGCGTGGGGGATGGGCAAAATAAAGGAGATTAAGGGTGCAGATATCATGATGAACACTGAGTGATGTACAGAATTGTTGAGCCATTATATTATATGCCTGAAACTAATGTAATGCTGTATGCTAATGACACTTCATTAAGAAAGAAAAAAGAAAGAAAAAGGATTTCTTAATAAATGAGGTAGAAACTACTCCATCTTCTGAAAATTCAAACCTCTGTAATAACTGATTTATTCTCTTTTGACTTACTTTTTCCATGTCTCACCCCAAATCATAGGCATATACACGTGGAAAGACCACTGGAATGTTTGTAATATTCTGCCTAGGCTGTATTGTTCTTACTGAAACCATTCAAAACACAGGGATAAGGAAAGACAGTCTTACAGTTTAATTAGTTGTGCTGTTGATGTAATAATTTTGAATTACGGTCCTTTAATGAAGTAAGGTGAGTATCTCAGAAATTATTAAATAATACCTTCAAGTGAAAACCACTATAGGAGATATTCTATTAGCCAATTTCCTCACTCCAACCAATTATACTGGGGAGAAAACATGTGCGCACACATCAGAGCAAAGGGTACAGAATATATATGGCAATTCTAAGAACACAGCAAGATCAGGGGCACTTAGCAAAAATCTGAAATGCCACCTCAGTAGATTACAGTCTTTGTGGACTAACTGGCCATGAAGAATAATCAGTAAGCAATTCAGAACAAAAAATAACATCTCATTTTTATGTAAGAATGTATAATCATCCTTTAGTGTATCATTTTTCTTGAGTGCTAAAAAGCTTTAAAAATTGGAGGAAACAATTTATCAACCAATTAGTTGAATTTTTTCCCCTTTATTATGACTTTTGAAGATATGTAAATTGCCTTAAAAGTTATGGAAGAGAAATCTTAAAGGAACAAATAGAGAGATTTGAGCTGATCAGACAAATGTAATGGCAGGGAGAAGGCATTCAAATATTAGGAGCTTTTTTTTTTTAAATTTTCTTCCTTCAAGAGAGCAATAAATAAAGCTGTAATATCACACACTGTTCCTGGATCTTAATTAATTAATAGAAGTTATTTTTCAGTGAGAAGGCTCAATGCTTTTTCTACTTTCCCTTAATCTTGTTAATTTTCTAGGCTACTTTGGGATGTGTTTGGGGCGGGGAGTGTGCGGGTGTGTTTTCCCTTTCATTTGGTCACACAGTCAGACTTATTCCGCTTTTAGAGAAATTATGTTCCTTATAAAACATCTTGTCTTTACTGATTCCTTATTATTTTAATTTGGGTCAGTGGGCCATGGGCAATTAATTAGTTCTGCAATTGACTCAATATTTTTAAAATTTCATTTGACATTTTGTGTCCCTTGAAAAACTAAAATCAGAAACAAAGCAGAAAAAATAAAGGCATGCCATGCTTAATTATGAGCCTAAAAAAACAGCAATCCAAAAAAAAAAAAAAATCCAAAGAGGGTTGCTGCCTGTATCAGCTATGCAAATGCATACCATGACACTTTTAACTGGGTCACAAGTAATGTTAATGAAAAAAGAAAAAGAAAGGAAAAGTCAAAGCTTAGACTGGAACTCCAAACATTATCTAAAATACTAATTCCAGAACATAAATACTTTTATCTTTTAAAAAAGTCACCATTTTCCCCCATTATTTTCCCAACTGAATAAAAATTTACATCCAATGCCAACAAAACAACTCATCCTCAGTTGTACACTGTGAAGATTTACACACTGGAGGAGTTTTTTTCTCAGTTTGGGATCACGTGAGTATTATAATTTCTGTGCTTCCAAACTCCTCAGATATGATAAATTAATTTAAAAGTCTTCTCTGAAAACTAAGCAGAAGCATTTGGTACAGATGACACGATACATGAAAAGAATATGTGAAACCTCCATTTTCTGCTCTCTCGCATCTGAATGTTACGTGTAGCAATCTAAAGAACACCACTATTTTTTGACCTGTTTTCAATAAATGAGTAAATAAAATTTTTCCTACAACCTGTGAAAAAAAGTACTTGTAAATTCTGAAAAGACATATTCCTGCCCCTGCAGGGCTCTGTTAGGGGCTGTACTGTGTTCCCCCCAAATTCACACGTTGATGTCCTAACCCTTGGTACATCAGAAAGAGGCCAAATCTGGAGAGAGAGTTTTTAAAGAGATAATAAAACTGAGATGAGTTTCTCAGAGTGGGCCCTAATCTGATATGGCTATCATCCTTATAAGAAGTAAGTAAGATTAGGACACATGCCACAGGGCAAACACCCCGTGGAGAGACAAAAAGGAAAAGACAACCATCTCCACGCAAAAGAGAGATGCTTCAGAAGAAATCAACCATCTAGTGGAGCATCCCATCCCAAGGCCTTAGGCTCTTTGCCTACCTTGTAATTCTGGGCTGTGGCACTATCGCCAATCTGGGGTAAGTCTGTAAGAATGGATTGGAACAAGTTTCTTGTCAAATGCCAATGTGGCATCCTGAGGGGTATTCAGGAAGATAAAACTTCCCATGGGACAGAAGAATGCACTCCCTCTGACTTTGATTATTTTCCTCATATGTAATTATAAAGGCCCTGAGATAACCTAGTCTTTTTGAAGTACAATTTCCCTGAGTAGATGGTTCTAATTCAGAGCCTAAATCTGTGCAATAACCTTGGGTATCATTACATTTCAGAACTTGGGACAATATTTAGCTTAGGAGATGTTACATTTATTTTTTTTTAAAAAAAGATTTTATTATTTATCTATTTATTTGAGAGAGAGAAAAAATGAGCGGGGAGAGGAGCAGAGGGAGAGGGAGAAGCAGATTCTGCTGAGTGTGGAACCCCACGTGGGGCTCAAACCCATCACCCTGAGAGATCACGACCTGAGCCGAAACCAAGCATTGGCCGTTCAACTGACTTAACCACCCAGGTGGCCCCAAGAGGTGTTACATTTCATCTTTGTTTCCTGCTTGGTAGCTAAGAGAAGATTACAGATTTATAAAACTTTATCAGGATACATTTTCAATTATGGCAAAAATTGTTTTGTAGCTAATCAAAAATGTTTCAATAGGGGAGCCTGGGTGGTATAGTTGGTTAAGCATCCGACTCTTGTTTCAGCTCAGTTCATGATCTCAGGGTCATGAGACCAAGCCTGGCATCAGGCTCCAAACTCAGTGGGGAGTCTGCTCGAGATTCTCTCTCCCTCTCCCCCTGCCCCTCCTGCTCGTGCTCTTTCTCTAAAATAAATAAATCTTTAAAAAAATGTATCAACGGAGGAGTGTCCAAGCACTTGAGCAGTAATGGATGGTGAGTGTCCAGCATGGAGGGGGACGTTGTTAAAAAAACATCAACAGGTACCAGAGTATTTTTTTTTAATATACTGCTGAAGACCTGTAGATGGTGAGTTTATAGATTCTGTCAATATAGTTCTGTGATACTCAATATGGGCAGAAAAGAAATGAGCTTTAAAAATGCCCTTGCTTGGCTAACAGAAAACCTGGAGCCATTTGTCTTGTGTCCACAATACAGTGCGGTCAGTAGGACACAGGCAAAACCTGCCACTTGAGAACTAAGAGCAACAAATGGGAAGGCTGAAATTGACAAGGCTGTAACTCACAAGTGTCCAAATCCTGCCCTCAGATACTCTGGGGCAGCTCCCCCTGGGGCTCTAGCTTGGAAGTCAAATGAATTTCAGTTGTGTGAAAGGAGCTCTTGGTCTACTGGGAGCAACTATTCTCTGCTGAAACATGGACAAGGAGTTTTAAGTAATAATCAGACACTGAAAGTAACCATCTGGGTAAAAAATACAATTGTTCTCTCTCCCTTATAACCAGCCTTAGACCCAGGAACACATACACAGAAGTAACGAAACTAAAATTGCATCTTTAACTTCCACTTCCTATTAATTAGACATCACATATCCTGCATGAGAGCCTCACTTATTATTCCAGTCAGTGATGGGAATCTTACAAAGAGAGCAGCACGCTCACTCTGTGAGAATGTGAGCCCTTTGACCCTTGCCACCCAGGAGAAAGGGAAGTACATATGTAAGAGACCATGATTACGAAATGAATTATTAAGGAGAGAAGTCAATCCCAAATAACCATCACATTCAAAACAGCTTCTACGGCTCTGTGGCCAGAACTAGTCCAACAAAATGTTGTATGTCATATGGGAATTCTTTTTTTTTTTTTTTAAGGATTTTTTTCATTTATTTGACAGAGAGAGACACAGCAAGAGAGGGAACACAAGCAGGGGGAGAGGGAGAGGGAGAGGGAGAAGCAGGCTTCCCGCAGAGCAGGGAGCCTGATGCGCGGCTCTATCCCAGGACCCTGGGATCATGACCTGAGCCAAAGGCAGATGCTTAACCGACTGAGCCACCCAGGCGCCCCAATCATATGGGAATTCTTAAAAACAAAGGGGTGATGGTGAACTCATCACTGAGTTAGTCTATCAGATAGTATTTATGATAACCCACCATTTCCACATTTCTATGTTACACGAGCCCTGGGAAAATATAATCAAAGTAGAAGAGATGATCTTGGAGTTTAAATCGGAATGCAAAACACAATGTAAATCGTAAACACAGATTTTCATCCCTATGGGCTGTGGGAATGCTGGAACAAAGGGAAATGGGTGTCAAGAGTGTTAACCTGGATAGGTCTGGGGGGAGATGAATTTTAATTGAACATCTCGTAAAAAGCAGAACATAAGTCAGAGGAAAGAAAGCCAACTGGCATCCTGGAAGATAAATCTGAATGGAGAAGAAATAGCCTAATGTCATTGGCAATTGAACCAGTGAATATTCCCAAAGCAAAACTTCCTCCAGTGCGCGAAAAGAAATAAAAACAAGGAGCTCATCAGTGTTCAGGTTGCTCTTGAGTACATAATGGAATGTTTGGGATTAACAAGGAAGACAATGGAAGTCCATCCACGATTTCTTAATGTCAAGTATCCTGGTGAAAATAAAGCTTGTGGAAGTTAATTTTTTTTTTTCCAGAATGAAACTCTATACATGAGTATAATATTCCACTTAGTTCACATCTTTTGAATTCTTTTTGGGATAATCTGTGCACTCTACCATGTAAATCATCATTTTCAAATTCTGTTCTGTTAGCAGAAAAAACATCTGCTTTTGATCTGATCATCATCAGATCAAATCATCAGAATCTTGAATCAGGACATGGCCACATATTCTTACAGTAGTCTGATTCAGATATGCATTCTGCATGTACTTTGTTTTGCCTGGTCTCAAATGCTTGTCCCATAATGAGCCAAATATACAGAACATCTTCAATAATTAGTTGTCATAATAAAACTGTCAACAGTGATACCCAGCTGGTGAATATCTGCTTTGGTGAATTATCTGTGGACAAAGAAACTATCCACTTACTACAAACACTATAGCTGATTAAACCCTCCCCCAAAATGGATTAGACAGTCATACTTGCAAGTACTTTGCATCGAGCTAGAGATTGCATTTGGCAGGATCACTGAATTCAAAATGAATTTAAAATGAAGAAGCATTTGACATTCTTAATGAAATTTTATGGTGCAGCTTCCAGCACTTAAACTGCAGGAAATTTGCACAGATTTTAAGAGAAAAGGAAGAGAAGGCAAATGAGGGAAGGAGGGAAGTCATAACCGAAAGATGTATTTGAAACTCGTAGGAGTTCACAGAACATCTCCAGAACAGATAAAGAGTTTGTCACTGTCCCCACCAGCCCCAGAGCTATCGTTTGTCAATAATAGTTGTGGTTATGGCGAAATCTCTCAGTCACGGTCACTTAGGTACACTGGCGAAGAAAAGCCAACAAAATATCTTAAGGCAAGTTCTGTGAATGAAAGGATGTTTTTTCATTAAAACAAAAGAAAAAGAAAGATAACCTATATTTGCATCTTATTGAAGCCTACATCAAGTTTGAAATCAACACATAAAACTCTACAATGAGGATTTCATGATGAATAATCGAAGAAAGAAAAGCATTTGAGCTGTTCTGTTAGTGATATACATATAGAAGGAAAAAAAATCTAGGACAACCATCTTTGAAATAGTTTTAAGGAAAGTAGAATCATTATTTCCTAATTCTATCCTTTTATCCAGACCCCGGGTTCCAAATTTAAATGATCTCTACTTTCTCTGAATAACCGTAGTGATTATAGTAGCCTTTCAATAATTGCTGATAAGAGAAAGTGATTACATGATGCTCAAATGAATTCATTAATTTTAATATCTAAAAATATTTGTGTTTCACATTTCAGTACTAGGAAGTATCTCAAGAAAATATCAGCCTACATTCAGAAGCAGTATCTTCAGAAATGTCTTACAATTTTAAATTTCTATCTTTTATATTCAGGACTTTGTTCAAACCTCAATTCAAGCTCCTATTTAAAAGTCCTGTCTTAGGTAAGTAAATTCCAGGTTTTCTAACAAGGTTTCCAAGATTAAAGACACTTACTATGAGCAGTTTTAAAAAGCCAACTGATGCATGAAGAAAAAACTTTTCTCAAAAAGACCTTTGCTTTGTTTAGTTACACATATTAACTATGTCACCAGAAACATCTGCCTTGAAATAGTAGGAATAAAAAAAATAAATAAAAATAAAAATAAAACACTTTCAAAAGTAATGCTGGCTCCTGTAAGTGCCATTTATTATCTCGAGACATTTCAGAGAGTTAATTATTGGACCATATTTAGTACAAAGGGAGTAGAAGAAAAGGCACCTAATTGATGCATTAGCTGTCATCCCCACCTCCAAAAGTTTCAGGAGGCATTTTTAACAGCCCTCATTTTCTTTATAGGGGATCTGCTCTGAACAAAATGGAGTAGTCACTGTTTGTTCTAGCTCACATTTATTTAGCAAAAGCCATTATCATCCATCCCAAACTCACACCTTTACAGAATAAGAGATGTAGAAAGCAATGGGGTTTTGAATAAGCAGCTCCTATTTTATTAAGTGCTTTTGGTTTTGCTTTGAGACCTTCTCAACTTGAGTAGGTTCTTTCTCTGAGGTGCACAAATAGCCCTTCTATATTCATCATTATACACTGTTCATGTACAATCATGGAGAGATCAATGGGTTCTTTCTTCTTTCCTTTCCTGAATAATCCTCCTTTGGGGTTTGATCCTAATAATTAGTTTTGAGGGAAAATGAATGAACAGAATTACAGTACTGTTTTCTGTGATTCTGTGGAGTAAAAATATGTCAACTTTTCTATCATAAACATCTACCTCTAAAATTTTACGCAGCCATTGTAAAAATGATCCCTGGGCTGGGATCTAATGTTTCCTCTTCCATTTCTTTCCCCCCCCCCTTTTTTTTTCTGCCCCTCCTTTTATGCCTTGGGAAAAAATGGGAATGTTTTCTCAAGAAAAATTTCTTTTTCATTGTTAAGAATGGCAAATGGAAAATGACAGTCTGTTAAATGAGAAAGAAACTTATATCAAGGTTACTTGTAATTTTAAGTAATGTGCGAAAAGCTGCTGGCCCTGAAGGAGGTTTTTTCCTCTAATAGTAATAACAAACAAATGAAAAAAAACTGTGTGTATAAAATCTGGCCTTTGAAAATAGGACTGTACCCTCGTGAAAGTGCTCTGATGCCCCAGGTTCTAGAATGTTCTGAGGTTCAAATCTGAGAGTTGGTTATGAAATAAGAACTCCTTTTCACATATCATTTAGTCCCCCAAATTTTCCTATCCAGAGCTTGTCAAAATTAGCACAGGGTTTCTGGGGAAAAAGGTCTCTGCAGTATAGTTCAAACTCTGGTCCAGCCAGAAATTAAGAAAGTTGAATAACCTCTCTGAATGTCAGACTCCTCTTCTAAAAATGCAGTTACCTGGAAGGACTGTATAAAGACTCTGTTATTATAGTAAAAAGTCTTTAAATATTTACCTACTAAAAAAAAATAGAAAAATAAATTACACTGCATACATATATCCAGGCCTGCTCAATTCTACATATTCCTACAAATTACCAAAATAGTGTTGGCTGACCCAATTCAATGATCCTTTATGATTCATTCATTTGAGTGATACTGGGTATCCAGTATGTACCAGATTACATGATACAGTCACAAAAATAAACTAATCCCCCTCCTTCCCTGAACTTGCAGCTTTACAGAGAAGGCAGATAGTAATTAGTTACCACAAAATTGGATTAATATTATGATAGGGAAAAATACTTCCCTGGGGATACACATCGACAGTGTAGTAGTATTCAAGGAGTCTAGTATCTTCCGGTAACAGTGAGTAAGTGAAATACTCACCTATTTTGATAAACTTTTGTGGAAAATTAGGGAAATTCACAGAACAAATAATAGCCCCATAGCTTCTCCTCCCCACGTACACCTAATCTCTCGGACAATTACCATGGAAAAGATTTCACCAAAACCCAGGTGAAATCTCACTTTATTTATGTTTCAGTCCCCTCTTAAACATAATTTACTCAACTATACACTAAAGAGAGAGGTTCAACAGTGTGTCCTTCTAAGGAAAACAAAATGATTTTGTTAAAAAAAAAAATTCCAGAATCTTTAAATTTAACCCTTCACCTTAACCCTTAACCTTAATACTTGATCTTAATTTCCAGCATGCTTTCCTCATTTAGATAATTTGTTTTGCTTTTGTTCAGTTTTTTTTTTTACCGAGTAGTGTTATAAATGGCAAACAAAACACATTGAGTTGTTTAATTGCTTTTTTTATCCAAGCTTTTCATATTTTATCCAAATATAAATTCTATTTACATCCAATATAAATTTCTCTTTATGCCTCACTCATTCCTGCTGTCTATATTGTCTCTAAAGATTTATGGCCTCAAACAATTTCAAATCAATGACCCCTCAAAAAATGAACAGAAAGGACATCATTATCATACTCCCAAGAGAGCAAAAACTGCATTATCATCAACCAACTAAGCTTCGCCATTCAAGGCTATCGCTTTTTTGTTAGACCTAAAAAAAATGAGAATCCAGATGCATCCAGGCCTGTGTGTTGTTACTGTTGTCATTGTTTTCTCTTTTCTCCATGATCTGTGGAAGGATGCACAGTACAATAATGTGAAGTCAGTAGAAAGAGTTGGTAAGAGTGGAAATACTAATGGAAGCAGTCCTCCTATGTGTGAGATCAGTTGCAAAATAAGTGCCCTGGAAAGGACAAAAAGGTAAATGCTCTTGGCCTTCTGTTTTCACTAAATCGGTGACTTGCTAGTCAAACCTCTTTTGGTTTGTAGAAAGGCTCACCTTTAAAAGGTAATTGTAGGGGGGTGGGAGGGATGGGGTGGCTGGGTGACAGACACTGGGGAGACTATGTGCTATGGTGAGCACTGTGAATTGTGTTAAGACTAATGAATCACAGACCTGTTCCTGTGAAACAAATAATACATTATATGTTAAAAAAAAAAATAGTAGGAAGGGAAAAAGGAAGGGGAGGAAGTCGGAGGGGGAGATGAACCATGAGAGACTGTGGACTCTGAAAAACAAACTGAGGGTTCTAGAGGGGAGGGGGGTGGGGGGATGGGTTAGCCTGGTGATGGGTATTAAAGAGGGCACGTTCTGCGTGGAGCCCTGGGTGTTATGCACAAACAATGAATCATGGAACACTACATCAAAAACTGATGTAATGTATGTATGGTGATTAACATAACAAAATAACATTAAAAAAATAAAAATAAATAAAATAAAAGGTAATTGCAGTAATGCATATATGCTTCAGCATTGGTTTGCACTCCTCCTTGATCCCACAAGCTTTCTGGCACATGAAAGTAAAGAAGAGAAACAGAATGGCAGACAACTTACTGTTTCTCTAAAAGCTACAGGAGCAGGAGAAAAAAGAAAAAGCTTCTAAGTAAAATCTGAGGGTAAACCTGGTTTCCTTTTAGTCATGTTCTGTTCTTGCTTTTGTGTTTACGACATGTTCGCAAACAAGTGATGCCGATTTTCAGCCAGAATTCAAATCTCAAGTTTTCCACTCACTGCGAAAAGAAACACACAGAAAGGTTCAGGAGAATGATGTATCCAACTTTTGCTGGGACAAAACGTTCCTCTGGAAACTGAGTTGAATTACTGGTGCATTCTCAACTAAAATTACACAAAATTGTGAATGGGAAAGGTCCAATTTTTGCCAATATAAAGATGACCTCTGAAATGCATTGGTTTTTTCTGTCTATAAAATAGAATTTGCTCAACATTACTAAAAAAAATCTTTTATATGCAAATTACTTACCTATAAAGAACAATATTGAACAAGTATCAGTAATTTCAGCTCAACCATTAATTACATTAATTAATTAATTACAAGAGGCCCAGCACTGACCTGATCTTTAGAACAAAGGATAATATGGACACCCTCAAGGAGTTCTAGGTTTAGTGGGAGAGAGAAACAGATTACCAAACTACCATATTCATAAAAAACATACAAATGTAAATGTGTCTTTTATATTGAGCGATTTTAAGTAAGACTTTTTGTTCATTTGGAAGATAGATCTGTCAACAACCCTGATGGTGATAATTTTGTGATGTTGAATATTCCCTGTGTCCCAGGGCAGCGGTGGCTAAGAATCAGCCTCACAGAGCAAAGCAGGAAAGTTGACTTTGGTGGTTAGATTTGACTTATAGAAGAACCTAGATAGCGAGGCAGCCCAGTGGGTAGGCATGGGGGACAAAGTATTTAAAGTCTCCTGGGAAAGATTTTTGAGGCTTCTTCCTCCGGCATGACTGACAATAATATAATCTGAATTGTCTTAACCAGTTCAGTTGTAATTTACTGAAGATGTGGAATTTACTGGCTTGTGTAAGTGAAAATTGCAGGCAAGACCATCCTTATGACGAGCTCATGAGGTTCTCATGGACCTATTTCTTACTTTCCTCCAGGCTCTACACTCCTTTGTGTTGGCTTCTTTTAGAGGCAAGCTTAGGTTAGTGCCAACAATGGGCTACCACATCTCTGAATTTATAATCTATTAGTTTAATAATCTAAGCAAAAAGAGAAACTTCTTCCTCTAAATCATCTGGCAGTTAAAAATTGGTAAGTCAAAGCACTATCTGTGACAACCCCCTCCCAGAACCAATCTGCGTATATCCATTAGGAATTACGTTCAGCTGCTATAATGATAATGATCTAAAAAAGTCTGAGGCTTATTTCTCCCTCACATCAAAGACCAAAGACATGTAGTCTAGCCCCAGTATGCCAACTCTCTAAGGACTAGAGAGACAGACACAGAACTGTCACTATTTGTATTTGACAAAATTATCTGAATAGAAAACCCAACAGACTCTACAGAGAAATCATTCTTAGTAATATAATTGGCAAGATTGCTGAATATAAAAGCAATATAGAGTCATCAGTCGCATTCCTATACAGAACCACAGGCAGTGATGAAACCTTCTTAAATAAAATATAAGATCTTATTAGATTAAATTTATCATTTTCTCTAGCAAGAGAAGTATCAGGCACTAGACTAAACGTTAAGTGATTTGACTAGTATTGAAAGAAAAACTACATAATTTTACCCTAATAAGTTTAAACATTAGGAGGACATACACGTTCATGGATACAAAGATTCAATAGCATAAAGCTGTCAGTACGTCCTGAATTAAACTACACTTAGATGGAGTTCCAATCAAAATCCCCAACAGGGATTTTTTTCTTTTTCAAGGAACATGAAAAAACTGTATGTAGGAAAGCAAAGAGCCTGGAATTTTTTCTTCAAGGAACCTGTCAAGAAAATTTATACGGACAAGCTCACAGGCAAGAATAGCTGAGCCACAGACTGTGTGTCCTAGAGACATCAGGCGATCATGAAGCTAGTGATTAAGAAACATGGTTATTGGCATAGAGATAGGGAAGTCGACCAATGAAACAGAAAATACATACAGGTAAATATATAAGTGAATATATGATGAAAATCACGGGCAAAAGAGACTATCAATAAATTATACTAGGAAAATTGGTCACTCATATTGAAAAAAATTAAATTCCATCCTTATCTTATATAATAAGAAACAAAAATTAATTCCAAATAAGTAACAGTTCTGAGTTTATGGCTAAAAAAAAATTGCTTTGGAAGGGAATGCCTTTATGGCATTAATATCAGGAAGTATTTCTAAAAGTGACTTAAAGATCATAGACACAGAGAAAAATGTTGATAAATTGGATACATTAAATTTTAATTCTTCTGTGCACTGAAAAACATTGCAACAATGTTAAACCTCAGTCAGTCCCTGGAAGATTATTTGCAAGATGAGTAAAGGTCAAGGAATTATGACCTACAATATATAAAGACCTCTTTAAAATCTGTAAGAAAGGGCGCCTGGGTGGCTCAGCTGGTTAAGCGACTGCCTTCGGCTCAGGTCATGATCCTGGAGTCCCGGAATCGAGTCCCGCATCGGGCTCCCTGCTCAGCAGGGAGTCTGCTTCTCCCTCTGACCCTCTTCCCTCTCATGCTCTCTCTCTCTCTCTCTCTCTCATTCTCTCTCAAATAAATAAATAAAATCTTTAAAAAATAATAAAAAAAATAATAAAATCTGTAAGAAAAAGACAAATCATTCAACAGAAAAACTGACAACAGATATATATGGTCAATCCAGAGAATAAGAATAGATATATGAAAAAAATTAGCACCAGTTTTCAAAGAAATGCATATTTGAAGCATTTAAAAATGCCATTTTGTGCCCAAGAAATCATGAAATCTGTTTAAAAAAAGTAACAGTAAGAAATGCACGTAAATGAGGAAACTCTTAAAAATACCGGTAGAGTGCAAATTGCTAGGGTCGATTTGGACGATTATTGGCATAATAATGAAAAGTAGAAGATGCTTTAGCAATAATCCTATGTACATATTCTAGAGAAATCCCCACAGGACATATGCAAAAGTTTTGTATGAGCTTGTGCATAGTAGAAGTGTTTGTAAAAGCAAAGAAAGAAAAGGAGAAATAACAAGCTTTTATGGATAGAAGAATGTGTACATATTATGGTATATTCATATATTATACCACAGTATAAATTAATAAACTCAATCTATATATTTCCATAGATAGACCTTGAATATTTGATATTTAGTGGAAAAGCAAAGACAAGATGTATGATGACACACAAACACACACAATTTTTTTTTTAAGATTATTTATTTGTTTTAGAGAGAAAGAGAGCAGGAGCAAGAGCGGCAAAGGGAGAGGGAGAGAGAATCCCAAGCAGACTCTGTGCTGAGTGCAGAGCCCGACAAGGGGCTGAATCTCACATCCCTGAGATCACGACCTGAGCTGAAATCGAGTCGGATGCTTAACCGACTGAGCGAACCAGGCGCCCCCACACACAATTTTATACTAGTCTAACAGTACTCTATTTATTAAGAATATACATTAATTTGGTGAAAGTACAAGGTTAACGGGATGACGAATACTGAATGAGAACAGCACTTATGTGTAGGTGGAGGGAGTAGAATGGAATTGGGAGAAAATACTTAGGACACTTCAGCCCGTGTTTGCAACATTTTTTATATTATTTCATCTGAATGGTTGTTAATAGGTATCTGATTCGTTACTATGAATACAGTTTTACATGATACATTTCAGTAGACCTAGAAAGATATCATGAACCAGTTACTGATTTTAAGAAAATTAAGTAGGTATGGGGTAGCTAAGTAGACAACATTAAGACAGAGAGGCAGGAATCTGAATCAGAGGTCTTCAAACTCTCAGGCCAAATCCAGCCCACCACCTGTTTTGCTTTTTTAAATAAGGTTTTACTGAAACACAATCATACTTATCTGTGAATACATTGTCTATGGCTGTTTGATGCTACAACAGCAGAGCTGAATATTCGTAAGAGAGACCATATGACCACCAAAGCCTAACATGGCCCTTTACAGGGAAAGTTTGCCAATGCTCTAGAATGGTAGACATATACTTTGCTTGGTATATAATAACACATTTTAGTTTCCTGTATACGTACTATAAATTAGGCAGTTTAAATATACCACCTTGATTATGAATATTTCAGAGAATAATATTACGCTCATATTACAGATGCAGAAATTGAGATTTAGAGAGTTTAAGGAAATAGCTCAATCTTTCTGAATAATAAGAGACAGAAAAATAGGTTTCCCTGATTCCAAGTCCCATGCTGATTTAAACCCTTCAGAAAAGGCCAGAAATTGATTCCAGAGCTCTTTCTTTTCAGACTACTCTTTTTTACTGTGTCTAAGTAGAGGACACTGCGTCAATGATAGGAAGAGGGTAAGAGGATGCAATACACATGCAAATCGAAGTTATAAGGAACCCTAAATTTTGTCCCAAATAATTAGGGGTAAAAATCTCCCTCAGGAAAGAAATTTTACAAACATATCCACACATAATGTATCCTTTCGTCATTTCTTACACCAAAACCCTGTGTTCACTTAAAAAGCCAATTTCATGACACTACAGAACTCACCACCTCTGCTGAAGATGTTTCACAGAAGTCACTGACGAAATCCATGAAAATCACCACCATATATTGAACTTTTTACAACGAGATACAGGAGATTATAACAAAATCTGCTCCTGATAGATTATAAATGGCTTAAGCAGTGCAATCATGTATGTACTGAGTATACACTGGTATTGAGCATATACACCATTCCCTGGACAACAAATGAATCATACCTCATCAGATCTGTTCAACTAGTACTTTGAAAGTGCTATGCCTGACAAAGTGCCTTATCCTACTTCCGAGAAAGTGGAAAGACAGACTGAGCAAAAGCAGGGGGGGCCTTGAGAAAACACCCCAACCACTCAGAGACTATCCAAAGAGCCAGAGAAGAGAAAGGTATAAAGGAAAAGACAAGAATGGTGCAGTCTAGCCATGAGCTTAATTTAACTCTGGGCTTTGAGACCTGAAAGCACCAGGGTAGGTATCCTAAACTGGGGAGAGCCAGCAATGGCAAAGGGAAGGAATCTATGAAATCCTCAAGACAGAGGAAATCCAAGTGATAATACTGCTCGGGTTGAAGTAGATTTTTCTACACTCTCCGATTTGTGTTATATTTTCATTTGTCCTGAGTATCTCCAAACAGAGACTAATCCTCATCACATGCTAAGAAGATAGAAGACAAATAATCAAAGTCTCCAAATAAGTCAGATGCTTGAGAGCACCCAAACTCTTGCTGTTGTATTATAAGAGGGATGGGGATTTGGGAGAACCCCAGATTGCACTGTAGGAGAAAATGCCTTAGGGTCTTTGTGTCCCGCAATGAAGCCCTTCCTCATGCAAAGCCTCTCTTCACTGACGCTGTTGAAGAACATGGAAGCAAGGTCAGTTATCCCTGAGATTACTGTCTTTGATACACGGATTCAGGAAAATCACCCAACTAGCAGGCACTGAAATTCCTGCTACACTGGGGCGCCTCGGTGGCTCAGTCAGTTAACCGGCTGCCTTCGGCTCAGATCTTGATTCCAGGGCCCTGGGATCGAGTCCACATCAGGCTCCCTGCTTGGCGGGCGGTCTGCTTCTCCCTCTCCCTCTGCTGATCCACCTGCTTCTGCTCTCTCACTTGCGCCCTCTCTCTCAAATAAATAAAATCATTAAAAAAATTCCTGCTGTATGGTTAGTAATCTATTCTTTATTATGCATGTACAAGAAGACACATACTTAAGCCTCCAAAATAATTCCTCTAGATGAGCCTTTAGGTAAGAATACATGTGGAAACAAAATCTAGTTTGGGCAAAGTGCTTCCTGAAGATGTTGGCTTTGGACACTCTAGGATGTTCCATGTCACACCCGGAACTTAGTCACTGAGTACAGTGTGACTTACGCTTCTGGGTCATCAGGATATTGAGCTATTGCCATTTATTACACAATTTATTTAAAAAAAAAAAACTCTACATAAAGAAAAGGTCACATAGCAATCAGTAGTTATATAACCTTTAAAGAGTCACCTTACTTGATTGGGCATCGGTTTCTTCATCTGGAAAGTGAAGGGATTATAGAGGATCTACATAAGCAATCTTCTGTTTCTATGAATTGAAGGAGCCTGTTAATAATGCAAATATAGCTCAGTACAATTACAGAAAAGTGTAGACTTCCATAATATAAAATCACCTCAGCCTCGTCCCTCAGGGGGAACTACTGGTTTGACATTTAATTGCAATGGTGCACAGAGGACCCGTATTTCAAAGCTTGGTTCTGAAGGGCTGTGGGCCAATGTTGTGCTAATGTGTGCTCCAGGCATCAAACTCCTTTAAGGGGTTATTTTAGAGCAATAGGAGATTTAAATAACATGTAGAAATAATATTTCTTAAAGTGGGAAAAGGACTGAGATGTGGGGGCGGGGGGAATGCCTTAGGTGGAATTAATATAACTGTGGGCAAAATCTGCATGAGGGGCAGGGGGAGAGAGCGCAGTAGGGCCCATGACAAAGAATTAATTCTCTCGAAAGATGAAAGAGTTCGCCAAATACATTTGCATGTACCCTTTCCAAGAGAAAAGAGGTGAAATCAAATCCCAACAGGCGTAAGCATTAAATATATATTATAGAAAACTACACTGATTCATAAAACCACCATGATCTGTTTTAGTAATTTTGAGGTATATTTTATCGGGACAACACTTACTAATTTAATAGTTCACTTTGCTTTTAAATGTTTTCATTTTATTCCAACAATCTCCAAGAGTTGCTTAATTTAAGTTTCAGAAGAAGCAACACCATTTTGTGGGTGGAGGTCATCCAGTCCTTAGGAATTTCCACCCTTGTGAACCAAGAGCATAACGCTGCAGATGCCTGATTCTCGGCTGTGCCGTGAGATAATGGTTTAAGACCTGCTGAGCCAGCCAGAGAACTGGCTGCTAACAGACATCCTTTAGAATTGAAAGAGTGCATCCAGCCCAATAACAGGGATTTCTTCCCTGCCCTTAATGAAACTCTGTCCAAAAGGGCTTGTGCAAGGAAGTCTCTCCCAAAAAAGACAAAACAAAATTTCTATTAGCCATGAGACCTTACTCCAATTCTATAATTCTTCCTGAATTCCCACTGCTTCAGTAGCAGATAGTCAGATAAATGCTGTTCTGTAGTCCAGATTCCCTTTCTACCCTTGCTGCCTGTCCTCCCGGGATGCTGGCTCCTAGGGGTTACATTCGCAGGAGCTACTGCCTTCAGACTCTCCCTGGGTACCACCAAAGGGAAGCTGGGGTACAAGAGGAGAGAGGCACGAAGACAGTGCTATCAGGACCTCTAAATCGCTGTGCCCCCTCATCAAGGGTGACCACGCTACCCAAAATGCTTAGTGACACAGTTCTCTCCGTGTTCCGGTAGTTGCTTGCTTCCCTCATACCCTGAGGTCAAGGGGTGGTAAACAGTTCCTTTGCTCTCTCCAGATCCCAGTTCCTGCACTGGATGTGGTTTCCTCAGCCCCATAACTATGCAAATGCTGCCTTTGTAAATAAACTCTCTGGAACTTTCCCAGGATGTGAGGGCCAGGATTTCCTACTGCTGCACCTCATGTGAAACGTGTATCGTACCAGTAACCATCTCATAAGGCTGTGATGAGGATTGCATAAGCAAAGTACTGGTGGTCCAGTCTTCAGGTCATGTTCTCTGTTCTCTAGGGAATCAACTACGAGGTGAGAGGAGACGGACGTGTTAATGCTTTCTGGAGGGAGAGGCAATCTCAACTGGCAAAAATAAGGACGGGGTGGGGGGACAGTCCAGGAAGGATGGGAAGTGACTGAGAGACAATGTGTCAACCTCACTGGCCACTTCATGACAAGCTGCAAAGAGACACAGCCAATATTTGGCAG
Organism: Callorhinus ursinus; assembly: GCF_003265705.2. Taxonomy (NCBI): domain Eukaryota; kingdom Metazoa; phylum Chordata; class Mammalia; order Carnivora; family Otariidae; genus Callorhinus; species Callorhinus ursinus. The sequence goes on along the minus strand of NW_027397092.1, from coordinate 3,235,460 downwards.
GTCACCTCAGGCACAAAAAAAATCTCCTCACAGGCTGTACAGAAAAGCTGTATCCTAAGCAATCTGACAGAGAGAAGAAAGAAAGGATGCATTTTCTGGATGACCCTCTCTCATTTTCCCTTGGTCAGTTTTGGCCTCAAAGAGCATTAACTCCCTGGGACTTCAATTCATGCCATCAGCCATGCCTGTGGCTGGAAGCCAAATTCCAGAAAGAGCAAATAAGGAGTTAGCACATCATTTTAGACAATACTTAAGATCAAAATATACATATAGAAGTAGAAGAAACATGAGGCATAAAAATATGAGAAGGTGCCTATGCTCTATCTGGTTCTTGGATAAGGCCGCCATCATCATCATCATCATCATCATCATCATCACCACCACTCTCCATACCTTAGACTCTCATCCTTGCTTTTCTGTCATACCACCTTCCTTAGATTGCCTCGTGTCACAGTCCTAACTCAAGGGGCGAACCCAGAAAAGACAGCACAGCATGTGATCCCACACGAGTAATGGCTAAGTGGAGAGAGAAGGTGGGAGGAAGCCTGAGCTAGGGCATCTAAGCAGAACTCTCTCTTCCGGGCATTTTGAACTGGAATGGGAGAGTGATGACGGTAGATACCTGGGAAATGATTAAAAAAAAAAAAAAAAACAGTGACTGCTTGAACTGAAACTCAGACAGAAAGCTAGGACAGTTAAGACAGTGCTTTGAGGAATGGTAGGGATGCTCATGCTTGCTCTAGATTTCGCGCCAGGTATAATCTACTGTAATAAAAAGCGGAGAGGTCACAAGTTTCTGCACAAAGCAGCTTTGCAAACCATGAAAAGTGAAGCAAATTTTTAGTGAGAAGCAGATGCAAGAGACCACCAGCTCTGCAAGGAAATGGAGAAGGTGGTCCTGGCTCAGCTGTTCCATGTCACCCATATGTGTTCTGTTCTCTATGCTTGGATTTTTGTAAAACTTCATGGCATCCCATGCAATAGTCAAGGTTTTTTTTAGATTTTTTAAATAAGAGACTCTACTCAAAACAAACTTAAACAAAAATAAAGTGACCTATTAATTTATAAGCCCAGAATGTCTATAGAAAATTTGTGTTCGGGTAGGGCTTGATCCAGGAATTTAACAATATCATCAGGAAATCGATCTAATTTTTTTTCCCCTTGGCTCTCTTCTCCCCCTCTAGACCTCATTCTCTGCTGTATTTCTCTGCAATGTGGAAGCAGAGGTAGTTTTTAATGATCTTCAACAATACTGATCACGAGAGGAACAATCTTAAATTTCAATGTCCATGTCAGTCCCTCAAAAAGAATTCTGATTGGCTTGTTTTGAACCATTTTGCCACTCTTAATCCAATTAATGATTCTGGAGTGCTAGAGTGCTCTAGACAGCCTAACATAATTGCTAAGCATTTTATTTTTTTTATTTTTTTTAAAGATTTTATTCATTTATTTGACAGAAAGAGACACAGTGAGAGAGGGAACACAAGCAAGGGGAGTGGGAGAGGGAAAAGCAGGCCTCCCACCAAGCAGGGAGCCCGATGTGGGGCTCGATCCCAGGACCCTGGGATCATGACCCGAGCCAAAGGCAGACGCTTAACGACTGAGCCACCCAGGCGCCCCTGCTAAGCATTTTAGTACCCAAGGTGAAGCTATGTGATTGCTAGCTCCATCACACAGGGAACAGGAAAGCTCTAATGTTTCCATTAGATGCAGAGCAGACCAAGAACGTAACAGATACCCACTACATTCCTCTATTCTGTTTTTGGGAATCAAATAATCCCAGACTGAGGGATCTACCCTTTTTGCAGCCCCTGACCTACTTAAGCCTTAGAAACAAACAAATAAAAAAGTGAAACACAGAACATTTCTGAGCATCTAGTCATTTCCAAATCCCACTGGATTTGAGGAATATGTTAGTAAACAGAAAATGGAAATACAAGGTGGTAAGTATGAAAGGAAGACACATAGAGGGCTCTTAGCTAGAGGTACATTAGCTAGGACATTTAGGTTTTCTTTAATGCCTTTAGTTAAACTTGCTTTCAAATATATATTATCAATACCAACTTACATTATAGGTGTTTCTGGATTGCATTTTGAGAAGAATCAAAATTAACATGGATGATCCTGTGATCAGATACGTGATAGGCATTAATTACCTGGGAAGATGATGGATGTTCACAAAAGAGAAATATTTGGAAGAAAAGAAAAGTAAGGGCAAGTTTGGGGGGCCCTCCTAGATTCGTGCTAGCAGGCCAGCTACCCCGAATATCGGTCCTTTAACCAGCAAGCCCCGTAACAACCCAAAGCAGAGACTGAGTACATGTGAGAAAGTTCATGGTTTATTTCCATTACCTTGACTGTAGTCTCTCAGGGCAGGAGATGTTTTCATTGGCGGTGCTCTCCCAGGCCCCCTGGATATTTCTGGAACACAGAAAGAGAAATAGGTTCTTTCTCCCCTGCTTATTTTGGCTCTTCGGGTCTTGAGCTTCTGAATTCAACCTTGCCAATTGATATTTAAAGTCTTTTAAAAATTCTGTGATGTATTCTAGAATTTTAACTCTCCTATCTATCACAAATGTATACTGAAATTGCTTAACAAGCCTGATGTTGGGGGGAACAATAACAACTCTTGCTGCATATATAAGCTTAACATATTATGGCTAATTTTGTAATAGATTGTTTTATGGGCATTTCACAGGCACATGGTATATGTCAATAAAACCTCGTTTCCTCCTGTTCTTGAGAATGATTTAACTCAGAGTGTGTGTATGAATGTGCAAGCATGCCTGGGTATGCCTTTACTACACAACTTTAATTTTAAAATAATTGTGCTTTTTTTTGGAAAACAAAGCATTTTCTTATGTCTTTTGGTAAATTTGTTTTGTGGGGGGCGGAAAAGCACAGAGAAGAAAGCAATCTCATCACCTGTTTATATTTTGGAGAACAAAGACATCTCTTCATGCGCATATATCGTGTTATATCACAATTTAATAATGAGTCATTTTAATAATAGGATTGTTTTATGCTTTAGCAGGCGAGAATTAAATTCTATGCTAGGATTTAATTTAAGCCCGTACTTACATTTCATAAGCAAAAAACCCTTGAAAGGACCACTAGCTATACATTCTATTTCATTCTTATCTTTATGTGAAAAATAAAGGTTTAATTTCTCCACAGAAGCACCATGGTGTATTGCAATGCTCAGGCCTAACAACGAAAGCCACTGGGTAGGAAGACAAAAATTGTCAGATAAACGTCAATTTATGACTCTAAAACATTAGATCTGTCTACAAAGTCTGCACTGATGGAGTCATTTCTGACAGATAAAGAGGACTCACTGAATAACCATTCCTGAGAAACATCCTTCATTAATATTTACATTTCTCTTGACAGCACAATTGCCGCAAGCATAGGTTGGGGTAAATATAGGCTGCATTTGGCAAATATACAGGTCTAGGCTTCCATTTGTCTAAAAATCCAAACACTTTGGGCTGGAGTATGGGCCTCACAATGTCTATGGACTTCCTGGACCTTGGACCTCAGGTGCCCTAATGCAAGGGTGGGGGGGTGGTGGGGAACACGAGACTTAAATTTAAGTCATGGGTGCATTCACAGCCAGTTAACTCGTTATGGAAAAGGAACAAAAGCTGGTTTTAATGGGCATCCACTACCCCATTTTTTTTCTCGTCATTTTTTATTCTGCTCTAAGCAGTCACTAAAAATATATCTGGTCAATAAGGGGCAAGTATAATTGGAGGGGTTGCTATAGAGAGAAATAACCACTCTAATTTATACTGTGTTTTCATGTTGTATTTCCATTGTAGTTGAACTCAACTTCAAAGGACATTCCGTAAGAAAGAGGCTACTTGTGTACAAATAATGCAACATATGTTAAGAAAAAAGAAAAAGAAGAGAGCAGGAGGGGAAGAATGAAGGGGAGTAAGTCAGAGGGGGAGACGAACCATGAGAGACGATGGACTCTGAAAAACAAACTGAGGGTTCTAGAGGGGAGGGGAGTGGGGGGATGGGTTAGCCTGGTGATGGGTATTAAAGAGGACACGTTCTGCATGGAGCACTGGGTGTTATGCACAAACAATGAATCATGGAACATTACATCAAAAACTAATGATGTAACATACGGTGATTAACATAACAATAAAAAATTTAAAAAAAAAGAAAGAGGCTACTTGCAATGCAGAAGATTTTCTGGGAGAATTTTAGGGACTAACTTTAAAAATAAGAAATCCTCTGAGTAAAGCTACCAGCAGAAAACTGGTATTTCTTCTCTTCATTCCATTCTCTTTTCAGTGCATTTTGACTAAAATCATTTTTATGCAGTCTAAGACCAGGGAATGCATTTTAACGGTGATGAAAGCATGAGTAATGAGAACTGCCGCCAAAGCAGCCCACGAGTCTTTCCCCCCGCCAATTCCTCTCTCCCATTTTGAAAGGCAGCATCTATATTCCAACCCTGAGACCCTCCTCATTCCCAATTCTGTGGAATTATCCCACTCAGAAACTATGCTCTCCTCAAGTCTTGTTTTTCCCAAGGGTAACAACTGCTCCTGCCTTGTTTCTGACCTCCACTGGGTGGATCCAGCAGAATCACTGGAGGCATTTCAGACTGACAACCAAAATCATTTGCATTGCCCAGGCCCATGGCTGAAAGGACACGGTCACTGCCACCACAGCCACATAAAATCTTCCAGAGGGAGGGATGGACAAAGAGCTTTGTGCGTGACTCAAACCCTTCTTTCGGAGGGAGTGCTTAGTTCAACCAAAGCCTTGCTCATAAGTGTGCATTTTCATAGGTTGGACTCAGAAGCTCAGTTAATTTTCTCCCTCCCCTACCAAAGTTGGCGGCATAGTCTATGAGCAATTTATTCTCCAAATGAGGGTGCAAAAGCAGTTTCTAGGCCGGTGATCAAAACATGCCACCGATCAAGACAGCTCAGGAAACGAGATCTTTCACAAAGTCACGGAAATGGCAAGACTAGATGCTGGCCGCCCTTCCTTCTCTAGTATGTCAGGGGCAAAAGTGAAATGTTCACTCTTGCCTTGTTAAGAAAAATGTTTTACGACTGACAGCAGAGGGACTGTGGCTCATCTGACAGTCTTATTACTCCATTTGGTGTAGTTCAGAAAAGTGGTTTTCACCTAAAGCATCAAGTGGAAACAGAGGGTTTGAGGAAGAAAAGGAGCAAGAAGGAAAACAAACATCCCAAAAGATAAAAGCCGCACCAAAATTTTTTTTAAATCCGTAAAAGGATTTGTGTCGATGGGGTGGGTAACTACCATCTATGCAAACTATGAAACAATCAAGCACAAATTACATATGTGGGCTCAAACACAACTGTTAGTACTCATTTATCCTGCCGTAGCATTATTGACATAAATGGTGTCTTTGCAAGAGCTTTTAATCATGAGAATATTTACATGTGTCTGGAAATGGGCAAAAAACGAGTATAAAAGGAATCTCTCTGCCGCATGTTCCTGACCAAATAGCCCAACACTAAGACTCAAGACTGTGTTTGTCAATTATCCAGGACATGCTCTACTGAAACACTTAGTATGTATTATAACGTTGCCTACTTTTTTGGGTGAAATTGTATATACCATTCTGGAATGTATTTTAAAAGCTTTTCCCAAGACTGAAGCAAAAAGTTTATCAAAAACGTTGGACGGATCGACGTTTCCCGAAAATACCAACGTCTATATTACAAACTGTTCCTCCTAAAATCCCACAAGAAAACCCATTATCCTAGAACACAAAACATACCATTCCACAAAATATTTCTCATGTTTTTAAGATGCTGCTTTAAGCTGAATCATCTTTTTGTTCCAAATCGATGTCAAGGAGAGCAGGGACAGATGGGGAAACTGAGGACTGCCGAGACCAATGGGACCAGTTTATAAATGATACCTTTCATCTCCAGATCTGTTAGCTGGAGGGCAATGCTGAATGTGGAGCCTAAAAGATGAATTTAACTTACCCTACAAAATAAAGGTTGCAGAGTGAACTAATCGCATTAGATACTGTGCTTTCCAATACAACCCATCTTGTCTTAACTATGCGCGATCCGTCCAATCACAAAAGAAACACGTTTTGTTGGTCTTCAGAGAAGTATGAGCATTTTTAACCTCTATCACCGCTGCCCACCTGGGAAAGGAACTAATTTTGGAATTACTGAATTGGCTTATGTACCTGTATGATTATTTACTATTTACAATTTCTGGTTGGAAGTCTTCCACTCCAACAGTCATCGTCTGTGGGACGTAATAGTCAGTGGGGTTCCCACTGAGGTCAAAGAACATGTTCAGTTCCTTGGGCACTCATCTACCTTTACTGCTACCCCTGGCAAAGGAAAGATAACTGTGTCTGGAATTTCATGTAGTCTGTAAATAACTACCTGTTCTCTCGCCTGCCTGTATTCAGAACCAAGGCACAATCCTGAGAGTCCAAGAGACGTCAATTTTCCAATCACATTTCTACTTCATTACACTGATACTGGTTTCTGTGGCTTAGCTCAACAAGTGGGATTCACCTTTGAACTACACAGACTCACCCAACCCAGTCCCTGGCTGCTCAGAGCCACCACAGGCTCCACAGAGGAGTAGGGCCTTCACATTTACAACCTACAACACAAGACTCAGAGAAGAAAGTCTGCATCCTGATGCCAGTAGGCTCCCAAAAAAGAAGTGAGACCAAACAGATTAAGATCAACCTCCCCCTCTCCATCCAAGTTCTAGCCAGACAAATCGTTTCTGCAGAGAGGGGAGTCAGTGGCTCAGAAGGCCAGCTACAATACTCTCCCTGGGCCCCGTCCAGAAGGAAGCACAGAGCCAAGGAAAAAGGGAGCCTCTCCACCCCCATGCATGCCTTTCCTCTCCTAGCATGCTACAGGAAAAAGTGTTCTAAATGGAAACTCACCAGTCTGAAATAATTAATTTGCCTTTGTAAGTTCTTAATTTACTACAAAGAAGTGATTTATATATTAGAGAAATTTATTAATTTCTAATATTAAACCATATTTCCACTAGCATGGATATGTGATATTAACCTTACCTTTATGGTAATAGGAAAATGGATGTAGGATTTTAAATTTTTCACTCTCTCAATAATTATTTTTCTCTCAGCTTAAAAGCAACACACACACACACACACACACACACACACACACACACACACACACTGTTGGGTTGCTCAGTCCACTGTGTATTTATTACTGCTTTAAAAAAAAAAAAAACTTCCCAAATATCTCACCCCAAAACAGTATAGCAAACTGTGTTTTGTTTACACTGGGTATATCTTGTCCCTAACATATCCAACATGTGTTACTTCCTTATGTACAAAGGCCATGGGGTCTTTTTAGGCTGTACCAGTATTTTTGAGCCCAACATTTTGTTTGATAAAAGTAAAAGTTTAGATGAATTATATTTCATGTGCTTTGCAGAATCAAAATACTTAGAACCCTCAAATATCCCTTTCATCTTTGACTTCCAAATGCTTGAGATTAGCTAAAAACTGTGGATATAAAGAAAACATGACACCAAGAAGGATGTCATTTATGAGTTTCAACTTTTCTCGTATCAACACAGAAGAACCAGACTATAGCAGATCTGCCCTGTCATACTCCCTCAGATGTGCTACATTTCAAGTTATCTTACGTCAGACACATGAGTGATTAAGTTGAGCAGAATGAGCAATTCACCCTTCCCTTGCAACGTGTGCAGTTGGAAAGTAATCATCAGACACTTCATGCCAGCCACCAGGGCGACAAGATAAATAACCCAGGGACTTAAAGGTATTGATGCATTAGCAAAGAAGGTCCATTTGTACAGCTATCTCCAAATCTTTCCCATGAGAGACTTAGCCGACTGTGGTGTTCTTCGTTAAATATAAAGATGGAGGTTTCTGAGAGAAAAGAAGATCTTATGGAGCATCATGGAAAATGACTCTGGAACAAGGAGCATGTCAAGACTATCTTGAAGAAAGATTAAGATTCAGATCCACAGGGAGGAGTGGAGGAGTAGTCCAGATGAGAGTGTAGAGGAGAATTCTGGAAGTCCAAGAATGAGACAGAGATGAACCTGGCGCCTTAGCCTGGCTTCCCCAGACGTTGGAGCCTCAGACTAAGAGCCCACATGATATTATTTTAAGAGGAAATTCAACCCTAGGAAACAGGGGTAAAGGATTAAGAGGAGTGAAGCTGGGGAGGGGGAAGAGCCAATATGAGGATGCATTTTGTAACTGGTGCTGCCAAATAAAACCGATTGCTCTATCCTTGGGAATACTTCCCCCGAAGCCCAACTTCACTGTAGAAGGAAAGGATGTCAGTGGTCATGTCAATGTCAACAGATGAAGCAAGGTGGGGAAAGTGGGAATCTTTTCACAGTGGTGTCCAACTTCCCCTGGTCAAGAGCCCTCTGTGGGTGATATTAATTCCTCCATACCTGCCGGTTGGACTTTCTGAGTGCGGACACCCAACAGGCTCCCAGGGAAGCATCAACAGTAGAGCCCCGGGGGCAATTATCTTCAATATTAATTAAGTTTTAGGAAGCTTGCTCTAATGAAATGAGCAAGTGAATGGGAGATGGGGTTGTGAAAAGGGGACTAGAAACAGCAATGTATGTTGTCATGCTTTTGTAATGGATTCAGCAGGGAGGTCACATAGACAAAGACCATGGCTGTGACAATGGGATTGGTAAAGCGCTGGGCCAGGAGTCAGGGGACCTGGGTTCTGGTACATATGCCATTCACGATTCACTTTCTGAGCTCCGACATGTGAAATCACTTCTCTGGGTCTCAACTTTCCTGCCTCTATTACCTCATCAAGTTAAGGGATGTATTGGAAATCCTTTTGTAAAATGTGAGAGGTCATCGTAATCATCCAAATGTATGAACAAGGAGAGTTGCACTGTCTTTTACTGTTGCTTCATCTACATTTACAGACATCGAAGGTCAAAGACCAGGAAGACCACTGGGGTCCATACTCTCAACTTTATGTAAATACAGTCTGCTTACTGAAATAAAATCAATACAGTTGAGGCAATTACCCACATGATTAGAAATTCCAACAATTAAAACAACCCACAACGGAACAACCAAATTTATGTGTAGAAGGAACAATACTGTTCTCACTGGATAGCTTACAATAAATAAATTATCTAAATTCTAAGCTCTCAGTCATAATTTGCTTTGTAAGCACAAAACATCTTGATCTATAACTGGAAAACTTTAATAACTATTGCTTTGTCTCTATGAGAAAAACTAATTTTTTTTAAATGAGGTAATGATTTATTTTTTTTTAAAGATTTTATTTATTTATTTGAGAGGGAGAGAGAGAGAATGAGAGATAGAGAGCACGAGAGGGAAGAAGGTCAGAGGGAGAAGCAGACTCCCCGCTGAGCAGGGAGCCTGACGTGGGACTCGATCCTGGGACTCCAGGATCATGACCTGAGCCGAAGGCAGTCGCTTAACCAACTGAGCCACCCAGGCGCCCAAAATGAGGTAATGATTTAGATAATAATATCCTTAAAACCCCGTTAGACTCATTCATCTTAATTTTAGGCAAAAAAAAAAAAAAATGGCCCTTTACCTGGATTATCAAGATAATTACTTCAACGTGTACTTCACAAGCAAAGATAGATCTCCTTTTATTTATCTCCATTAGCTACCTCAAATCACTAGGATCATTCTGTCATATCTAGCATTAAAATGCCCCTACTACATGCTCCAACTCTTCCACCTACAGCCCACCCTACCTCTAGGCACTGGAAACGGCAGACTATGAGTGGAATTTCAAGTAACCAGTAACACCAGTAACTTTTTCTCTGGTTTTAGCATCTGTGCATAGACGATTCAGTGTTAAAAAAAAAGGGGGGGGGGCAAAAGTACTCGTGCACGGGGGACTATCACCATTGGCACACTTTGAGTTACTCCTGGTCCTTGACTCAAGTGACTTCTGTTCTTCTTCTGGTTCCACTAACTGGTTTGTGACCTCCGGCAAGTAACAAAGCTTGTGGCTGCCCCAGTTTCAGGGAAGTGTTAGTAAATACAGGAGACTGAATGTTCTCGACGGTATTTTCTAGCTCTGATATTCAGGCGTTATGGAAGCAGCGATACAAAATGGTTTTCCCATGACTATGACCGGTTGCAATTGAGGTTTAACTGGTTTAACTGGTTTAACAACTGGTCAAACTAGGTTTTATCACATCATAGGAACAGCAACCACCACGACTAAAGCCATCCATGCTAAACTGGACAAAACTCACTTAAGCTCACTGCTTAATTCGTATACACCCGAGTCTGGTACTCTCAACTGTAGAGACAACGTTGGTGATGAAAACAGAGCAACTGATATTATAAAAGTCAAATGTGCTAAGTACATGCCCCATCCTCCTTTTCCTATGCAAAATAATCCCAGATACATACAGGAATACACAGGCTTGGTCTGTTTCCTCGACCGATTTCCAGTTTCTGCAAGTCTTTCTTTACCTTCTGGTGCTGGGCAGTCAAAGCCAATCAGAGGATTCTCTTCGTCAGCGGAGCCTCCATGTCAAGGGCTTACCGAAGTCTATTCTTCCGCCAAAGTTCTCCGTACCCTGTTTCTATCCCACCCCCCTTCTTATCTCATTAACCTTCTCTGGATTCTTTGGTGTTCTCCGCGGGAGCCTCCTGATTTAATCTTTAGTGAATGCTCATCTTTAAACCAACAAGCAAAACCCCCAACAATGTATTTTGCCTTGCTTCAGAAATATAGGGCATCTCGTGAAGAAACACATAGGTTAAAAAAATGAAATATAATAATAATATTCCATTGTGTGTGTGTGTGTGTGTATGTATATATATATATATATACCACAACTTCTTTATCCATTCATCTGTTGATGGACATCTTGCTCTTTCCACAGTTTGGCTATTGTGGACATTGCTGCTATTATGCAGCCATCAAAAGGAATGAGATCTTGCCATTTGCGACAACGTGGATGGAACTGGAGGGTGTTATGCTGAGCGAAATAAGTCAATCAGAGAAAGACATGTATCATATGACCTCACTGATATGAGGACTTCTTAATCTCAGGAAACAAACTGAGGGTTGCTGGAGTGGTGGGGGGTGGGAGGGATGGGGTGGCTGGGTGAGAGACATTGGGGAGGGTATGTGCTATGGTGAGTGCTGTGAATTGTGCAAGACTGTCGGATCACAGATCTGTACCTCTGAAACAAATAATACATTATATGTTAAAAAAAAAAAGAATAAGAAGAAGAAGATAGCAGGAGGGGAAGAATGAAGGGGGGGAAATCGAAGGGGGAGATGAACCATGAGAGATGATGGACTCTGAAAAACAGAGTTCTAGAGGAGAGGAGGGTGGGAAGATGGGTTAGCCTGCTGATGGGTATTAAAGAGGGCACATTCTGCATGGAGCACTGGGTGTTATGCGCAAATACTGAATCCATGGAACACGACTAATGATGTAATGTATGGTGATTAACATAATAGTAAAAACTTTTTTAAGAAAAATGAAATATATTCTCAGTTTGGAAGAGGGTTGAGGTAATGAACAACTAAGGGTAATAAATGTGAAGGTGCCAAGAGATAAGTTAACAACATTTATGCCATAAAATCCTATGCTCATATTAAAGGGAGATCTCTAATTTGTTACTCCCCTTCTCTCAGCAGGAAGAGGAAAATATGACTAGTTATATAATTTACTGTGTTCATAAGATAAAGATATACCAATTACTCTGAAGAAGCACAGAGAAAGACCCCTTCCATTATCCTATAAGAAGGATTCTCTGTCATGGGCTGAACCAGCAACTTAATCCTTCTGGTAAGTGAATCACAGAGCTCCACAGCTTTGTTTCTGATGCCATCCTTCCAATATAAGCTGATGACAAGCCAAAGGGGCAATGCAGGAAAATCAATAGTACAGGATGTAGATAAAGACGTAATTGGATTGAATCCAATGAGAGATTTTACACTATTGAGAATATTCTGTCTCTCAACCAAATTTTTAGTAGCTGTTACGTGGCAATGCAGTTAAGGTAATCTGCGCCAATGTGTACCCAAACTGCAGGGTGATAGTTAAGGGACCAGCCAAATGCTTGATCAACTTGCCAATCCAGGAATAGAACTGTCATTCTTTTATGAAAAATGAGTTGATTACCTACCTACCTGGTAGGTAATCACCTACCCAGAAGGTCAAGCCACACACTCCCTGAGGTGACTGAGGGGCAACCCCACCCGCAAGGCAAAGAGTCTCCTTACGAAGAGCAGTTACCATAACACATAGGCAACAGGGCAGGTGAGAGCCCCAAACACTACACCAGCCAACATAACTATTATTTGAGTCTGTGAAAATTCTAAAGCAATGAAAACCAATCTGCCTTGCCCATTAAATAATAAATCAAATATCAAGAAAGCATCCATTTGAAGTCTAGAGCTTCCTGGGCTATCATTTCTTCATACGTCCTAGAAAGATAAAATTGTCTCAGGCTGGTTCATAGGCATCAAGTGGATGAGATGACCTGTCACAGAGCAGCGTTATTATTTATACACCAGTTAGAAACTGGAGGTCTGTTGAAACAAACCTGACACCTTAGTGTTGGAAGAATTGATATGTGATCCCTTTTACTATGAAGCCCATTTCCAGTCTGGTATTACAAACTTGCCATCTGCACCTATGAAAATGCTTGGCGTCCAGTATTTTAGAGAATGTGTAGGGGGTGGGGGGTGGGGGGCATCATCTCTTTTTTTAGAAGTATCCACTTGTGTATTCTGGCATCCAGAAAAACCCTAAGCTTCTTCATTCCCTTTCACTTTTATGTTCTCCCACTACTACAACAGTTTGGCTTTTAGTCAACTGTCAACAAATACTAACCGAATGATAAATCTGGGTCCAAATAAGACATTCATAATTTACCCCACTGAAAATAATTATTATAGAACAGATGCTGCCTCGCTCAGTTAATGATACAGTTTTTAAAAAATCCCTTGATAAAAATGTGTATTATTTGATTCACACTTAGAAACTGGTGTTGGTTCAGTTTGTGGTGGGGCTCCAATGTCTGACTTTTAACAATCATCCCAGGTCATTTGAACACAAGTGATTCAGGAATTCAGGTTTGAGAAACACTGCAGTAGTGAAAATTATCAGCCCAAGGTCTTAGCCCCTATCCAGTTTTTATTCATGATCAAAGGACTAAGGAGGTCAGTAAGAGCTGTAAACAATCACATAAATACTAACAATGACTCAGGTTGGTCAAGTATAAAACAGAAGTCAATAATGGAATACGTATGTCAAAAATCTACGATTCTTTTGTAAACACTTGCCTGAAAAACTCAAGTCTGTATTTTATCAAGCCAAGTGTTTTAGAAGGAATAGATGCTAAGCTAGTAAGTCTATACTTTTGGACAAATAAAAGGTACACCCATTTAAAAAGGAAGCTTAGCTACATCCAGGATTTATAGGCAAGTATTATGAAAACCCAGCAAAAAGGCTTCCTGGGATCCACAAATTTCAGGGCATTAGCAGACCTTTCAGCCAAATTCAAATGTCTCGCATAGATTTATTATTCCCAAGATTTTATTGTGTTTTGTTTTGCTTCTTAATTTAATTCTCAAATAGCCTCTGGGGTTAACTAATGGTTCTAATATAAACACTGTTAGGGCAGAAACTGGAGTGCCTTTAACTTTAGGGGCCAGATACAAAGATCTGGCAATGTTATTGGCTGTGGGTGGTTATTTATAAGACGGGAATGGGTGTCTCTGGAAAGGCAACTCTGATGCTTTGAGTTTTCCAGTGGAGCAATTATATGAAGGTAAACTTCTTGCCTGGTGACATCATTTATTCAAATAATTATTGAGCTTCTATTAAATGTCACAAACTCTGATGGGTGCTTAGAAAGCAAAGGTAAATTAACTCAAGTCTCTACCATCAAAAGCTCACATTCTGTGACTCAGTTGGAATAACAGCAATAGAGGCACACATAAGGCATCATGAGAAAGGAAAAAAAGTCAAAGCATCTCTGGAAGAGGTGATGCCTTAAATAAGACTTTTTTTTTTTTTTTCCCAGAGAGAGAGAGAGAGAGAGAGTGCAGAAGCATTGCGGGGGGGGGGGGGGGGGAGAAAAGGGAGAGGGAATCTCAAGCAGGTTCCACACAGAGCACAGAGCCTGATGTGGGGCTCAATCTTACAACCGTGCGATCATGACCTGAACCAAAACCAAGAGTCAGTGGATCAACCCACTGAGCCACCTACACGCCCCCAACCTTAAAGGGAAAATAGGAGTTAGACAGGTGGGGGAGGGAGAGAAAACCTGAAGATTTCAGACAGGAAACAGATGAATAAGGGAGGAATAGTAGGGAAGAGTTGTGGAACCAGATCAGCATTATGTGATTGGAATGGAACATGAGAGTAAATGAGTGATAAGGCTTGAGGATGGAAAGTCATGAAGGGGTTGGATCATGGAGCGTTTTTCCTTATAAACCTTTGAAGTGTTAGAGCCAGCCAATGGAATTCTCAATGGAACACGGAGGGAATCACTGCAAAGACAATCAATATACTGGGAACCAAGCCTGTTTTAACCAGGAAAGAATGACTTATGAGTATTCTTTTCATTTAAGGAATGGTGGCCCCAAAAGAGGGAGATAATTAAGCCAAAAGGTTTTAATGCTGAAGTGTCTGCTTAGATCAGAACAACATTGATCCTTAGTGGAATACAACAGAATCATAAAGTGTGATGGCCGCTCTTGGTACTTTTCACTCCTAGTCCCGTCTCTGAAAATAAATGAATATGTAGCTACAACAAATGGTGGCCAGTCACCTTTTTCCTAAGACCTCCTAGATCAGAAGGGAAAAAATCAGTCACCTCTGATTGGAGTAACTTCATTTTAAGGACGATGGGGTCAAGCCTAGAAAAAAAGACATCACTCTTCATAGTCATTGGAAGAACATGAGTAGCTTGCAGTGGTCTAGCCACACTATTAGGATTACAGGACTTTCCAGCCTCTTCCATTTCTGTGTCTTGGAGACTGTGTACTTTGGCAGCATCCCGTGCTATCCCTCCACTAATTTTCCTGCTTTTTTCAACATTTCTAGTCAAATGAGAACAACTAAAAACATCTTAAATTGAAGAATCTCTTTCGGTAGAACCATTAGTTTTTAAAGGAAATTAGGTGGAGACAACCCACAATTCGTGAAGCAATAGGTATGCATTAAAGAGCATTTGTCCTCCAGATTTATGTTTCACTCATGAATGACCTCATCAAAGAGAGAAATTAGCATAATTTGTATCAATAATTTGCTTCTGTGATGTGTGAAGAAAATAATACCCCATGATAAATTAAAGATGCCTTTATGACTGCATTTTATCAGCTTATTTTCCCTTATTTACATTCAGAAATGCAAAGTCACAATGGATAGAGTTATGAAAATGGCCCACGGGCCACAGCCCTCCTCATTTATAGTCTAAGAGGAATGGTACTGTTTAATGAGACTAAGTGGAAATGCCATGCTGAGTTCGACTTTTTCATCACAAGGCCATGCTGATGGCGGAGAGGCCACTCCTAATTCTCTAGTTTCCCAGGCCTGAGCTCACCTAAGCGGAGTTGCTATCTTTTGTGTAAACTGGTCAATCACTTTGCCAAACAGATTCGTTTGATTTGTCTTTTCAAGTGACCTTTTGACTTGTAATCATCCACATTCTCTTCATGCTTTATTTCTTTTTACTTTACTGGAGAGCATTTTAGAATGTTTGTCATGAAAAGAGCTACATAAATATTAATGTATTGATAGTGTTATGGCTTTTCAAACCTATATTTCATTTCATGGGTTTTAAGAGCTCCAAAATTTACTGACTGCACAGAAAATATAGGCATAATGGACTTACTGAAATGCCCCAAATGTGATAAAATATATGAATTATTAATCCCGTGAAAGTCACTATGATCCTGTTTAAATGCCAAATTTTCTGAACCAGGCTTGGATTTATTTATTTTTTTCTACTAACAGAGATAAAATTTGGGATGTCAGATAAATATAATAAGCCCTCTAATTTCAGAAGTTCCAAGTTCATTTGGAGACAAAACAAACAAAAGCATAAACTAGGACCTATGAAAAGTGACAAAAATACTGTAACTTAAGGCTACATGGTCATACCTCAATCTTCTGGCTGTGTTCTCCTACTCAAAACCCTACATGGGGCCATGAGGTCAAAAGTCAACAGATTAACACTTGCCTTCTAAGCTTTAAGGCATCTCCAAAACATTTTAGATAAAAATAAAATCACCATTAAGAGCATTCAACAAGGCCTCAAAGAGATGAAAACAGCTCACTTACTGATACTCTTCATCTGTTACGACATAGAGGAAAATTTAAGGAATGGGAGACTCTGTACAGTACAAGTGTTTTATTCCAATACAGAATTTTTTTTATATTTAACAATATCAATCTGTATAAAAGTGACAATTCACTCAGTGCTTTATTACTATGTATCTAGCAAGAGGGCAAAATCCATAGAACAGGTGAGATAAACTAGCTATTCCTTCTTCTGGGAGTTTTTGCCAAGTAATGACACTAGGGATCACATTATACTAGGCACTCTAAGGGACACAAAACAAGAATACAGGGTTTCTACTCTAAGTGTTGGAGAGACAAAGCAAGCATGAAAATATGCACATAGAGAACTGGTAAAGGTTAACACTCTGCCAGGTAGCAGTATAAACTGCATGAGCAGCTCCGATTCCCCCTTATTACCACAATTAGTTAGCACTGATCTAGAAGTATGAACCTGGGACGCCTGGGTGGCTCAGTCCATTAGCGTCCCAGAGTCCTGGGATCCAGCCCCTCGTCTGGCTCCTTGCTCGGTGGGGAGTCGGCTTCTCCCTTTTCTCCTGCCCCTCCCCCTGCTCAGGCTCCCTCTCCCTCAAATAAATAAAATCTTAAAAAAAAAGAAGTACAAACCTAATGAGCACCTGACACTTATTTCAGCAACCCAGAATCTGACCACCCACAGCACACGCCACTGTCAGAGCCTACTCCCTGTGGCCAAGAGAAAAGAGGCACATGACTTCGGCAGGACCTTGCAATGCACAGAAGCAAGGAGAGTAGAGAGCAAGCAAGGAGTGGAGAATTCAGCAGGTAGGGGCAAGCTAGCTCAGAGGTGCTGTGCCAAGCTCTGTGGTACTGGTGGTTCAAGCCCCATGGCATCCAAGTTCAGCGGCAGCAGTACAACTGTCACCAAAAAGATCGTGTGGTATGATTTTGCTTTGCTTTTTGCTAGCAGTCCTCTGCCAGTCTTCCATTTAACTGATTGTCTAAACCCCTTTTCCGATGAACAGAACCAAGATCAGTAGCTTTTGCTTCCTTTAAGAACCCTGAATGATATGACTAGCCAGCCCAGGTTGATGACAGAAAACGTTTTAGTGATACATACTGAATCAGGGGACAAAAACTTAGGAGATGATGTAACTGTGTACCTAGCAATCTTAGGCATCAACTGAAAAAATGTTAAAAAAAAAAATAGAAGTCATTAAAATATAATCATATTCATATATATATATTTGTATATAAAAATCAACCACATGAGTGCTAATAGAAAATAATACCTCATTTTACAAGGGCACTCACACACACAAAAAATACAACAAACTGAAATAAAGATAGCAACATGTAAACATTTATGGAGAAAACTATAAAATATACTAAATGAGGGGCGCCTGGGTGGCTTAGCTGGTTAAGCCTCTGAATCTCGGTTTTGGCTCACGTCATGATGATGGAGCCCTGCACTGGGCTTTGTGCTCAGTGGAATCCACTTGAGATTCTCTCCCTCTCCCTCTGCTTTTCACCTTTCTCTCTCGCTTTCATATGAATGAATGAATGAATGAATGAATGAGATCTTTAAAAATATATATACTAAATGACATAAAGTTATATATTTTTTTAAAGATTTTATTTATTTATTTCAGAGAGAGAATGAGAGATAGAAAGCACGAGAGGGAAGTGGGTCAGAGGGAGAAGCAGACTCCCCGCCGAGCAAGGAGCCCGATGTGGGACTCGATCCCCGGGACTCCAGGATCATGACCTGAGCTGAAGGCAGTCGCTTAACCGACTAAGCCACCCAGGTGCCCCAATAAAGTTATATTTAAATAAATGGAGACATAATGTGTTCTGGGCTAGGAAGACTGTAAAAGCTGTAACTCACTCCACACTAATATGTAAATGAGATGTGATAATTAAATAACATAGGGCAAAATGTTATCAAGTTCCCAGGTGAATAACAGGACATTTCTAAAACAGCTCCAAGAAAAGAAGGCTGATGAAAAGGGAATAATTCTACTAGATATTAAAATATCTACAAATACTAAAACATTTGACATATTAACATATGAAACCCATATGATTTCAAGAGATTAAAATGCTCTGGAGCTCTAGAAATAAAAAAGTAGCTGAATGCACCATAATAGAGACCAAGATAAATTCTAATAAATATGGGACCTGGGTCAACTCTAAGGATGGCGTTGCAAACCAGTGGGTAAACATGGGATTGAGAATAATTTGTCAATGGTACATGGATAACAGGCTGCCATAGGGAGCTGTGTAAAAGGTATCTTTTCCTCACTTCTTAAACCAGTGGCTCTGTATTAGTTTTCTAGGGCTGCCATAACCAGTATCATAGACTGGGTGGTTTAAGCAAGTGATTTTCTCCCATTTCTGACCATGAAGTTGTTGGCTATTGTGAATAATGCTTTGATGAACATAGGAAAGTAGAAATCTTTTCAAGATACTGATTTTGTTTCCTTTGGATTATGTATATGCAGGAGAATTTCTGGATCACATGGGAGTTCTAGTCCTAATTTTTTGACTAACTGCCATGCTATTTTCCCTTCCCTCCACCTCCTCTGTGACATTTCTTAACTCTTGTCTTGGAAACAAAGATAAGCAAGTGGGACTGTATCAAACTAAAGAGCTTCTGCACAACAAAGGAAATAATCAATTTAAAACGCAATCAGTAGAATGGGGTTTGCAGACCATATATTTGATCAGGGGTTAATGTCTAAAATGAAGAAAGAACTCATACATTTTAATGGCAATAAATAAATAAATAAATAAATAAAAGTTCAAATAAACCAATTAAAAATGGGCAAAGGATCTGAACAGGTATTTTTCCCAAGAAGACATACAAATAGCCAATAGGTATGTAAAAAGGTGCTCAATATCACTAATCATCAGGGAAATGCAAATCAAAATCACATGAACTATCACCCCACACCTGTGAGGAGGTAGACTATGAAAAAGACAGAGATAACTAATTCCTGTTCTTATAAGGACATTAGTCATATTGGATTAGAGCCCACTCGAATGACTTCATTTTACCTCAATTACTTCTTTTAAAGGCCTCATCTCCATATATTCTGAAGCCTGGGTGTTAGAAGTTCAACACATGCATTTTGGAAGGACACAATTCAGCCCATAACAAGTCATCAAATTGGGGAACCCAAACCAGCAGCAGTGTCAAACTTCTAGGCAGAATCACAAATTCTTGGGATGCCTGGGTGGCTCAGTCAGTTAAGTGCCTACCTCCGGCTCAGGTCATGATCTCAGGGTCCTGGGATCAAATCCCTCATCAGGCTCTCTGCTCGGAGGGGAGCCTGCTTCTCCTTCTCCCTGTGCCTGCCTCTCTGCCCACCTGTGATCCCTCTCTCTCTCTCTCTCTCTGTCAAATAAATAAATAAAATCTATTAAAAAAAATCACTAATTCTGGGGTTGAGGCCTGATTAGCTGTATTTTCACAAATCCTCCAGGTGATCCTAAAGTATGGTAAAGTTTGAAGAACACTGTCTCAAACAAAAACAACTGCCTAACTGTTCCAAAATTAACATAAGAAAAGCAAAATAAGAGTTTGTATTGCACTGAATAGCATCCCCCCCCTCAGATCCATGTCCACCCAGAACCTCAGAATGTAACCTTATATGGAAATCAGGTCTTTGCAGATATAGTTAAATTAAGATGAGGTCATACTTGATGAGGGTGGGTCCTATCCAATGACTGGAGGTTTTGGAGAAGAAATAAAGACACAGACACACAGAGAACGTGGCAATTAAGGATGGACGCAGAGATTGGAGTGCCATCTCCACAAGCAAAGAACATCAAAGACTGCCTGGAAAGCACCAGAAGCTAGAACAAATAACTAAGGATCCTTGAGAGAGGGCAAAGCCTTGCCAAAAACTTGATTTCGGATGTCTAGACCCCAGAACTGAGAGAATCAATTTCTGTTGGCTTAAGCTTCCAAGTTTGCGGTACTTTGTTATGGCAGCCCTAGGAAACTAATACAGAGTCCTATTACAAACCAAGTTTATGGGCGCCTGGGTGGCTCAGTTGGTTAAGCGACTGCCTTCGGCTCAGGTCATGATCCCAGGGTCCTGGGATCGAGTCCCATATCAGGCTCCCTGCTCAGCAGGGAGTCTGCTTCTCCCTCTGACCCTCTTCCCTCTCATGCTCTCTATCTCTCATTCTCTCTCTCTCAAATAAATAAATAAAATCTTTAAAAAAAAAAAAAAACCAAGTTTATTACTTTCAAATAAAGTTGGTTTTTTTTTTCCTAAACAGAATATGGGTATGTTTATCACCTTGATTGTGGTGATGATTTCATGAGTTTATGCCTATCTCCAAACCATCAAATTAAATACATTAAATGTGTCCAGTATTTTGGTATATCAATTACGCCTAAATACAACCAGGCTTTTTTAATCTATAAAATAAGTATCTTCCATGTGGTTAAAAAATAATACACTAAAAAGATTAATGATAAACTGGAAAAAATATTAGCAATGCTTTATGACAAAGGCTGTTTCTTTAATTGACAAAAAGCCTAAAAAATGAATTAGAGAAAGATGGATAACACAAAAGGTGGAAAAAAGTGAAAATTCGAGAAGACACTTTATAGGACAATGATATATATAATACCAAAAGATATGTTAAAACATGGGACATGGCATTATTAAATAAATGCAAACTAAAATAAGACACAATTGTTTTCAACTATCAGAATGACACATTAAGTTATAATGGTCAATGCTCACAAGTTGTAGGGAAACAGGCAATCTTTTGCATTCTGGGTAGAAAATAAATTGCATGCTTTTGGTAAAGCAATTTGACGGTATCTATTAGATTTTTTATGCACACAGCATGTCATGCTCAATTACATACACAATTGTCCAAGATACATGTGAAAGGATACTCCTTACAGGTTCTTGTGCTGAGAAAAAAAACAAAAACCTATAAACAACCTAAACATATATGATTTATATAAGTCACATAAACCACCTATATGATACTAACAAATTATGAAATATCTGAATTAAGGAAAAAATAAACAGACATTTAAAAGATTGAGGTACATTTCTATGTATTAATACAGAAACTTTTTTAAATTTTAATTTATTTTTTTCAAGATTTTATCTTGAAGTAATCTCTACACCTAACATGGGGCTTGAACTTGAACCCTAAGATCAAAAGTCACACGCTTCACCAGCGGAGCCAGCCAGCTGCCCCAATATGGAAAATTTTTGGTATTTTTTTTTTTAAGATTTTATTTATTGATTTGAGAGTGAGTGAGCGAGAGAGAGAGAGAGCGAGAGCGCACACACGAGCAGGGGGAGGGGCAGAGGGAGAGGCAGGCTCCCTGCTCAGCGGGGAGCCAGACGTGGGACTGGATCCCAGGACCCTGGGATCATGATGGGATCGTGACCTGAGCCAAAGGCAGAAGCTTAACCGACTGAGCCACCCAGGCAATCCCAAATTTTTGGTATTTTAATAAACACTAACAGGAGCAGAAAAGTGAGGCTTCTTTTAATTCTTTTATAAATTAACAAATAAAATATTTTTCTGGAAGTAATTATAAAGAATGATTAACAGTGACTACCTTTGATAAAGGGTCTTTGGGGTGTAAGAAAAGAGGCTTTCTCTTCACCTACTGCCCGTCTGTATGGTTGACCTATTCTAAGCATAGATATTTAGAGATACACATAAAAACATGTGTAAATATCATGCCAATTTATATTATTTGGATGGAGAGAGAATTTTTTTTACATGTTTTTTATTGTAATGTTCTGTGCTAACACCATTCACACTTTAAACTTTCAAAAAGGCAGGAGACAATTAACTTTCCATTTAAATGCTTTACATGCTATTTAAAAAAACAACAACAACATGGGCGGGGCCCCTGGGTGGCTCAGTCAGTTAAGCCTCTGCTTTCGGCTCAGGTCAGGATCCCAGGGTCCTGGGATTGAGTCCCACATGGGGCTCCCTGCACAGCAGGGAGTCTGCTTCTGCCTCTCCCTCTGCAGCTCCCCCTGGCTTGTGCCCTCTCTGTCTTCTCTGTCAAATAAATAAATAAAATCTAAAAAACAAAACAAAACAAAGCCATGGGCAAGTTTTTCCCACTGCCCTTCTTTGCTCTCATCGGCATGTGCAAGTATTCCAACCCAGAAGTCTTTGACTTTAAGTCATCCTTACACAGACCCGCCGTCTTAACTTCGGGCACCACCAACTAATCAGCTGTTCTCTGGTGGGTCTTTCCACATCACCACTCATGGAGGTGACAGCAGTTAAGTTGAAGAAAGAGCACTTCTACATTCAGCTCTGCTTTAAAAGGTGACTTCATAAATCAAGGGACAAGAACACGGCAATGACATGAAGAAATGGTGTAGTCACCAGTCACGACACTTGCCTCGGAATTTAAAAAGATCCATTTTGTACTGCCACAGTTGGTGGCCGACGACAGGGAACAGATGTGGGGAAGTGGGAATTTTGGCCTTTCAGATTTGGTGTTTATCATCATTCACTCTAACACCTCTGCCAGGCAAGGTGGGAAGAGATGTGGGGGAGGAGGGATGTTGCCAGCATTCAAGGTAAACAGTTTACTCTGCATCGCACAGGACAGGTGGGAGTGAAAGGGCTCAAGTGGCGGGTTGCGGGGTGGGGGTCTGGCTTTCCATCCTTGCGCCACTGTGACTCTGTAGGTCGCCTACAACAACAGAGGAGCCGAGCCTCTTCATAGAGTTGTTCTGAGTATTAATTCAACCCATGCGGGTACCTATCACAGGGTCTGAGAGTGAGCTGGCCTTTTTCATCCACTGGCTGTTAAAAAATATTGTATTGGAAATATACAAAGAATTCAGGGTTTTCCTGCATCAGCTGTAATAAAGGAAAGAGACACCATGAGCAAGTCCAAGGGATCAGGCACACAAATTTCACTGTAGCTGACTGCAAGTCTGGGACCAAAATGATTATCTTAAAAGGAACAGACGTGCACCATTCTAACATGATGTTAGAAAAATTATGTGCTGTGTTGTTTTTTGTTTTGTTTGTTTGTTTTTTTACATATTGGACCCACTTCTACTCTATAAAGCACATTTTATTTTTTTAAAAATTCTTTTTTTTTTAATTTGAGAGAGAGAGAGTGCATGAGAGAGAGAGAGAGAGCATGGGCAGGGGGTGGGGTGCAGAGGGAGAGGGAGAAGCAGACTCCCTCTCAAGCAGAGAGCCTGATGTGGGACTTGATCACAGGGCCCTGGGATCATAACCTGAGCCGAAGGCAGACACTTAACCAACTGAGCCACCCAGGCGTCCTATGAAGCACATTTTAACTTTTGATTCCAATTACATGAGACCAAAACCAGTCGCAGAGTTAGCAAGATAAAAACTAAACCTGATCCCATATTTCCACAGCGTTGTCATTTTCACTTGTAACTAAGTCATGGCTACCTATCAGGTGCTCTAGGAATCATCTGGATTTCAGGGAGGAGACAAAGGCTGTTTGGTTTTCACAGTGCCAGTTCCCTTGCTTGTTTGCATAGATGCCTGTGACCCTGGTGATACTGCACTCCTCAAGGAGGTGATGTCCTGAGAATTTACTATATCTATAAAAGTCACTGTGTTTTTGCAGAACTCACAACACGCAATACAAAAAAAAAAAAAAAGTCCTCATAAAATGAGTTTATTTTATACTAGCAGGTGATTTTATCTATTTTTTTAATTTGAGAAAAAGTGAGTGTGCACTAGCAGAGGGGAGGGGCAGAGGGAGAGGGAGAAGCAAACTCTCCGCCGATGCAGGGCTCCATCCCAGGACCCTGGGATCAGGACCTGAGCCGAAGGCAGCCGCTTAACCAACTGAGCCACCCAGGTGCCCCCTGACAGGTGATTTAAAAAACAAGTTTAAAAAGCAAGAAATATTTATTTTTATGTGCCTCTCAGATACATTCTGTCAGACTTTAAAAGGACATATTAGGTCGGAGCTGTCACATTATCTGCATAGAACTGCAAAGTGAGGTGCTATGAGCTCAGGGAGTACCCAAATATGCATCATGTATTCCCTAGAGCAGGGGTCTATGAACCCCTCTGAACTGGTATGCAACATTTTGTGGGTCTGTACATCACTTGCTCAAATATCCGGAGGGGTCTTGATACGTAAACTGACTGAAAAATACAGTCCCACGGAACACACAAACCCTACGAATTTTAGAGCTTTTAAACAAATGAAGGCTGGTCATGCTTATCACTCAGTCACAGAACAGACGGAGACAGAGTAACATACATGGAGTGAGCTCTCAAAGTATACACTTTTTGTTTAGAAGGAACAGTTTGATCACCTGGGGAGGAAATGAAACCTCCATTCTAAGTCAAGTTAACGGTGAGGCTATTTGTTGATGAGGAGGTCTTAATCTTGCCCTACTCACAGAGCCTACCAAAGAACATGGTCAACTCAATAAGCATATCTCAGTCAACACTGAGTGTTCATTTACATTTTCTTCTTCTCTTTCATTTTTTACGTGTTGTTTCACTTCTTAGTTTTCTTTAATAGAAACTATTCTGATCATCTGAGCTATAAAGCCTTTCTTAATTCTTTTAGGGGAATCTCAATTGCTCTTTCAAAAAAGGGCAGTGGAACTGTACTTATGTTTATAATACCTTCATCTTTGTAAGCAAATTTATGTCTCTCTTACACAGTTAAAAACTGTTTAAAGAAAAAAAAAACACAAAAAAACTGTTCAAAGAAAAACAATTATCAAATACTAAAGAGGCAGAGGATATACAAGAGTAACTTGTGTGGGTATTTTTTTCCCAATTATACTTATGTTGATATAATTGGAAAAGACACTGAAAAATAAAAGTTTTGTCCTTTTGTTACGACAGTGCATCATGAGGAAAATATTTGTGGGTTGGCTCTAAAAGATTTTGGGGGTTATTAATAAATTTTTATTCTCTACAATAAAAACTTGGAATCATCATTCAAGATGTTATGGAATTTGAGAGTATATTCAAAAGTTTTCTCTGAGGGTCTGTTATGGAAAACAATTGGAGAACTCCGTCTATTCAGGTTAAAATTATGAATGTTTTAACTCTCTTTGGGGCATATGAGGCAAATT
Organism: Callorhinus ursinus; assembly: GCF_003265705.2. NCBI lineage: Eukaryota > Metazoa > Chordata > Mammalia > Carnivora > Otariidae > Callorhinus > Callorhinus ursinus. The sequence continues at coordinate 3,210,030 of NW_027397092.1, read as the reverse complement.
ATAGATCCTGGTCAGCACACTCCTTTTGGGATAAGGCTGCCTGTTTCTACAATTGTCCATGCACTCATAAACAAAGGAGGACATCTTTACCAGTAAAAGATTTTAAGGATACAATTTACAGCCCTGAGTATAAAATGCCCCAAAATAATGTGGATAGACAAAGCATCATAAATTCCCTTCTGAGTAGAGGTCTTAAAGTATGAACATGCTATTTAAATACCACTCAAGAAGAAAAATGAGAAACAGACTAGATTTTCTTGTGGTGCAAATGTTCAGATTTACACACATTTGTGGAAAAAAAAAAACATTTAAAGCATGTAGACCAAATGCATGCTAGAACCAGATTCCAATAAATTGGACCCTCTTCTCAGGCACAGATGCATAATCTTCCATTTCTTGGATGAATGTGGATTAGGAAGAATACACATCTGATTTGTCTTCTGAAGATAGTTTTGTCTTGGCTTCATCTCAGCTCTTTTTCCACTTGATAATCATTGGGGAAAAAACTGTTTTCACCCAATTATCAACTAATATAGGTATATTCATATTCTTTCCACTTAAAAAAAGCTTAAAAGTGATTTTAAAATAACCATCAGTGGGCACATGGGTGGCTCAGTCGGCCAAATGATGCACTCTTGATTTTGGTTCAGTTCATGATCTCAGGGTTGTGAGATTGAACCCTGCATCAGGCCCCATGCTGAGAGCAGAGTCTGCTTGTCCCTCTGCCTCTGCCCCTACCCCTGCTCACTCCCTCTCTCTAAAATCAACCAATCAATCAATCTTAAAAAAAATCAGTATATTGATCACCTAGTTAGTCTGTGAGATAAAATTCCAATTCATTGTTATCAAAGCCCACAATTTCTGAAGATGTATCTTTTTATCTTAAATCTAGTACTTTTCTACGGAGAGGTAATACATTCTAGTTAAGTAGACACCCGTGCAGAATATAAGATTTAATAATCTCCCTCAACAGGTAAAATCTGAATGGGCACACTAAGACAGTGTGAATTTGATCTGGAGAATTTATAAACAGTAAAAACATAACCAAAATCAGTCTCCTTTTTATTACTGCCATGTAATGGACTTTTTAAATATCAATGATAAGACACATTTTTCTGAAAAAAATAATTTATCAGTCTAAGTTCTAAATAACTGCTTTGGTCAGTACTGAGTTTTAATAATATTTATATAACTACTATTTAAATGTATATATATATATTTACAAACTGGCACGTTTTTATTACCCTGTAGAGAAAAGTTTGTTACCCACAGAAGTCTATTCGGACATCTCCTCTTATTCTGTAAACTGTGCCAGATGACAGGTATGGACTCGGGTACGCATATAGGTTGCACATGGAGACTAAATTTGTAATAATTCAAAATTGTTCAACCTTGTGTTGACAAGTTAGTACACAAATTGACAATGAGCATCTCCACCTCTGTGACGTTACATATTCTTGTGTTTAAACAGCTGATTCTAAAGAAAATTTCTTAGAACACTGAAGATGAAGATGCTGAGGTTGAACATGCCAAATTCTTTCTTTATAACCTCTTAGGGCTTTTACTTATGTTTAAAATGTAAAAGAGTGAAATGGAGGAGAGGATGGAAGATGGCAGAGTAGGAAGGTCCTGAACTTACCCCCTTCCACAGACAAACTAAGGCTGCAACTGCATGTAGAGCGATTCTCTCTACAACAGCCTGAAGACCAGCAGAATGGCTATTCCACAGCTAAAGATAGGAAGAATCAACCATATCAAGAAGGTCCAGAAGGGCAAAGAGCTACTCTGCGTGGGAATCAAACCACCAGGGTGGAGACCCACAAGTGAGAGAGATATCATAGAACAGAACTAACACCTGAGGAGCAAGGAATTCCAACCCCACATCAGACATTCCCAACTCTGAGGATCTGCACCAGGGACATGAGTCCCCGTAACATGTGTAACAGCTGGCTTTGAAAATCACAAGCGATTAACTCAAGGACAATGGACTATGACAGGAGACCCAGCCTCTACTCTTAAAGGGCCTGCTCATTAATGCACTGCTCCAAGACCCAGCACAGAGGCAACAGTTTGAAACCACCTGGGGTGTATGTGAAAGATGTTTATAGAATAATTTTAGGATGTATACCAAAGGGCAGGATCTGTAGGAAGTTTCTCTGGGAATAGAAGCATGGGCAGGCAACCTTTTTTCTTGACCTCCAGCAGCCTAGCTCTCCTGGGGGCCAGTTTTGACACTCTCCATCTCCCTTGCTAGCACCTCTCACTTGGGCTGGGCATTCTCCTGCAGAACCAGCCCACCTAATCCCCCTGCCCTGGCAGTTGCCCCTGCAAAGCAACTACTTTACCACCCTATCTAGCCAGCAGTATTGAAGCCTCCTGCCCTCGTAAGAGGGGGCCAACCCTACTCACCAGTGCGTGTATAATAGTGATGGCCCAATTACCATAGGAAGACACAAGTGGCCCATAGGGGACATCCTTGGAGCACCTGGTTCTGGTGACCAGGGAGAATGCACTTCTGAGCCCCTCAGGACACCTTCTCTACAAGGCCACTACCTGTAAGACCAGGACAGATAGCTGATCTACCTAGCAAAAAAAAAAAAAAAAAAATTAACAGAGAGTGTCAGGCAAAATGGAGAGAGAGAGGAATACATTCCAAATAAAAGAACAAGACAAAATCTCAGAAAAAGAACTCAACGAAATGGATACAAGAAATTTACCTCACAAAGAATTCAAAGGAATGGTCATAAAGACAGTTGTCAAACTTGAGAGAGAAGAGATGTATGCAGTGGGAACTTCAACAAAGAGATAAAAAATCTTAAAAACAACCAATCATAGCTGAAGAATGCAAAAAAAACTGAACAACACTAAAGAGAATCAACAACAGATTAGGGGCTGCAGAAGAAGGGACTAGGGATCCAGAAGACAGCAGTGGAAATCGTAGAACCTAAGTAGCAAAAAGAAAAAAAAGAGAGAGAGAGAGTAGACAATAGTGAGGATCAGCTAAGGGACTTCTTGGGCCAAAGAACGTCTACTAACATTCACATAATAGGGTCCATGAAAGAGAAAAGAGACAGAAAGGGGCAGAAAATTTTCTAGCCTCAGGAAGGAATCAAGCATTCAGGTCCAGAAAGCACAGAGAGCTTCAAACATCATGAACCCGGAAAGGTCCACACCAAGACACATAATAAAAATGGACAAAATTAAACACACAGAGAAAAATCTTAAAAGCAGCAAGGGACAAGCAAAGAGTTATGTATAGGAGAGAAACCCTATAAAGCGATCAGCTGTCTTTTCTGCAGAAACTCTGCAGGCCAGAAGAAAATGGTGCAATGCATTCCAAATGCTGAAAGGAAAAAAACCTGCAGCCAAGGATACTCTACCCAGCTAGGTTATCATTCAGAATTGATGGAGAGTTTCCCAGACAAACAAAATTAAATGATTTCACACTAGACTGGCCTTACTAGAAAAGTTAAAAGGACATCTTAAAGTGAAAAAGACAAGACCATAAGTAGAAGAGAATTATGAAAGAAAAAAACTTCTCTTACAAAAGCAAATGCTGGGGCGCCTGGGTGGCTCAGTCATTAAGTGTCTGCCTGCCTTCAGCTCAGGTCATGATCCCGAGGTCATGGGATCAAGCCCCACATCAGGCTCCCTGCTCAGTGGGAACCCTGCTTCTTCCCCTCCAACTCCCCCTGCTTGTATTTCCTCTCTTGTTGTCTCTCTGTCAAATAAATAAGTAAAATCTTTAAAAAAAAAAAAAAGCAAATGCAGAGGTAAGAGATAAATCACGTATAAAGCCAGTACAAAGATTAAAAGACAAAAGTAGTAAAATCAGCTATATCTAAAATAATTAAAGGATGCACAAAATAAAAAAATGTAAGATATGACATCATATGCATAAAATGGGGAGAAGGAATCAAAGACAGTACTTTTAGAATGTATTCGAAATTAAGCAACCAACAACTTAAAATAGATGGCTACATACATAGGCTGTTATATGATAACCATAAACCAAAGTGATAATATATACACAAAAAAAGAGAAAGGAATCCAAATACAATACTAAAGAGAAAGTCCTCAAATTACAAGGAAAGAGAATAAGAGAACAAACAAGAACTACAACAACCACCAAAAAACAATTAATAAAATGGCAGTAAATATGGACCTATCAACAATTACTTCAAATGTGAATGGACTAACTGCTCCTATCTAAAGACACAGGGTGACTTAACAGATTAAAAAAAAAAAGACCGTATATGCTGCCCAAAGCCAAAAGGCTCACTGCAGACTTAAACCACATAGAAATTGAAAGAATGGAAAAAGATACTTCATACAAATGGAAACAAACAAACAAAAAGCTGGAATAGCAATACATCAGGAAAAAAAAATACACTTTAAAATAAAAAGTGTGACCAGAGATACAAAAGGGCATTACCTAATGAAGAAGGGATCAATTCAACAAGAAAATGTAAGGGAGGACCACCGACACACACAAAGCACACGTTAGCAAAGGGGGAAAATGAAAGTAATACATTAATAGTATAGGACTTTGACACCCCAGTTACATTAATGTAAAGATTATCCAGACAGAAAAACAATAAGGAAACAGTGGCTTTGAAAGAAACATTACACCAGATGGACTTAACAGACACATACAGAACATTCCACTGAAAGCAGCAGAATACACATTCTTTTCCGGGGCACATGGAACATTCCCCACGATAAATCACATGTTAGGCCACAAAACAAGTCTCCACAAATTCAAGAAGACTGAACTCCTATCAAGCATCTTTTCTGAGCACAAGTGAATCAACCTAGAAATCAATAACAAGAAAAAATAAATGTGGAGAAAACACAAACAGGGGAAGCCTAAACCATACACTACTAAACAAGAAATGAGTCAATGAAGAAATCAAAAAATACCTTCAGACAAAGGAAAATGGAAACACAATGGACCAGAATCTGTGGGATGCAGCAAAGGTATTCATAAGAGGAAAATATATAGCGATACAAGCCTACCTCAAGAAACAAGTCTCAAATAAACAACCTAAATTCAAGGGAAAAAAAGAGAGGAGTCAAAATCAGAAACAGAAGAGAATTGACAATTGACAACACAGAACTATGAAGGATTATAAAAGACTACAGTTGACCCTTGAACAAGGGGGGATTAGGGATGCCAACCCCTTATATAGTGAAAAATCCACATGTAACTTTTGAAACCCTCAAAACTTAAGTACTAATAACAGGAACTGCAAGAGATCACTTTTTACTGCAATGCGCAATTTACTGAAGAGACAAACTGCTCATGTGGAAATGATTAGGATCACATGGAGCTTTAAGTGCATGCTTGCAACATTTGAGCTCCTCATAATATCAACAGGAGTTGGCTACAAAATTATTACAGTGGTATAGTATGTACTAGGGTTATTTCTATGCAATCATAATTTAATACTGAATCTTTACTTTGTTTACATTTCTCTCAACAGTGAATGGAGCCACGTACATTCTGTAAGAGTGTGAGTGCATAAATTTTGAAAAATTTAAAATTTTTATAATATACTTGGCGTATATTCTGTGGTAGAAGAGTAAATCACGTATATTTTATGCATTCATGACATACCCAACTTTTTCTTAATTTTTACAATATTTATAGGCTACATGGTTCATGTGCCATTTTTTTCAAATTGTCACAAATCTCCAAAAAAAAATTCCAGTTTATTTATTGAAAAAAATCCATGTGTATGTGAACCCACACAGTTAAGGTTTGAAACCAGATGTCTTCACAGACGCATTGCACCAAACATTTTTTTTAAGTAATTACCTATCCTTCACAAAGTATTCCACAAAACAGAAGAAGACTACTTCCAAATTTATTCTACAAGGTTTGCATTACCCTGATACCGAACAAAGACACTACAAAAACAGAAAATTACAAGCCAATATCCCTGATGAACTCAGATGCCAAAATCCTCAAAAAAAAAAAAAAATTAGCAAACCAAATTCAACAATACATTAGAAAGATCATTCACCCCAATAACATGGCATTTATTCTAGAAATGCAAGGACGGGTCACTATCTGCAAATCAATCAATGCAATACACCACATTAATGAAATGAAAGATAAAAACCATATCACCATCACAGCAGATGCAGAGAAATTATTTGACAAAATTCAATACCCACTGATAAAACTCTCAAGTAAATATGGAGGGAACATACCTCAACATAATAAAGGTCAAATAGGAAAAAGCCACAGCTAACACCATACTTAATGGTCAAAAGGTGAAAGTGTTTCCTCTAAGTTCAAGAATAAGACAAGAATGCCCACTCTTACCACCTTTATTCAACATAGTACTAGAAATCCTAACCATAGCAATCAGAGACCAAAAACAAGTAAAAGGCAACCAAAAGTGGTAATACAGAAGTAAAACTATCACTATTTGCAGATCACATGATACTATACATAGAAAACCCTAAAGATTCCACCAAAAAACTACTGGAACTGACAAATGAATTCAGTAAAGTTGCAGGATATAAAGTTAATATACAAAAGTATGTTGCATTTCTATACACTAATAATGAAGTACCAGCAAAAGGAAATTAAGAAAACAATCTCATTTACAAGAGCATCAGAAAGAACATGCTAGCTAGGAATTAATTTAACCAAGGAGGTCAAAGACCTATACTCTGAAAATTATAAAAATTTGATGAAAGAAAGTCAAGACAAAACATTAATGGATTGGAAGTATTAACACTGTTAAAACACCCATACTACCAAAAACAATCTACAGATTTGATGCAACCCCGGCAAAATACCCAAAAGCATTAGTCACAGAACTAGAACAAATAAATCTTAATTTGTATGGATCCACAAAATACTCCTAAGAGCCAAAATAATCTTGAGAGAAAACAAAGCTAGACGTATCACACTCCCTGATTTCCAAGTATACTAGATAGCTACAGTCAGCAAAACAATATGGTACTAGCTTAAAAAGAGATATTTAGATCAAACTGAATAGAGAACCCACAAATAAACCCATGCTTATATGGTCAATTATGACAAAGAAGGAAAAAATATACAATGAGGAAAGAAAAAAAAAACAAAAAACACAGGCTCTTCATTAAATGGTGTTGGGAAAAGTGGAGAGTCAAATACAAAAGAATGAAACTAGACCACTTTCTTAGACCATATACAAAAATAAACTCAAAATGGATTAAAGGCTTAAATATAAGACCTGAAATCATAAAACTCCTAAAAGAAAACACAAGCAGTAAATACTTAGACATCACCCTCAGTATTAATTTTTTGGATCTGTCTTCTCAGGCAAGAGACACAAAAGCAAAAATGAACAATTGAGACATCAAACTAAAAAGGTTTTGCACAGCAAAAGAAACCATCAACAAAATAAAAAGGCAATCTACTGAATGGGAGGAGATATTTGCAAATGGTATATCCAATAAAGGGTTAATATCCAAAAGAGATAAAGAACTCACACAACTCAACACTAAAAGAACACAAATAATACAACTGAAAAAAATGGGAGAGAGATGTGAACAGACATTTCTCCAAAGACGACATACAGATGACCAAAAGAAACATGAAAAGATGCTCAACATAATTAATCATCCGGAAAATGCTAATCCAAACCACAGTGAGATAACACCTCACCGCATTCAGAATGGCTAATATCAAGAAAATAAGAAATACCAAGTGTTGGTGGGGGTGTGGAAAAAAGGGAACCCTCATGCACTATTGGTAAAAATGTAAAATGGTGCAGCCCCTATATAAAATAGTATGGAGTTTTCTCAAAAAATTAACAATAGAAATACCATACAATCCAGCATTTCCCCTTTTGGGTACCCCTCCCCCCAAAAAAACCCACAAATTCAAAAAGATATAGGCAAACTCATGTTGCCAATTTTTCTTTCCTGGGAAGGTTAAGCACAGAGTGAGCACTGCAACATTATTTACAAAAGACAAGCTTTGGAAACACTCTTAGTGTCCATCAACAGATAAATGGATGAAGTTGTTATTGGTTGATTTTTTTATTTTTTATTTTATTATTCATTTATTATGGATACTACTCAGCCATAAAAAGGAACACAATTTTACTCTTCGCAGCAACACGTATGAATCTAAAGGGTATTATGCTAAGTGAAATAAGACAGAGAAAGACAAATGCCATAGGATTTCACTCATATGTGGAATCTAAAAATAAAACAAACAAATGAACAAATGAAACAAAAGTGAAACAAGGTCACAAATACAGAGAACAAATGGGTGGTTGTCAGAAGTGAGGGGAGTAGGGGATTGGACAGAATCAGTAAAAGTGATTAAGAGGTAGAAACTTCTAGTTTTAAATAAGACAAGGATGAAGAGTACAGCATAGGGAATATAATAATAAGGCAATAACTTTGTATGCTGCCAGATGGTATTATGGTTAGCATTTTATAATGTGAATAAATGTTGAATCAATATGTTGTAGGTCAACTACACTTCAATAAAAAAAATAAAATAGTGAAATAGAATACAAACTGTGAAGTGTAATACTTTCCTTTGAAATGGCAAATTTTATCTCACACATTAAATATTCTACTTAATTTGAATAATACCTGTAAAGTTGAAATTTATTATTCTTTTCTAACTTTAAATTAGGAAATTTTAAAATGGGGGTGCCCAGGTGGCTCAGTCGGTTGAACGTCGGACTCCTGGTTTCAGCTCAAGTCATGATCTCAGACTCGTGAGATCCAGCCCTGCACGGGGTTCCATGCTCAGTGTGGAGTCTGCTTGAGATTCTCTCCCTCTCCCTTTGACCCTCCCCCAGCTTGTGTGCTCTCCCTCTCTAATAACTAAAACCTTTAAAAAAAAAAAAAAAAAGAAAATTTTAAAATGAATCCCCCAAATTTTTGTAATACTGATTATGACATGATTATTAAAAATACTTCCAATTATTTTGATTATTTGTGATTTTCATGATTAATCTAGTATTCTATTCCTAAAAGTACCGGAGGAGTTGTGTAATGTAAAATAATGGACTGAAAGCCAAAACTCTCTGTCTCCCAGAATCTGGGCACTTAGGCATTTTCAAGATGTACAGTTCTTCCAAGGCCGTTGTGTTTAGAGATGGCAACTTTTCAGGATATTAGACTTTGTGGGGCAAATCTGGAGAATTTTTATCCTCTAGGGCATGTACGTACACACACACACACACACACACACACAAAATGACACATGCTTCCCCGACCCACATGCTTTAGAGTCATCAACCCTTGGTTCCCTCTAACATGTGCAATAAAATGATCCAGTTTTATATCTGCTCCAACTTCCTTTTAGAGGAACTTAGAGCTCTCATTTCCTGGTTCCCTCCATTTTTCTCCTGTCTTTCAGCATATACAGTCTTAACATCCTCAAACTGTTCCAGCGGTCATTAATACTAATTTGAAGCTAAAAGCAGCTCAAGTTCCCCCTGAGTTAAAGTCCGTACACTTCTGTCTATCTAACCAGATGTAGAAAGACTATCCACCAAAATTAATTCTGGAGAAAACAGTTTATTTCAAAGTGAAAAAGTTCTAGCAATCTCTCTTTCCTACAAGAAGCGTAATGGTTGCTCTGCCCTTTGAGACTATTTAATCAAAGATTTTGTGTTCTTCTGCTGTCCCTTTATACTGCACTAACCAGATTTCTAGTCTATTTTATCAACCCAGGAAATAAGAAAACTAAATTTATCAAGGTTAGTGGCTTTCTGATGTGACAAGTCTCTGCACAACATCTCAGGGGATGGTCACGCTTCTATCTACACTCTTATATAACGTATAATCTGCTGTTAGTAATGGGATACAGGACAAGAAGATCTACTTTCTCTGTTGACATAGCTTATCACTTACAAATAAAATAGGGACATCCATAGTTCTTCTGCAAAGTAAGCATGCAGATACTGTGCTGAAATGTGGGCTATTTGGCCAAAGTCCTTTGAAAATTGGGCATGTTCACGCCCAAGTAAAAAACTTAGAAGAGAATGCTTGGCCTTTGGAACCTGTTAAAATGTCATTACTGCCAAGAATGTGACGTATGGGGATAATTGGCTATTTTATTCACCATGGATGCTGTAGACTCTATTCTGGAATGTTACTGAGGCAAGTCTTCACAGCATATTTGACTTAATTTGGCAACCTTCTTCCTGAGCAATTCTAAAAAGAGTAGGACACAAATCAATACCATAAAAATTATATTTTCAGTAATTTCTTCTTCTCTTATTAAGTTTGTTCATTCTCCACCAGTTTTAAGGCCATGATGTGTTCCTTTTTTTTTTTTTTTCCCTTTGATCCCAAATAGGATATAACTTCTCTCTTCTCAAGAAACTGATTGATGTTCACTTCCAATGCTGGCTGGGCTGCTCACTTTCTATTGATCATTGATTTGGGCAAACTGTCTCTGAGTAAGCAAAATATACTTCACTGGACTGTGAGGGTATCATTCCAAAAAATGCTAACATTTTCATATGACCACCTCTTTAAAGATTTTATTTATTTATTTATTTGAGAGAGAGAGAGAGAAACAGCATGAGAAGGGAGAGGGTCAGAGGGAGAAGCAGACTCCCCGCTGAGCAGGGAGCCCGATGTGGGACTCAATCCCGGGACTCCGGGACCATGACCTGAGCCGAAGGCAGTTGCTTAACCAACTGAGCCACCCAGGCGCCCATGACAACCTCTTTATATTTTCCTTAATTAAACCTCATGTATCTGTCAATGATCCTTTCAAAAGAATACTGACACGATCTCTTGCTCTTTCTCAAAGTTAGGGAGGCATTTTTTGATTATTAGCAATTTATTAATTCAAACGACCATTAAACAGCAGTTGGCAAACTACAGCTCATGGGCTCATCTGGCCATATATATGTGTAAATAAAGTTTTATTAGAACATAGCCACTTGCATTTGTTTATGTATTGTCTTTGACTGCTTTCTCAACACAAAGGCAGAGCTGAGCATTGTAACAGAGACCACACCACACCTAAAATATTTACAAGTTGGCTTTCACAGAAGATGTTTGACAACCCTTATATTGAATGGGCATTTATTGAAAGCCCATCTTATTCTCAGTGCTAGAGTGGGCAATGAAATTATAACCACGATACAAGTTCCCTAAAATTTATAATTAGACTCTGATATATTTGGTGGCAGAAAATATGAGTAGGAAGGATGAAGACACAAATTAGATATATTATCAGAGGGACAATTTAAGATCAGAAAAGGAAGGCATTCTCCATTAATGAGGAAAATATTGAAGAAATCTATTATGCATTCTTGAACAGAAGGGAAAAAAGCACGGAAACTTTAACCTACTCTTTACTTCTCAGGACTCCAGATACTATTGTCCTCAAGGACCACATGACTAGAGAAGCTATCTATCAATATTCTACCAGGGAATCATATTTCAAAGTGGTATCTGACAAAGGAGTGGAAAAAAAAATCAATTTTTTATGTGAGTCTCTAAGGCTTTTCTTCCACTTGATAATTATTTTATACATTTCTTCTACAGTGGTAAATCAGAATATCCAATTTCTCTTTGAACTGCGAAGGTTAAGCACAGAGGTGAGCACGACATTGTCGATATTTATGTACAATTTATTTTTATTTGGTTTCTTTGAAACAATGACACTTCGTATTACATGGCTCTTGCCAGTTAACCCTTTTCTATGACAGTAAGACAGTCATCTTGTAATTGGGCTAACCTAACTCCTTTGGACCTTGACTTTGATGCAGTTAAATTAAGCTATGCATGACAGTCTATTTTCAGAAATATAAGTTTGAAATATACATAAATGGTTTTAATATGTCTAAAGGGACAACCTACATTCTAACTACTGTTCTTGTAGTTTCTTTTCTAACCTCTAATGTCTCACAAAGATAGGCTTGCTTTACAGCCTGGGATCATTCTCTTCTACATCACATAAATTGCTATAGGCACCCTTCAACACACAGGGGCACTTAACTTTATTGGTCTTAATAAGGCTGCATTTTTGTTTTATTATTTACTTCTTTAATCCTGATTCATTTTGGTATTCAATGAAGTTTTCATTAAAATCTTCCAAGAGGTCAAGAAGTCTACTATCTACATGTTATTTGAGGCTAATAACAATCATTAAATAATAACATTTTAATTATAACTTCATTATACTCTCCCTTCCTCCGAAACTATTGGGAAATGACTTACAATAAAAACACGGCTACAAGATATTTGCAAACAATTACAGCAAGGCTGAAGGCAGAGGTTTGTAAATGACACTGGAGAGAGGGAGAAAGCCAATGCCTGCACACATTTTGGAAAGCAAATGAGCTACACATTGGTGAGTAAGTTCATCAGAGGGAAACCATGAAGATATAATTTCAGATTTAATGAAGAGACATCATTTCTATAATGAAAAAGTTGTTTTTAATTATTTTGAGATAATATAAGGTTTGTGATTGAGTTCATAATACACTATCTACACATGGTGGGTGTTTAAATATTTGTCAAATGAAAGGACAGATTGGTTTAATGCTAGCTTTGATGGACTTTATTGTTTAAGGTAAATACTAGTTGACTTGTCTGTAACTAATGAAGACACAATGTTGACAATGTGGTCTTGTGTCAGTTTTATCTCATATGAGACTTCAGTTTTGTTTGTTTGTTTTTTCATTACCATGGCATTATTTTCTTGTATTTTCTCCATTATCTCTTACTGATATTATCATAGGAAATATGTGAGAGAGTCAGTTAGCAGAATATCAAGGTCCTGAGGATCACTGTAAGTAAAGTAACAACCTCACCTTCTTGGAATCTATTGAGACATATATACCCCAGCTTCTGGGGTCCCACTCCTTCTTGCTTTACACTAACTGTAAAATAAAACATAGTGCAAGGACATGAAGTCAATTTTTTATTGTAATTCAGCCACCTGCAGCACTAGACTTTGCGCTTGGATTTTTTGAAATCTCAAACCTGTAAGTAAAGACAAAGAAGGTTTTCTGCAGTGAACCCAGAGAAGCTTCAAATGCAATTTGTTATCTAATGTAGTCGAGTTTAGCACTTGATATTAAAGGAATCATATAAGGTGTTCTCTAATAACTTGTTTTTATAGTTCAATATATTTTAAGATTTATTCCTATTGATGCACGCAATGGTATTGATATCATTTTTATTTACAATATTCCACTGTATAGATATCTAGCATTTATTTATGCATCTAATTATTGACATGTGGAATATTTGGCTTATTTTTGCTACTCTGATGAATGGTATTAATAGTATTTTGTATTTGTAGCATCCTTTACTGAAAGTTTCTCTAGCGTAGAGCTATTTGAACTGAGATTTGAGAACCATTAATGGAATATGAAATCAAATTAGTAATATATAACCAAAGTCTTATGCAAACACTATAGAACGAAAAGCATTAAAGCATTAGAGGTAATATGAGTAAAGACTGTTTCATTATTTTTTATCTCTATGCATGTGTGTGAACATGGTCACAGTATAAAGCTCATAAAGGCATTTGAAGAAGCACTACTTAAAGTATATAGCTAGGAACATAATTGTACATGTGCAACTTCTGCAAAATGAATGTACTGATGTGTACTTCCAGCAACAGTGTACGATAGATTCCATTTCTCCACATCCTCACTAGTACTTGTCAGAGTTAAAATTTGGGCATCAAGAGTATACTGGCCTCATAGAATACACATGGGGTATTCTGTTTATACTCTTGGAAGAATTATTAATAACTTGTCTTTAAGACCTTTACATTCTTGGTTGCTTTATGTAAAGTTTTAAATAATGCATACAGAATTTCTAATCTTTTTTTGGAATCAGCTTCAATAAAATATTATATTCTTCTAGAAATGTATTCATTTCATCCATGTTTTCAAATTATTGCCATAAAAGTGTCCATAAAAGCATTCACTATTTCTCCTTTTGTTCTTTCTAAGTTCTATATCATTTTTAATTACTGATTTTTCATTATTTTTTTATATATTTATATTTTACATAATTTTTTTTTTGAATAATCTTTCCGGGGCTATGCCGGAATATGTTCTATTAGCTTTTTAAATAACCAACTTTTGCTACACTGAGACTCTTTATTTCACTACTGGTTTATATACTTCATTAAACTCCTCTTTTATTTTTACTTCTTGCTGAGTGCCCAGGTCCATGCGAACTTTATGGCTTGGTATCTCTGAAAGAATTCAACTTATGATGAGTATTTTGGCTCACCTAGTAACCTGAAGGTGGGTGTAAAGAAAATGAGACAGGAGAAACAGTGATTCTAATGAGAAGCAGCCAGAGATGACAAGAAATAATAAAAAGAAATGTATGCAGAAGTTATCATTTAGTGTTTAAAATTTCAAAGGAAATTGAGTAAGCGGAGACCCTATTTTTTTTTAAAGATTTTATTTATTTGAGAGAGAGAGATAGTGAGAGAGACCACTAGTGGGGTGCAGGGAGAGGGAGCAGATTCCCCACTGAGCAGGGAGCCTGACGCAGGGCTCAATCCCCAGACCCCGGGATCACGACCTGAGCCGAAGGCAGACACTTAACCGACTGAGCCACCCAAGAGCCCCAAGACCCTATTTTTAAAAAGGCTGTACACTAATATTGATTGAATATATGTACTGTATTTTGGTTCAGAAAATGGGGCATGGTCTTATAGTGAAAACAAGTCTCATCATGAATTAAAGTCTGGCTTAACTTGGTACTACATCTTTTGTTAATGTTAGACCACAAAACCGGGATGACCTTCTCACTAAGAACAACTATAAAAGTTGGACACACCTAAAACTAATTTATTTATGGCTTCCGAAAGCTACCAAGTCTGCTAAGAATTACAGGCCCAGATCTAGGAAAACTTCCAGCTGAAGAATGTGAGCCAAGTTTCAAGGTTACTCTTACCCCTTCTTCTTTGATACTGACAGTCTGGATGTCACTTGTGAGTCACAGTTAATCAGAACTAAGAGGAAAGATATTAGAGTCTAGGGCCTATGAACAATGAGGGGCTATAAAACCTTCTTCTCCTTAAGTGGGAGACCAAAAGTGCTGACCCTAGAATTAAGAATAACCAAATGTAGACAGGTATTTGTCAGCACTGTGGCTCAGCTCAAATAATTTCACTTCCTAAATTTTAATTAGGTAATGCCAGCATATTTGAACCCCAGTTAAATGGAAGAAACAAATGAACATCATTCCTGGCGGAAGATATCAATGCCTTGAGCTTCAAAGTATTTCTATCAACTATTTTGAAAATCAAGTAGCAGGCACAGAGTGGGATCAGAAACTACGAAAAATAAAGTCAACCAAAACAGGAGACAATATAAACAGTCCCATAGGGGAATACAGTTATAGGAATTATGTGCTAAATTTTAAAAGTTGATTTGCTCTGTGCAAAAAAATAAAAGCCACTTGCAAAAATTCTTTGGGGGAAAAAGATAACCTTAAAATGATACCCTAGAAATACAAAATGCAATAGCCTAAATTAAGAATTCAGTAGATGAGTTGAATAGTTGATTAAACAGCTGGAGAGAGAATTAGTACACTGAAAAATTAGTCCAAAGAAACTATCTAAAATAAAGAATGAAGAGCTAAGATGATGGAAACGGCATAAGAAAATAATAATAAACATAAAGTATTTACAGTGCTTACAGTTTAACAGTGACAAAGTTTAAAATCCTTGTAACTTAAGTCCTGGAAAAATGGGAGAGAAATAATGGAGCAGAGTTCTCCATCAGGAAATAATGGCTGAGAACTTTCTAAAACCCTCCAAAACTGGTGACTAGGCATCACTTCGCACATTCAGAAGGCCCCATGAACCCCCAACATCCATACACATTCAAGCATAACTGCTGAAAACATGATGGAGTACAAGTCTTTACAACATTCAGAATATGGAAATATATTTTAAAAGAGCTTTAAGGGGCAACAAATAGCCTACTTCTCAAAGGAAGACAATACAATCATATCATTAAATTGCTGCAAGAAAATAACTGTTAATGTAAACTATCTTTTACCCAAGAAAATGTCCTTCAACAATCAAGGTGCAATAATGTTATTTTCACACCAAGATTGTCCTAATGATTTCATGACTGTCAGTCATGCATTTAAGGTAACTTTAGAGACAATTTTCAAATAGAATGAAAAGAATCACAGATGAAATGTTGGAGATGCATTAAGAAATAAATAATAAATGGTAAACATGGATTTTGAAATGAGTCATCACTGATCTATCTGGTGAATAAAAAAATACTACTTTTCAGATTAGTAATTATTTCTAGGGTAACTATACAGTTGATGATGATGATGATGATGATTGTGGAGGATGCTGGCTCTTGGCTAATGATTGTCACATTTTTGACCACCTCTTATTGCCCATGTGACTTTGGGGTGGGAACTGTTCAATTTCATTTTGCAGAGCAAGAACCAAACCTCACTAGTTCACCTCTAAGCAAACCCATGGAAGGTCCTCGACCAGCTTACAATCAGGATTTCTGAAGAGCCTCCATACTGCACAGGCTAAAAACATCTATAAATCGCAGAATTAAATAAAAAGAGGATCTGAAACTTGAGAATAAAAAAAAAAGCACCCAGTCCTATTCTGCTGATTCAAAGACTATAAAATGGTGATTTAATTTTACCTAAAGACTGAAGGACAATTTGTTTAGAAGTGGTCTTTAGTTATAGACCAAACCCTATGTTCTCTAGGATTCAAAGCTACCTCTGGAGCTCTGATGCTCACCTGTTTTGTTAATATCCACATTTTGGACACAAGACCTATGGCCAGGCTGTATCTATTCATACCACATAGGACAATCAATGTTTGCCTGCGTTATCAATAATGCAGCTGGCTTAGCTCAGTCTCTGCAGGACTATTGATGGGAGACAAGTCCCAGCTCCACCTTCAGGCATGTCCTGCCCCTGCACTAGGAATAAAAAGGATGGGGAAGGGAGTTGTAGAGAGAAGGGTTCAAGTCACATGGAACAACAAGAGAAAAGTGGGTGAAAAGTGACCATGGTATTTCAGCAGAGAGAAATTTCCCTTATTTGCATGATTTAGTAAGATTTTTAGTAAAAAAATCATTTGCATGATTTACTTTAGATTTAAGTAAATCTTAGAGGAACACTTAAATCACAGAATATTTTTAGTGAAATGGCTTTACTAAATATACAACAGCTGCCACATAGAGATGTGGCAGGTCTCTTGAAGAAAATGAATAAATCATTTATTGTTAACATGTTACAAACGGCTGGTTGACTGATGCTGAGTCCTAAAACCATTGCCCATTCATTACATGGTGGCCTGGAAATTTGCTGATATAGTAAGTTGCTTACCAAACTTGTGATGTTTTAAGTAAAATTTGGAATTTTGGCCCATGTATTTCAACAGAAATAACACGCATGATCAGTAATATACAAATAAATGCGTTTATACGATCACTTTAAAAATGCTTTAAATGCATCCCTGTGCCTCACAAACTCTATGTTTAAGCTAAGATAAATAACTTCCTTAAATTTAGTAGTCAAGTAAGTTATTTGAACACCCTTAAAAATGGAAATACAGCAGAACTCATCAGGGCTCAGATACTCTTGCCCAAGGTGTCTTATTTTTATTTTGAAAAATCCATTTTTCTCTAATGGCTTGCTATTTATACCATAGGACAATTTCATCCCCTGGAATAATCCATATTTTCCCAATGACTGTCTAGGTAGGTGACCAAACCTCGATGGAAAAAATGCTTTTTACTACTGGCCAGCTTTACCCTGCAACAGCCCTCACAGAGAACACTCATAAAGGAGAAACACTGCCAAACATTTCAAACTTCGGAGGACATCTGAAACTTATTGTTCAGTGCTTTCTTGGAACACCTTTATGAATACTTGATTTCACTGTAAGACACACTCTCGCACTGTTTGAACTGGAAACAAAGAATGATTGCCCACCCCCCCCCCCCCCTCGATCTTGAAAGAGATTTTTAGTCTAATCTACTCAGCAAAATTGTCCTGGCATTGCTCAGAAAGTAATCGGGGAGGGTGTGTGTTTGTTTGTTTGCTCTACAGCCAGTGAACATCAAAATATTCCTCATTATTATCCTTGTAAAATCGTTGTCATAATGCAATTATGTAAATGAGGACTTGCAATCACACTGAGTATTTGTTCCGGTTTTGAGGCAACTACTTATTAGATCAGAGCCCTTTAAAGAAAACAAGAACTCACCACCAACAGAATTCAGAGAACGTGAAAGAGCATGAGAAATTCCCATTGGAACGGTTCCCAACATGTTGCCTAAATAAAGGTAGGGTTTGTTGAAGCTTTCCTCCCACCCCCTTCATTTTCTGAGAAAGAAGCCTGCTTAGCTTGAGGAATGAAGCATGCTCCAGCAGTCACTACCACCTCTTCTGTCCTGAGATCTGGTGGGTGGCTCCCCCCCCCCTTTTATATCCACCAGCTTTCTCTAGCATTCTCCTGCTCCTCAGACCCCTCCACAAAGGATTTCCAGCAGAGAGCAGCTGGTGCCCCGTATTGGCTGCTTTCCCCAGGCTGGGGGGGGGGGGGGGGGCGGGGGGGGGGGGGGGCTTTCCCAGGAAATCAATGGCAGCTTATTTTCCCCAGTACTGCGGTTTTATGTGTGGACGGACATGGCCCCAGCCATACCGATCCATTCTGCAGAGCTATTTCCATTCAGATGTGCCTCTTTACAAATAGCGGAAATTAGTGGAGGGCCGGTGTCAAACTGCTTGTCACATCTTGTTTTCAATCTGTTGAAATCAGGTTTATAGTGTCCTATTCAGAAACCTCGCCTCCTTTTGAGATGCACAATGCATTGCAGGAGTTCCGTCAGGCGATAAATGCAGAACTCCACATTGCTATTAAAAAATAATCAAAATGATTAGGCTTTTGAGTAGTTGTTTTTTGGGGGTTTTTTTGTTTTTTGTTTTTTTGGAAAGAATGTCCTTGCATGGGATTTGTTGTTTTAATTGCAGGACATCATGTATTCCCGGGTATTCAGCTCTCTAATGTGTAAAAGTATTCCTAGTTCATTTGTCAGTATCAGAGCTGCAGGGTGTGAACGCGTTCTGGTGAGTTAGTTGCAATGAATGAATGACAAACCAAGTACCACGAACATGAATACTTCACCAGTGCCACACCTTACACCATGCTAGTAGCCCCGAACCTTCGAACAAATAATCATTAACATGTATCGAATGCATACTGTGTGCCAAGACCACCACTAAATGCTAACGACTCATTTAATCCTCACAACAAACCTCTGAGGTAGTTACTATTGTGATCCCCATTTTAGAGATGAGGTAATTGAGGTTTAACGTGATGAAGTAACTTGCTCAAAGTGTCACAGTTTTCTAGGGGCTGAGCCAGTCCGTCCAACTGCAGAGCCCACCATGTGTATCCCCTCTGCGATTCTGACTCCTTGCAAAACATAGTTTGTAGGACTTCAGTTATTTGGTGTGTTTGGGGGGGATACAGGTGTACCCAGAAAGCAAAGCGAAGCCCAGATTGGAGCCTGGTATTACCATCGACCACCATCATTTGCATAGAGACATGCAAACTAAAACCTGGTACCTCTGATTAGCCCCTTTAGATGTTGCAGTTTGGGGACAGCCAAGAAAAAAAAATGGCAGGTTTTATAATAGGGCGCTAACCTGCGAGTGAAGAGGGGGCAGCTCAGGCTTCAAGTAAGACAGAGAGATGAATGCAAGCGACTCTCCGTAACAGGACAAAGTGGAAGTACTTTTAGCAACACCCCAGGTGTGATCAAGGGTGCAGATTCAAGGATACGCCTTCCTCCCACAGTGGTTCTAATAGAATACTTGCTAGAATACTCATCCAGTAGTGCTCCTGGGACACTGTCTGAGGGACTTGTGACCCATGAGCACACACAGTTAGGCTGAAGAGGACAAACTGTTCTGTACTCTGGGGTTTGCCTGTTCATCCTGTGTGAAACAATTCTTTCTTTTTAATTAAAAACACCTAAGGAAGCTTTATGCCAAGAAAAAAGTAGTATTAAGGCCGAACTTTATCTCTCTAAAGGAGGGGGTTTGGGGGCGGGTGGGGAATGCAAAGAAGATATTACAGACAAACCAGATAATGAGAGCATTATCTCCTCCCTTCTTCCTCTGAGACAAACATCACCATGAAGCATGTAAATAACTAGGACATGTTTCTGTATTTTCACTGAGCATGTATCCAGAAACACTGTACAAGCTTGTTTCATGTGTTGTATAAAATTTACAAACACTCTAATTCTCTACTTAAAATGTACTTTCACTTAAAATGCAGCACACTCTACATAAAGTGGACCTACTTTACGTTTTGGAAATCTAGGTTGAATGTTACGGATATATTCTAGAACACCTACCGTAACTGCTGTAGATGAGATCCTACTTAATGAAGCTATCATAATTTATTATTTTGTTTACTGATGGATACTTGTATGGTTCCCAAGTTTCTCTATTACAGATACCACAATGAGCTCTCTGCACACGTCTCCTTGTGCAAATGTAATGAAGCTTCTTTGGGGAAAAGCTTTAGGAATGAAAATGCCAGGTCAAGAGGTATGTGCATGTTCAATTTCAGTGTATTTTGCCATACTGTTTCCCTAAGTAGGTGGAGCAAGGTATACAACTTCCAAGAGTTATTAAAAAGTTGCTTCCCAATGACCTCTTCAACATGCATTACTGCAACTTTATTTTTTTTAATATTTAATTTATTTATTTGACAGAGAGAGACACAGCAAGAGAGGGAACACAAGCAGGAGGAGTGGGAGAGGGAGAAGCAGACTTCCTGTGGAGAAGGGAGCCCGATGTGGGGCTCGATCCCAGGACCCTGGGATCATGACCTGAGCCGAAGGCAGACGCTTAACGACTGAGCCACCCAGGTGACTCCTATTGCAACTTAAGAAAAAAAGTGCCAATATGATATATGAAAAGATATTATCTTACAGTTTTCATTTTAATTTTCAGAATTATCTGTGAGGTTAAAAATATTTTCAGGAGGTTAAAAATATTTTCCCTTAATTACAGCCATCCAGCTTTTAAATCTTTTGCCCGTTTTTGTAAATTAAGTTGTAAGGTTTTTTTACTCATTTGCAGAAATTCTTGCTATTAACTTATTGTCATTTATAGCCATAGCAAATACATTCTCTGAATCAGTTGTCTTTTTCCCTTTTTAATGTTGCCTCTGCAAATTTCAAATTAAAACGTAGTCCATTTCATCAATTGTTTCCTGTGCTTTTTTCTATGTCTCATCTAAGAAATTCTTGTGCCCATGATGAAAATCTCTTTGTGGACACTGAGTACTTCTGTGACTCTTCTGCATTATTACTACATTTGTACTCTACTAAGGTAATTGGTAAGAAAAAGGTAAATCTGAGAATTCCGTAATTATGAAATTATTTTTTCACTATCACAAAGCTGAGCACCCAGTTGTCGCGTTATTATGTCATATGAGTGTGAGCTCATTATTTTTCTCTCTGGGGTTCAGATAGCAATAACCACAGTTATAATAAAACAGTAAAATGGAAGCAAATAATGTGTGGGTTCTACCACCAGTGAGTTCTACCACTGACAAGCTACTTAAACTTGAGTCTGCTAACACCTTTAAAAGTCTTCATTGCACCTCGTCCTGACTAGAGTTTGTCAGAGGAACAAAATAAATGTCTGGAAAAATTCTAGGCCAAAGGCAATGGACTAATGTAATTATTTATTTATTTTTTTTTAAATTTTTTATTGTTATGTTAATCACCATATATTACATCATTAGTTTTTGATGCAGTGTTCCATGATTGATTGTTTGTTCATAACACCCAGTGCTCCATGCAGAACGTGCCCTCTTTAATACCCATCACCAGGCTGACCCATCCCCCCACCCCCCTACCCTCTAGAACCCTCAGTTTAATGTAATTATTTATTAATTAATGCCTTTTATTACTCATTTTTATATCATGATTGTAAGTGATAACCACCATGCACAAACGTGTGTGTGTGTGTGTGTGTGTGTGTGTGTGTGTGTGTATAAAGATTAGCGGGTTTCTCCATTGTCTCCAGCTCCCATGAAGAAAGATTACATACTATATATGTATAGTATATATCACTGTTATATGTAAAAGCCTGCTTACCATTCTAACCATTAACGTTTATTTATACATGGTCCGTTTTAGCTTTCTGACTTCCCACTTTTTTTTTTTCCCACTGAATGCCATCAATATTTCTTCCATTTTCTCTCTTTAGCAGCTCATACAGATACCAACCAAAAATGAATCTATTTGACTTTTGCTTTTTTTTTTTTAATTATTCCCAGCAACAACATATTAAATACTCATTTACTCTGGCCAACTGAATTCTTCAATGCATATAATTGGGAAAAGTTCCATTTGCCTAGATTTTTATTATTCATTCTCTTACAGAGAATGCTAAAGTATCTAAAAGAAGAATGTTCAGGACAAAACACACACCCTATCAAAAGAAACCTTGGTTTCTTTCACTGAGAATCCTCAGGTATATCCCAAAAGACAGCTTCTCAAAATGCTGTGGGATAGTCTTGACTGAAGTAATAGAATAAACCAGATAAATTTTGTTATGTCATAAACCTCCTAACTCTGATTACCGTGACAGTTTTATTGTTAAAATCTATTCCCAAAAGTTTCATTCATCAATGCCCATCTTTCCCTGAATAAAGAAAACATTTGCTTGTAGGGAGTTTTGAGAGAAAGCATTCCCTTTCCTCCCACAAATGCTGAAATACATTACGTACCATTACCACATGTTTTCATGGAACTCTGTGTGCAGAGGCCAAGGAAATACACAACAAAGACCAAAGGTATCAAATCCCTTCTAAAAACCAATTAAGTTGCTCAGTGAGTTTAGCAATTGACATATCCTGCTTTGCTTTCAGAACCCATTAGTGACTTAACAAGATCATTTACCAGAGGGCACAAAAAGGACATCATCTGTTTGATCTGTCCTTATCACATCAACAACTATGATAATGGGCCAATGACAGGATCTGCCAAATAAGAAGTACTGGAGGTTGAACATCACCTGAGCTATAGGCAAAGAGGCGCATGGTGGTTCTAGAGGTGAAGAACCAGGCATGATCAAGATTGGCTACTGGAAGAAAAGACAACCAAAATATTAAGTTCTAGTAAAAATGATTTGGATCTAGAATTCCCTTTTCATCCTAATACTTAATCCAGTATGAGGAGACAAAACATTACTAGACATAAAAGGACTCAAACAACACTCTACCCAAAAACTTTCTAAACAATTTCATAAAAATATTTTTGCAGCAAAATGAAAAAGGGAAGAGGAAGATAGGCAATGAGTTTTAAAAGTAACATAGAAACTCTCAAAAATAAAGAGACAAGTAATCTCAGGACACGAGCTGTGTACCACACCAGTAAATAATATCTCAATTTAGAATATAAAGCCGTAGATTACCTACAATAACATATAATAGGTTAAGAAGAGAGAGTCTCCTTTAAATTTATGTAAATACCATTTTTCATTAACAGGAACAAGTCTAGGGCAAAGGACTAAGTATTTATCACTTTAAATAACTCATAATACTTGATTTCATAACTAATATTTATGTAATCATAATATTATGTTGGTTCTTCAATATTAGACTCAAACTACAGGCAAACCTTGGAACACTAATTTTTATGTGTTTGTGTGTATTACAAATGTAGATTACCTAAAATAGTAACATGGCGTTATCAAGTTTGCAAGATACTGAAGAGAAGTGGAGGGAAATGGAAGGGCATACGTTTTCTCATCAAATATAGGAGTAATTAAGGTGATAGCTTGAGTAAATAAATTATTACGTTAGAATAACTTATTACTTCATAATGACAACATTTTTAAGTGGATCTGACAAATAATTTGGAAGGGGTGCTAAGGGTAAAAAAATTGAGTAATTTTTATATGTCAGAAAGTCTATAAGCTACGATTTGAATTTGATAAATCAAGAAATATATGTACTAGGCGATCGTTTACAGTTGTGGAGGAAGCTAGCCTCACCAGAGTATTACAAAGGACAGTGTTAGAGAAAAGGAGAAAGATCCCAAGGGTTGATTTTATATTTTATATTATCCCAGTTAGTATTATCTGAGTTTTCATCATCCCTTATACTATTACATTTATAATTAAAAATATAGAGGAAAAAATAATTATTTTATGTTTTGAGAAACTTTGGTCTTATACATTCCTTAGCGATTCTATGTCTGCGCTGCCTACCGTTCCCACTAGCCAGAGGAGGCTACTGAGCATTTGAAATGTGGCTCATTTAAATGAGGAAGTGAATTTTTTTAAGATTTATTTATTTATTTGAGAGAGAGAGCATGAGCAGGAGGGGCAGAGGGAGAGGGAGAGGGAGTCTGAAGCAGACTCCATGCTCAGTGCGGAGTCTGATGTGGGGCTTGACTTCATGACTCTGAAATCACCACATGAGCCAAAACCAAGAGCTGGATGCTTAACCAACTGTGCCACCCAGGTGCACCTGAGGAAGTACATTTTTAATTCATGATTCTTTTTTTTTTTAAGATTTTTTTTTTAATTTATTTATTTGACAGACAGAGACATAGCAAGAGAGGGAACACAAGCAGGGGGAGTGGGAGAGGGAGAAGCAGGCTTCCCGCCGAGCAGGGAGCCCAATGCGGGGCTCAATCCCAGGACCCTGGGACCATGACCTGAGCCGAAGGCAGACGCTTAACGACTGAGCCACCCAGGCGCCCCTAATTCATGATTCTTAATTTAAATTTAAATAATTACATGTGTCTCTTGTCTACCATATGGGTCAGTGCAGCTCTAGATAAATAGTTCCTAACCTTTTACCATCAAACCTTTAATGATTATTTTCCTTCCAGAGACCCCCACACTTTAAAGGATGCTGCCAACCACATTTCAGTAATAACTTACTTGTCTACCACTTGTAATCACAAACATGTAACCGCTAAGTGGAGCTCTGCTAAGCCTGAAGCTCTGTCCCCTCACCAAGACTAACCAAAACCAAAGCAACTGGATATTTTGGAGAGCAGGAATTTATTCCTAATTGGGACACAATTTTTATTTATTTATTTATTTTTTGGAAATAGTAAAGTGATTCACAAACCCTCTGCTAGGGCTACAAGAGCCCCAGAGGGTCTGACAATTTCTGTTGGACTTTAATGTTCTTCTAAAATCCTATCAATCTGTCCCTTTTGGGTCCCTGATGGAGTTGTGAAGGATGGTGAATCAATAACGGGCCTCCACATCCTCTTCCCAGCTGTAAAATCCTCTGTTTCTCCTTGGAGAGTTGGAGAGCTCAGCCGTTCTCTGACTGATGTCCCAGAAATCAATGCAGTCCTCTAAGGCACTGGGACCTGAGCTGCCTAGAGGCTCACTGGTCATTAGCAGGTCCTAGCCACTGCCAACAGCAAGCATCTAAGATGCTGGAAGCAGCATAGTTACCTCCCACCCCAACGCCCGATCTATCCCCAAGAACCATACCCCATGCTCAATTCCACTGTGAAGGAAAAATTTGCTATTCTTTCTTCTCTTGGAAGAAGTTCGGGGGGGAGCATTCTTTGGGTGCTTTCTGGTGCCTTTCCATTTTTCATTCTGCTCTATCCAGTCACTGAGAGGTCACTCTGCGAAACCAATAACCAGAATGCCAAGCAAATGAGAGTAATATACTCCCACAGCCTTTCAGTCATGTGGGGTAGCCTGGCTTCAGCAAGCCAAGGATTCAAGGGCTAGAATTCAACCCACGTCAATTGATGGTCAATATTATTAAATGTCACTATATAGCGCAAGAGTGAAGGGCACTGTTTACTGTTTCAGTGCCTATGCACCGATGGAGGCAGGAGTTGGAGAACCGCTCCTTTTTCAAGCAAAGTCTATGCAAAGAACACCATCTCAAAGCAGGTTCACACT
Organism: Callorhinus ursinus; assembly: GCF_003265705.2. Lineage (NCBI taxonomy): Eukaryota > Metazoa > Chordata > Mammalia > Carnivora > Otariidae > Callorhinus > Callorhinus ursinus. The sequence continues at coordinate 3,184,077 of NW_027397092.1, read as the reverse complement.
GAGAAGGATGGGCTGCTCATACCTTGTTAGCGGTGGAGGGAGCTTGCAGTTGGGGCACGAGAAGGTACATGTTCATCTCTAAAGGAGTTAGTGAAAATCACTGCTTTTTACTTGCAAAAAAATAGTCATTTTGCTGTGATTTGGGATTGCAAACAATGCTCCTGTTATCAAGTCAGAGAAGCAGAAAAATAGAAGCCCGATTCAGGACAGTGATAAATGACATATCCCATCCTGGCCTGTTACCAGTGTACAATAGCTGAGATCTTATCAGCCTATTCGTGGGGGTCAGATCTAGCAACAACTTCATTCATTGCTCTGAAAGGAAGAAGAGCAAACAATAAGTTATGCTTACAAACATTTATCTGGCACCAAAATGCTGAGCTCTATGAGAAATGGGGGGTGGGGATTATCATATCTCAATTATGACATCTGTGCTATTTTATTATAATTTTATAGTAATTCTTTCCTTATATCCTTATCACTCTATTAGACTAGGAGGTGTTTAAAAATAGAAATTCTATTATGTTCCTAGCCCCAAGTTCAGTATATGGCACAGAGTAAATTCTTACAAATTTGTTTCAATATTTGGTACAAGAACAAATGAATGACTAACCTATAGTCACTGTCCTCGAAATGCTTAAGAAAAAGCTGGAGACACAATTTTGTTCTCTCTTTTATTCCTTACTATCTGAAGGTACCCCCTTCTCTGTTGTCGCTCATTTCACTGTCCTCCACCCCAATCCAGCACCCACATCCCACAGATCTCTGTTCCCAAAACAGGATGATCAACTGTCATTTCTACTTTCGATGACACTCATTCCCTACAGCTTCATCTTATCTCATGGGAATCATTTTGAGATGTTCTACCTGGTTTCTATCACCAAATTTTCCTGTGTTCTAGCCCAACCTATCAGATTAGTGTCTCTGATCACTAATCGAGATAGAGCTAACAACGAATCTCTTAGTGATGAAAAGGATAATGAAGCTTATCGCCACAGCAAAAAGAGACAACTCTGTCACCATTTTAATACTCTCGATTGTTTTAGAAATACTGAGTATAACAAGGAGAGACAGTATAAGATAAATCATTAAATATTCTATTATGAAAAACATAAAAATCACTTGCGATAATGATACAGTATTATTTCTGAGGTGATCGAACTATGTTGGGATAATCATTTAAGGTAGTCCTATTTTATGACCCTAACTACACTGTACAGTTCTTAAAGGGAGGATCCTATCTCACATTGGTTTGTTTTTGTTTGTTTTTATTTTATTGTGCCTGGGCCATATTCGATGTTCATGCTATATGAGATTTTTTATTTTTTTATAGGAAAAAAATAGCAATCCAACAGAGATAACAAGCAAAACTCTTCACTATTGCTACTGTTTTATTTGGAATACTATCTCTAGTATTCACAGTCTTAATATGAGTGAAGCCATTTTTTTTCCTAAATTAAAGACTACATACAATATTGAAAAAGCACCTGTTGGTAGTCATGGGGTTAGACTTTGTTTTAGGATAAGTACACCTAATCCATTCTGCTTGTTGTTAACATGACTAGAGCCATATCAAAAATGAGTATTTGTTGGAAATGTTGAGGGAGGCTGCAGAAGTCAGAAGGGAGCGGATTCTTATTTAGTATTTCCTCACAGAACATAAATAATTCCTATTTGGCTCCTTCCAAAGACCATGAGGTTTAAAGAAAAAAAAAAAAAGGAAGCAGCAGCACAGTGGAGGGGAGAGTGGGTGGGTGGGGACAGAGAATACTGAGCTGAGGGTCCTGTTTGCTAAATAACATAAAAGTAGATGGTATTTCCATAGAACTGTTGTCATAAATCTGCCTACGAGCCAGCATCCAGAGCCAGTTCTAAAACATTGACCACCAAATCAAGGTCCAATTTCGGTCTAATAAAATGGCTATGTCACTACTTTTTCATCTACTGTTGGTTGTTTTGTTTTCTTTTTACTTTGTTTTGTTTTTCCTGATTCAAATATCAAATTATAAAATGGGGAACAATAAAGAGTTCGGTTCTCATTGCTGCGACCATCGGCACATGACCCATCTCCATGACATGGACTCCCTTCCCTTAAGAATTCTGTTATTTCTGTATTCAAATACATACCAAAAAAAAAAAAAAACCACAAAAACTCCACATATTTCTATCTTTCCCCTTTCTTACAGAAAGGAACATAGACTCTGTACCATTCTGCATTTTTTTAACAATTTTTTCCGACATCTTTTTATATAATACATAAATAGTTCCTTCGGTCTTTTTCTGACCACCTAGTATTCTATTCCATATGCAGGTATATAAATTATTTAACCAGTGCTTACTAGGGAACATTTGAGACATTTTCAACATTTTCCTACTGCAAACCAGATAATTAATATTCCAGAATGTTTGTCATTTTCTACATATGCAGGTATAAATGGGGATAAATTCCCAGACAACTAAATAGGAAATATAAAGCACTGAAAAGGGGTAAAAATTAGGACAAGCCTTGTATTGCTATACAATGGGAACTGTCTTGTTACCCAAGAAATGAAATGCTATCAATAACTTAGGAATAAAAAAAAAATAAACTGAAAGTTTGACCGGTGAGATCTAAATATTTTTAAATATGAAACTCATATAAATACTAAATACATGAATGATAATGAACATGGCACAATTTAAGTACTGATTATACATAAGTAATCAAAATAACAAAATACTAAGATGAAAATGGCAGTGGGGAGGTAGTTTTGGGTTCTAATATTTACATTTACAAATCAAGACATCAATCAGAATTGTCTAAAGTTTAAGTATACAAATTTTAAAAACCTGAGGATTCTAATTTCATTGTTGCTTTCCTAATCTCTTTCTTTTAGTTAGAATCATCTTTCAGAAAATTATATCCTGTGGTAAATATTTCTTTGAAACACAGTAGTTCCTTGAGTCCCCTCCCCCTTCTTTTTCGTTGTTTACAATAAAATTTATGTAGGGTAACTGGGTGGCTCAGTCGGTTAAGCATCTGCCTTCAGCTCAGGTCATGACCTCAGGGTCCTGGGATGGAGTCCCACATCGGGCTCCCTGCTCAGCGGGGAACCCACTTCTCCCTCTTCCTCTGCCCTCCCCCCCCACCACTTGTGATTTCTCTCTCTAATAAATAAAATCTTCGAAAAAAAAAAGATCAATTATGCAGTCATTTTATTATACATTAGACCTAAATATTAGAATAACATCAATTTAAAATCTGATATCATAAAAGCAAAAAAAATTTCTATATACCTACGCATCTTTCAATTTATATTATGCATGTACACAAAAAACTTGATGGCTGGTATCAAAGTTCTCCTAACATAAATAATGGTTAGTTATGAGTGTTGACATGTGGTTGTTTTATTCCCTTTTCTGATTTGCTGCCTATTTACTTTCTGTGTACTTTCTTGGGTTGCTTGAATTCAGTATAAAAGGCAAGGATTTTTTAAAGTAATTTTTAAAATAAAATGTGCTAAACGTATGCCTTAAGTAATACAAAGGGAATATATGCACTGTAGTCTTCTCAATAATTATAGTAGTAACAAATGAATAGCCCATTAGGGAATTATTAAGTAAATAAAGTATTATTAAGTAAATTGAACACTGTACAATAAGTTACATGATAATTTTGAGGCCCATGGGTTAGCAAGGAACAATATTCTTTATATGATGTTAGAAGAAAAAAAAGAATAAATATAGGTGCATTATGAATGCAACTACTTAAAATATATCAGTAGGTAATATAAATGAGTTAGAACTTATTTTGAACATGGGTATTGGTGATACAGGTGGCTATTTTCTTCTATCTGATGTTTTTGTAATTTTGCTGGTAGTGTGTTTTTTGTTTTTTGTTTTTTGTTTTTTGTTTTTACAATAAAAAGGTGCTTATATTACTATTCAAATGCCTGAACTAACCTATAGTCACTTATGGCTTACACAGAATTAATGGTATGAATTTACGTATCTACTTCTAGTAGAACAGTTCTGACATGAATGAATCCAAAAAGCTCCTCTGAAATCATTTTGAGTAGGTCAAGCGTTTGCTCCAAGAATCTGTTCACCAATTCTTTATTTTTATTTTTTTAACTTATGACCATGTCATCCTAGAAAGAGCACACTAAAAATCCTTACCCAGATTTCTCTCTAAACTTCTTATGGACAGCATGGGCAATGTGACAATATGGGCTTTTGATCTGGAATAGTTTCTACGTATAGACTTTTTATTTGTAAAACCCTGATATTTGAGCATGTACCTAACTCACATGGATCCTTCAGTTAAGATACTGAAAAAGCATAGGTAACTTTAAATGACTCTGTGTTTTATAGTCAGTAGGGAGGAGAGGTAGAAATCTAAGCATTTCTATCACCTGCGCCACACTTGCACAATACACAGGCTACAAAGCAGTTTATTATCTCCTCAGCTCTGAATCTTGAATTCTGTTCTAAGTTGAATACAACCTATTATTTCCCATAAAACAAGTCAAGCTGTTAGCTACATACCATACTTGTTTGTTTGTTTGTTTCATCTCTTCTGTGTGGGTTTCTCTTTCACAAGCAAAAACAATTCTTCCAATGGTGCTCTGCAAACAATGGAAGTTATTGACTTTGCTCTTCCTTTGCTGGTTACTATACAATAAAAGGTTGCTGAGATACTGAACTCTGCCCTCTGTGGACCCCACCAGGAAATGTGTAGATACCTGTCATATTTCAGGCTTTCTTGTGGGCAGCTGGATACCCAGAAAGACTCTAATTAGGCTGAGAACTTGTTAGGGCTGAGAATAAAAATGGGACTGAGAATAAGTGTTATCCACCCATTATATTTACCTTTAGAAGGACAAAAAGGTGCAAACCAAGAGACTGACTAAATGTGTTATCAACATAAGCACATCTGTGTTGGTGTCCCCCATGGGCCCTGTTATTCCAGAAGCCTGGCAGAAGTGAGAAATGGAACAGCATTCGATGTTTTCCTTTAGTGGACTGCCCTCAGGCTCTATTCCTATAGAATTTAGCAAATGAAAAATAACATTTTTCAACAAGCCCTTTGTGTACCGCTCTCCTGGTTCACAAAGACAGCATTGATAAGTCGCACCCAGAGGGGAAAGGGGGGGAAGGAGAGCAGGGAGTGGGCGTGAAATCTTATACTCCATATTGAAAAGAAAACTCCGGTGTTTGTTCTGTTTAAGCCACTGTTTGATTTTTAAAAATTAGAAAGCACACGGGTGGTAGGTATCAACTTTTCATATCAAGGAATTTGACTGCCATCTTGCCACATTACAAAGAACAGACTTTTTGAAAGCCATTTTCACAGAAGGAAGCAGAAGCATGCATGAGGGAGGAATCTAAAATGATTTTATGGAACATGGGAAAGGATGCTTGCGGTAAGGCAAATTTTTATGATTATTAACCAGAATATTCAAACAGGAAACCCTGGCTTTTTGCTTGCCCACTACTGAGAAGTCAAGCCTGCCTGGACTTATGAACTACAGGACTATAAGGTCATAAAAGGCTATTGTTTCAAGCCACTAAGTTGGTGATGATTACACAGCACTAGCAAACAAAGAAACACACATGATATTTTTCTCTTCTTCTAGAAGCATTTTAAGGGGAAAAATGGATGCACGCACAGCTCCATCCTCAGCACCTAGCAGAGTGCCTATTTTACAGAGTTAGATGCTCAATAGAAACTTGCTGAATGGGGCACCTGGATGGCTCAATTAAGCATCTGCCCTCGGCTCAGGTCATGATCCCAGGGTCCTAGGATCGAGTTCTGCCTCGGGCTCCTTGCTCAACAGGGAGCCTGCTACTCCCTCTCCCTCTGCTGCTCCCCCTGCTTGTGCTCTCTCTTTCTCTCTCTCTGACAAATAAATACATAAAATATTTAAAAAATAAAAACTTGCTGAATGAACAAGCAAAGCAAAGATGGTCCTGAATGCTGCCAAGTAATTCTGTCATTACTTTTGGAAGCAAAAAAGAACATGTACAGAAAGGACAGTGGCTTGAGCATCCAAATCCTTAAGGTAGATTTCACAAGACAGCTTGGTATTCCAACAGAAAGCCCTGTTAGACCAGAACCAAAGTAACAGGAAACCTCAATAATCAGGATTTCACACACATACATGCCTTGCATTCCACTTTTAGCAGAAGGAGAGAGACATAAAGACTTATCTGGTTTCAATCAATCTGAGAAGCCAACCAAAAACCATCACCACCTCATGAGTAAGACCGGCAGTGAAGTTCAAGAGTCGGAAATCATTCAAGCCAGAGGGAGAGACTTGGTTTCTACTCCAAGCTTTGCCATCCGTGAAGTATGTAAATTCGGGTCAGTTTTTATTGTCTAATGATGTTCATGTAAAAAATATATACATAAATGTGGGAGATCACAAGCACTCCTTGCAATTCAGGCAGCATGTCTCTCTAGCCTAGAAACTGTTCACATCAAGCATCACTGCTACCCTGGCTATGGAGGCTGGCTGCCTGACTTGTTCTATCTGGCTAAGGCAATGCGCTTAAAAGTTCTTTGCTTCCAAACTGTGGTCCTTCTACCACCAGACGGGCCACTCTTGAAAGTTTTCTAAAAATGCAGAATCCTAGGCGCCTGGGCGGAACTCCTGAATCCAAATCTAAAATGTTAACAAGATCTCCAGGTTACTCTGCACACACTGCAGTTTGCAAAGTGATCATCTCTTTGTCCAGGGGTCTTCCCCTTTCCATTCTATTACATCCACCCCAGTCACATTCACTTACTTGAATGGCCCAAGTAGATGCTTTATTTTTTTAATGCCCTAGAGGAGGCTTTGAAATTAATCAGACATCCTGTGGGAAAGGTGTTGACACTGATACACTGTGTCATTAACATTTTATATAGCCTCAGTGAACTCTGCATTCTCCTCCAGAAAATGGGGATAACAACAATCTCCTAGTATACATAATGTGGTGATTAAAGAAAGTTATTCACATAGAGAACTGACCGCAGAATCTGGCATATAGAATGTTCTCAAGAGTAAATGACTACCACTGCCACCACCATCATAATAATGACTGTCATCCAGTGATAGCCAGAGTCAATATCATCAAATATGTAACAGGTTCCTTATCATCAAATGAGTTCTGATTATATGCATCCAGAATATTCCTGGCACGGTCTAGAGAATCCCGAGTTGTGTTATCATTTGGATTCACATGGAGAAATTACTTGACTAATATAAGCCTTTCTTATCCTCAGGGACACTATAGAGATTTCTAAGTGAGGTATGTGACAGCATCCTCTAATAGAACCCAGTTGTTGGAGGATATATTTAGGAACAAATCAAATGGCTCTTTGTTAAGGACAAGGCAGCAAGTTTGGAAAAAGTGACATCTCAGCTAGATTCATATGGAAAATAGCTTTTGGTCATAAAGACAAAATTCCAAATTGAGAGAAACCCCAGTGAATTAGTCACTGAGGAAAAATTCCTCTAGGAGGAATGATTTCAGCCAGAAATTCTGGAAAAGAAAATGACAATAAGGTTCTTGATATACAATGTGATATCATTAGCTAGACTTAGCTCATATACTGTCGATTACTTCAGCGAAATCATACACAATAACTTTGCCTCCTGAAGGATAGAAATGAAAAACAGATACATATGTTCAAATAATTCCTTCAACTCTATATATGGACGCGGCTTTCCAGAAATTAGTTTGCTCATGAGAATTCCAAGGCAAATGAGCTGTATAAAGCAGATATCTCTGTCTCAGGTTTCGAACCGGGATGGAGTTGACAATCTTTAAGCCTGGACACTAATGTCCATGAAAGTCTGTATTAATTAAATGTCATTTTAAAATCAATCATGATCAATGCCCTAAGTCCATTCTTCTCATGTGACACATCATCAGCTCGGTGAGCCGAAGAACTGGTATCCCATCTGTTATTGTCATTTGCAATCCCAACCAATCGTGAGCCAGCTATGAGCAGCTCATAAATACTTCACGCCACTGACAAACATGGGAGTCTCCGGGCTGAGAGTGAAGTCTTTAAGATCAACAAATCAATCATTTGAAGACTCTGAACTGGAGTAAACCATTTCTGTCAAGCCTCAGGCAAACAGCAAGTCAGGAAGGAAAATAAACTAAGTGGGAGAACCCAGAGTGAAAAGGTTAAAGCAGCTAAAACGCCGACCACGGACACTCCAGGTCTGAAACCGCTCCCTACAATTGACGCTCTGGGTTCTCTTTTAATGGCAAGTGTTTCTGGTTCTTACTATGCCCTGTGCTTTCTGTTCTTAAGCTCTGTTGCACACCAGAGGAAAGTTTCCTCCTCAAATCCAAAATTGAGTAATAGGCGCCACAATGAGAGGCATTTCCTGGTCCTTTTGCCACCTTCTGTTGAGAGCAAACTCAAAAAGGCATCTGTGTCCCTGAATTCTTCCGATTACGTTAGAATCCAGGTCTGCAGAACATCAAGTACTTCTTTTCCACATTCATTCTGCTGCATGAAAACTAATTACTAATGAAAAAGGTACTATGCCAGTGAAAAGTTACTATGCTCTCACACACCTGAACAGATATAATCACCCTTTATCTCTAATGGTGCATCCATGGCAGACCTAACTTCACAGAAATCATTTCAGTCCAAGGGGACATCGCTGCCATGATGAAAGGAGACCACCCTTGGAGAGGCCCTTTTACACTCCAATGGTTTCATTGTCAAAATTTTATAATAGAAGTGGGAGGGCAAGGGTCAGTGAGGGAGCCGTGGGAGGGAGTAGGGCAAGGGGCTCCAACCAGGACTTTTCAGTTCCCAACAATCGAAATAGTACCCCAAACAAAATTAGCTCCTTTTCTTCCTGATCTTATAATAATCAGCTTTTCTCAAGAAAGCTACAGTTCTAGTTCCTTGCAAGTGGAAACTTCTAGAAAAGAATGCACAGGAAAAAATGGAATTTCCGTGCCGAGAGGTGCTGTTACTTCTCAAATTGCCCCTTCCCCTTCCTCATTCTCTCCCAGCCCCCCAGGTTGTGTGCGTTTTTTGCCCTCCAGAGCATAGACCCAACAGGGCTCCCCGCACATCTACCCCTGGATACCCACTTCCACGCCCCCTCTCCTTCTGCCTCTGGTTCCCATTTCTCAAGCCAGTTGCCCGGACCATCAGCATGTGTTAGAGAATGAAGGAAAAGTCTTCCAACTAAAATCCTGGGAGGTGAGCAAGAAGTTGGAACGGTAACTTGAAAAATATTTCTCAAGACAGATGCCTCTCGCTAGATACAAGTGCGGTCATTATACTCTGTTTTCCTTATCTTTTGTTAATCTAAAACTGAATGAAACACCGGCTTTAAACAGCACAGTCATTATAATTCTGTTTGCTAACTGCACTAAAGTTTCTGTTTTCATCAGCTTGGCCATCTTTAGATTTTTCCATTGGTAACTCCCCATCTTCTTGGCTCTCATGCTCCTCCCTCCTCCCTCCTCTTCCCTCCTCCCCAGCCCCACACTCCTCCTTTTCTTTCACCTCTTCCCCCCACGTCTCTTTTTCTCAATTCCAACACAGTTCTTTGTGTTTGGCAGGTGACGCAGAGCTTGGAGTATCAGCCGTATTCCGAACGATGCTTTAACTTTACATTTGGCTGGCAAGCAAGTCTATCTGCATTCTTCTACTCCTTTATTCCAAATTGGATTTTTTACTAATTAAATGACTAGAGGATGCTGTCATTTTCCGTATTTGTGTGTATTTTATGCATGTCCTAGAGCATACGCTCAATTCTTCCCATTTGCAGCAGTTATGTTCTGTAAAGTCCTGGTGAACACTGAAACACTGCTCCTGAGGGAAACACAGGGGTTCCTATGAGACTCTGGTCACAATAAATTCATCCCATCAATTGATCACTGTCTAACCTTGTTTTATGTGTGTTGAAAGACACCTGATTTAACAGATATTGATGATACATTAACATTCAACTCCCGACCAAAAGCACCCTAACTCATGAATGGAAGAAGCTGATTGAACACAACTATTTTCTCCCTAAGATACATCACACAGCCTTCTCGAACACAGCTTAGGAGCACAAGACACACTTGAGCAGATGTCTACACTGCTTTAAAACAGCAAAAATACCAAAAGAACCCCACAAAAATGTAAAATCTGTAGCACTGAATACATGATGAATAGGACATTCATTTATAGTATCAGAGCTGATACAAGAAGGGCGAGGATCAGTGTGTTCAACCTCAAGCAGGAATGTGTGAGTCACGCGACTCCAACTTTTTGCCCTGCTGCGCATGCCCAGGAATGGGCCCCGAGGCAGCGCAGGTAATGACTTGGGGTTGACAAAGAAATCTTAGCAAGTGGATTTACAAATACAGAATCCACAAATAATGAGACTCGATGGCAGTAACTTGTGGATAGAGCATACACCTGACACAGGCATGTTGCTGTTTCTGTCGCCCTGGAACTTTTGGCTCATCAGGTTATGAATCACCATTGAGTTGGGGGTAAATAAATGAATGGTGACTTGTGTTTCTTGTCCTTAACTAAAGGCTGCTAGTGAAAATTTTAAGAGGTATTTTAGCCTATTTTTGCAAGAGGGTGGCTGCAAATTCTGGCCCGTAGGATTGTGGTTATCATTGCTGATGCTGCTTTTCTCCCAAAGGGAGGAAAAAGAGGTGAAGATTTTATTCCAAAACAGACACTACTGGAAGCAGAAATAGGAGTCTTGAAACCAGAAGTACCAAAAGTGTTGGGTCCAGTGAGCCCCTCAAGCATGTGGAACAGCACCCAAGGAGTGTTTATTGGAGGAAAGGAGGGAAACCTAGGGAGTTTGAACAGATGGAAAGAAGGAGTACCCAATGTAGTAAAATCATGACAGTGTAGTAACGTAACAGGGAGTTTTGAGTTCAGTGAAATCAGCAGAACAGAACTTTTTGCAGAGCTTTTAGTTAGGGCCATATGCTGAGCATAATGTGAAAGGACGTTTGCCTTGCAGGCCATGTGTATTAATGCATGCAAGACTGGGGACCAGAGAGGACCCCCAGAAGTCGACAGCAGTGACCTAGACAGAGAAACTGGGAAAAATAAAGTAACAGAGCCAGCTGTAAAAGGCATTCTGGGAATTAGTAAGTATTTCTGAATTACTTTAAGCGGCAGATAAAAATAGATTCACTGAAAATGATTCTTAAGTTTGGAGTTAGTTTGAATAGAAAAATGGCCCCCAGGACTGCAAGAATCAGGGGAAATTGAGAGGAGCTTTGAGTGCCACAGGATTCCAGAAGTCATCTAATTCAAGGTTGGATTCAATATTTCATCCATGAGAGAGGATTTTCTCGGTTCTCCTTTCAGGGAAATGAAACTTTTTATTTTTTTCCACAAAGCAGGTTTCACTGGAGTAGAGAGCCTTTATTATCACTCAGCACTTCCTTATTTAAGTATTCTTTCACAAGTTTTAGCCCCTTGCACTGCCGCTCTCACTTGGAGGAGCATGGAAAAGTAAGTCTTCCTTCTTTCCCGCGTATTAGTCATGTATATAAATATGTGAAGTCACTCATCAGGCACATTCTTGGTCTTCCGTTTCCAAGGTCAATATTCCTAGCTTCTTTTCTTGTGCCTCTCATTAAATAGGCTCCAGATCCTCAGCATTCTGGGTCCATCAGGTTTAGCAGAGTTACCATTAATATGAGTTGTTCAGAAATTAACATAAGTTGAAAGATACACAATGACTAGTGTGAGGTACAGAGAGAGGGATTGCTTCAACTCTCAAACACAAAGATTTTTTTTTTTTCCAAATACAAGGATTTTTAATACTTAAGCCCCTCAGGTATCTATCAACAGAGGAACTGAGTCCAATCCCATCGACGCCCACCCTGTGCTTATGCAATTAGGCTTTAGGACCTAAATCTAGAATTTCACATAGTGAGGACCAGCACACATACCCTGAAAATGTCTGATGTTAGGCAACAGGAGAAGTAGAACATAGGAAAAGTAGACCAAGCAAAGCAGATGGAGAGATGATGGAGAGAAAAGAGCAAGAGCCAGAAGGGTCAAGGGCCAAAAAATTAAGTGAGATGTTTCAAAATGAAAGATGATATAAGCACATCAGAGCTAAAAAAAAAAAAAAAAGATTTTTAAAAACGTGAAGGCTGAAGAAAATCCTTTATATTTGGCAATAAAATGGTCTGCTCTTGAAGACCGCAGGTTCAGAATCATGCGAAGGATGCAGTTAGATTTCAGGGGCTGGGAAGAAGTTAAGCAAGGAAGCTGATCAAAGTCGAGAAAACAGGCAACCTGGCAATCAAAGAGAGTGGGAAAACCCAACAGGAGCCACCTGTGTCCCATATTTTCACGTAAGTCATGTCCTCTAACTTGCTGTCGTTTGTAGCTTCCTCAGGGCATTTGAGATTCCGAATCTCCGATACAAAAGAATCAAAAATAAAAATTTCACTCAGGCAGCCATATCATTATACCTGCATACAAAAGCAAAATATCATTAACTATGTTTTCAGTGAATGAGAAAGCTGCTATGAATTTGCACTACCAGTTACCTAGTCAATTCACAATAGAGTGTGGTTTCAACTATACAACACCCTTCCTGGAATTTCTTGAGAAATTGGAGACATCGTCCTCCATCTGGGTCAGTTATTTAAAATTTTTCCTTAAAACACACTCCTGTTATATATAATGATATCATAGCAGGGCTTGCATTTTTCAAAGTCGAATTAAGGAAACCTACTTAATTGCATATCCTGCCTCACAATCAAATGTTGTTTTGGCACTTTTCTGTTCTAAACGCACGCTAAGATCAACCATATAAAGGGTCAGAAACCACAAAAAGCTTATGTTAATACTGTCAGGACTGTGTCCATTCTCTTTAAACAAATTTTCGAGTTAAAGTGGGAAAGTCTTCCTTTTTTCGCCATCAATTACTCAGGATGAAAAATAAGAATTTTCAATGGGAACCTTTAAGTCCTTTCATTGCAAACACAGAGTGTTAAAAAGGTACTGGGGAACTATTTGGTGAACTGTGTTCATGAAGAGCCTCTGTTCAATCAGTGTTACCCGAGAGCGAAGCTCACAGTTCCATAAGGGGCTGTGCATGAGTATTTCTGCTTCCGGGTTGTAATAACAGCAGGGAATCATGGGTAACCTAGGGATTTCGCTGAGAATGAGGAAGTAAAAGGACGTGGATGTGTACAATTTAGAATGCACCGGAGCAGCAAAAATAAAGACAGAGCTATGTTTTTTTAGTATGGATACATTTCAGAAACATTGTTAGGTAAAAATTAAAAAAAAAAAAGATACGTGGGAAAGAAATGAAATCAGCACTGCAATATCATTTAAGAAAATAAAGCACAGGCGTATATAAATCATCATGGTCTCTCTCAAGGCTACATCAAGTGCAGAGCAACTAGAAGGGTGCAGAATGAAAACATAATAAAGTCACAAGGATAATGAGCAGAGAATTCTGATTAAATTAACTCTGCAACCGGTTACAATTTTAAGAAATTTAGAAGTCACTGTGGGGGACAAAAGGTTCGGTAGTAATATGTTAAAACAGGAATGGACAGAAAATGAACATACAGACAAAATAATGTATTTATTTCCCTGTAAAATATTTAAGGTAACTTTTAGGAACACAGAAACGTGATATTTATATAGTAAGTCCTGAATAAGCAAACATATTATTAATTCAAACAATGTTTACTTTGGCAACTAGTCAAAAAGAGCTGTATCCTTCTCTATGCATGGGATATGACGTTCTTGTGAACTGTTTAAGACGAAGAGGAAAGCGCTTTTTGCGTGAAACGGCTGATTATACTTGGTTAGAGCTGATTATGCCACTTATAAAGACTAAAGTGTAGGAACTAAACACACAACACCATTCATATTTATAATACACGCTAAGCAGCGTGCTTGGCAACGTTAGCATTTGCTTGGTACCTGCTCAGAAGGACCCTTGTGCTTATAATCTCAATCCTCCGAACAGTTCTATGAAAGAGTTACTGTGACAAACAATTTAAAGACAGGGAAAATGGGTGGGGTGGGTGGGGGGGTGGGTAGAACAATTTCCAATTGCAGCCATCAAACTATGATGGGTAAGAGCCTCCACTGCATGATGCTGCCCTTGTGATGGACTGCTTCAATACTGATGCAATTCCTTTTGAATCCTTCTCATTTTTGCTCCTTAATTCAATGGCCAATTGAGCCAGCCCCCTTGCCCTCCCAGCATTAAGATAGCGCTCTTCAAACCTGAACAGCCTACCCGCTCGCCCATTCTCTACAGAGACGACACCCACTACCAGCAAAGTTTAACTTTTTGAGAACTACTTGACATTCTTAACAAACACAAGCTTCTGAAACCTCTCAGCGATGCACTGTGGCCATGACCAGGCTAACAGCACTTAGATGACTAAAACACATTTCATTAGCAGGGATATAAAATATGTCCCCAAGATTTACACAGGCTATTTCTCGGCAATCAGGAAATTGCATTTCCTTGCTTAGAACAGTTACAACAACTGATAAGATTTTTTTTTTTTTTTTTTTTTTTTTGTTTCCTTCCTCCCCCCCCCCTCCTTTTTTCCCATTTAATTAGCTGGAAACCAGGTAAATCCGTTTGAGATCAAGGCCAGGGCACCTATGGCCCGAGTTGCCATCACTTTTTCTGTCAACTTTTAAGGGTGCTGCCAATTGCCTCTAGACCTACCCCTGCCTTTCAATAGCTTTGGGAATGAATGCATTTTTCTTAGGCTACATGTTCTAGCTTTCTGACGTTAGTTTGGTCCTTTCGTGGATTCAAGAGGATGGTGCCATTATAGTTTTGGTAGTATAAGCTGACTGAAGCTGGACAGCACGCTCTGCTAAAGGATGAGAACTGCAAGCAGGCTGGAAAAATCCTGGGCGGCAGATGGCAATCAAAAGGAAATGATTTACCAGAACGAAGCCTCTGTATTAGCTCAAGTAAAAGAGAATTGGTCATCTAGGTCCATCATCAAGCTCTCCAATAATAGGATCGGGACATCGAGCCAATATCAATACAGCTAAGGTGGCATCGAGCTCTCCAAATCTAGGAGCTGGCTGGATAGGCTTTTGAGGGTCTTTTTGCTGAGTTGTAACACGGTGAGTACCATTTCTGGGTAGTGTCATGAACAAGTAGGGATGGACCCTTCTCACTCTTTCCCTGATGGTGCTAAGCGGGCTGCACACAAAATAGCAGCAGTGGATAGCAGGGCACATATGGCAGAGCTAGACATGAGCATGTTAGCATGCATTCCAATTTTGAGTCTCTTAGCAGGAGAGACGGAGAGAGTTTAGGGCTCCTGTGTTGACTCTGCTCCACAATGATCTCCGCAACCCAGGGCCTTCTATCTGGTTTAAGTTACTCTTATTTTGACTTTTCTTTCTGCTTGGAGCCAAAAAAACTCATGAAAACACAATGATCCTGGTTGGTGTGAGTCATGTGGTAAAATCTAAATCATAGCAAATTTTTATCTTAGATCGTGAGAAATAACTAAGAGATGTATTGTAAGGTGTTTCTCCCAAATCTACCAGGTCAGCTCTAGTACCGTGAAGGACTTCATCATTCTAAAGATTCAGAGCCTCACAATCTCTGATCACAATATATGCAGGCAAAATGTACAAATGTCAAATTGTTATGTAGCATCTTCCTCACTTCCTCTACCAGCCCCATCACCCTGTTCCCAGGCCCCATATTCTCTCTCTCCTTAACTGATTTATTAGGTAGAATTATGAGGAAATGGTTATCGTATTTTTTTCCCATCTTAAGTTATTGGAAGTACACAGCACAGCCCTAGCTTAGGGGCTCTTTGCCTGTTCCCTGTTTCCATTAGCCTTTTTCACTCATTCTACCCTTCCCTCCCATTATGAGACAATGGTAGAGCTAGAAGACTCCATAGAAATCAACTAGACCAACACTGATTTAGAGACAGAATCTACCCAGAAACGTTGAATTAGCCAAAGCCATAGAGTAAATGTTCAACACTTAAAGGAGAAGATTGCTCTCAAGAGCCAGATGACTAGACTATTGTCTTCCCATCACTAGATAGCTGCCCATTTTCCATCTAGGTCCTGTCGTCCTTTCTGTGCTTTCCTCTCTATGTCCTTCTGTATTTCTGTCTGGTGATAAAGACAGAAAAAAAGGAATAAGTGTAGAAAGGCAATAAAGCGTGTTTATGAGACAGGGCCATCTATAAAATGTTTTCCCAGATGTTTTCTGTATTTTTATTATCCTTTTAATTGAATCTCTTCAAATAATTACACTTCCATTTTTTGAGAGGCTGACTTCTGTTAGGCTGTGTTCCCAGAATCCTTCAAGGTCCTACCAACGTAGAGCGCCATCTTCTCCAAACCCCACCCCAATGCCTCCTATACCCCCGGGCTCAGTAACCAGTAGCGAATCCAAGAGAGAAAACTAAGCATTATCCTCTACTTCCCTCTGTGGCTTGCCCTTCACATCCAACTAATTAACAACTGCTATGAATTCTACTGCATTCCTTGAACTCACTCTAACCTTCATGTTGCTGCTCACATAGACCTTGTTTAGGTTATGAAAACAACTTTTTAACTGCCCCCCCAACCCCTGTCTCCAGTCCTGTCCCTATTCGATACCTTTCTGTATCTCACAGCTAGAGGGACCATTCTAAACTGCACGTCTAGCCACAGCTGTATCAATTCCCTCAATGTCCGAAACTTTAGGATACCAATTTTCAGTAGGACATACTAGCCCCTGTATGATCCAGCCCTGGATGGAACTATTCACATTCTATCTCTTACTACATCCCTCTAGCACTCTCCCCTAAAGCCCTCTGTGTCACCTCTAGGTCCTTAAATGGGACATGCATTCTTTTCACATATGTTGTCACCTCTGGGCTTGGGATCATCAGTAATCAGCTCTTTAAGAAGGATCTCTGTGTGTCTCCAGTTTAAAACCGGTACCCACTCCCTGTGCTGCAAAAGTTATCTTGTACCTGCTGCTATCATAGCATCACCGGAAGGAATATAAGAGATGCAAATGCTCAAACTCGCATCTTCTCCAATGTGAGTCATAAAAAAGAAATGATTTTTTTCAACTTTTGATTACAAATTTCTAGCACATGGAATGTACATGGTACGTATTCACTAGAAAGCGGTTCAATTAATATAAAATGATTACATTAACAAAGGCCATGATTAGTGCTTCCAGCCATGCCACAGTCTACTATTAAACGCTTTTTCAACCTTGACCTTGTTTTTAACCAACAAGTTCAGGCTAAGCTACCTGTCTATTGCCAACTCATCCCACACCGTACTTTCAACAAACTACGTACACACGTACACACATGCACACCATGAGACATACAACATGACTAAAACCCAACTCTGACATCTTGCCTCGAGCTTTCCTTCCTCTAGCTGAGAGCACAGACTTTTCTTCTCACGACGATAGTGGTTGAGAGTAGGCCAATTATTCTAACATTGAAACATATTTGTCCTATTTTCCATCCTTAGAGAGCTAACCTCTAGCCCTTCAGAGCATGAGGAATTAACCCATGCCAACAAAGTTACTGCCCCAATAAACTGTCAACACAAACATTATCTGAGCCTTCTCCCTACTCTGTCCCATACCTAATTTAAAGGGAAGAAAAGATGAGGAAACGGAGGGGCAGAACACAATTAGGTATTTTCTCTAGATGGCATCCGAGCAGTGCAGCCACTACAGTAGATATAAAGGCCAATTATATTGAAATACATCCAATTGCAAGACAAAAATTAGAGGAACGAGTTTGCCAAACAGAGTGAAAAATTTGAGGCTGATAATTGGATTACAGAGGAGTGCTAACTTTCATTATAGCAAGAGAATGCTATGTGGAAACGTTCATTTTTTCCCCATTCTTCAGCTGCTGAGATGCATGTGTACCGGTGATCCCTTTGAAATTGCTTTGTATAGACTCCTAAACTACCTATTAATCTCAAACAAAAGGAAACATTAAAAAATGACAAAAGGTCTTTAGGAATTCCAGCTGTCTCCTTTCTGTCTAGAGCACTTTGACAATGTGCTAATGTGACCCTACTAAAAAGACACAATGAACAACTGCAGCTAGAAATTAACTGCCTTCTTCGGAAAACTATTTCAAAGAAGTTTGTGTTGCAAGTTCCTGTTCATGTCATGACACCTCAATACATCTTAAAAACAAAAAACAAAAGCTATACACTCTTTCTCACGGTAAGTGGGGTTGATCACTAACTTCACAGACCCCAGTTTAAGTGATTCTTGCTTCAATTTGTGTGGACCAGACTATCATCTCTGGTAGAAGCAGTAGTTGGCCAACTGTCCATTGGTTTCCTGTGCCTGAGTGTAAACTATACATGCAACATCTCTGTAGGTTAATTAACCCACATTTTCTACTCTGCAGACTACTTTTTAACACATTTCTAGGCACTAACACTGTGGCAAGTATCATGGAAGACCTTGAATGCTGGAAAAAGATCTGAAGTTAGAGACCAAGATTAGCTGACCCACACAGATAATTAGGAGGGATCTTTGTCATGTTAATTATGACAAGCAAGATAGAATTTTTCATGAAACAATGAGACTACGGCTGAAGGGTCTGGGGAAGACAGAACCAGGACCTCTGCCACTGCTGGAAACGCAGCAACCATTACTTAGACTCATTTCCTGAAGACTTTTACTCCAGTATCCACACCACTCTGTGAAGGTATTATACCTAAGTATTTCACTACTAATGACAAATGAATCACTCCTATGCAACCCACTTAACAATCTTTCTGAAGACTAATTGTTGAAGGTAACTAGAGTTTCTTGAGAAAGTAAATGAGCTAGTCACAAAACCAAAGAGGAAAAGGGTAATGTATTTTTACATGAATAAAAGTTTTACTTTTAAAAAAGCAAATGGATATCTTAGTCTAACCATTTCTTGTTCCATAATATTTTTATGGGCATAGCTAATGATGACCTTTAAAATCATGTTACTATTAAGATCAAATATGGCACTCTACTGAAACTGATGGTCATGGTGCTAATACAATCTGAAATGGAATACAGAATCTACCTAAATTTGCCCTTTATCAAAAGCAATAGAGCATTTGGACACTGATCAGATTTGGAGGCAAGATATGCAGTCATACGCTATTATTAAACATAATTTACTGGAATGAAATAGTTCACATTTACAGCCATTTCAAATAATGGGCACAGGTATCTTTTTCTCCTTACATTCTCTGAGAAGATCAATTTTATTGCTCTTGATACATAAATAGCATGTATTTTGTCAAATATAGGAGGAATAATTTGTGGTTTAATTAGTTATTAAGCTCTTCCTGCTTTAATTGTTTGATTTTTTTTTTCTTTTTGGCTCATGTAAAGTCAAAGATTTGGCACTGCCTTTTTATCCCCCCCTCAAGTTTTTACTTAAATTCCAGTTAGTTAACATACAGTGTAGTGTTAGTTTCAGGTGTAGAATTTAGTGATTCATCACTTACATAGAACACCCTGTGCTCACTGACATCTGCGTTGTAAAACCAAAGCAACATAGCTCTGTATTCTCAAATGCGGTTATTAGAGTGTATCAATGGGTCTGAAGAAACCACTCACAATTAGATGCAAATTGGCAGGAGAGGTTAGCAGAGAGTTCTAACAAATTTAATATTCTTTCGTAATTATAAAGCATCTTAAGTTTTAGCAAGTTTTAATAGTTGGGAGCTATTTCTGGAAATCATTACTAAATACTAATTGCAGCCTAATGATTCTTCCTAAATAGAGAAGGCATGAAGTACATATACATAGTTGATTTTCTGTGAACAAAGAAATTTAGCACTCATCATTAGGGTCAGAGCTTAAAATAAAATTGATAATTAACAAAGGACGGTGGGTGGGCAATATAACCTAATAAAAACATTCCAACAAGTAATATTATCAGCTTTAGAGTCGAATCCCTGTTTTCATAATGACCTTGAGCAACTCAATTTTGAATCTTTGAGCATTACTGCCTGTCCATATATATATATATATATATATATATATATATATATATATATATATATGTATGTATAGACCATGCTCAAAGATTATATACATTTATATAATTATATGTAATATTATCTCTTTTTTAGCTTGCAGAATAGACATCAAGGTATGAGAGTATCTCTTCAGGACTACCACCTTTAGAATTGATATGGGGAATGTATCAAAATTGTTGTTGGATTCATTAAACAATGGGCAAATCATTGCCACAAATTGGGGGGGAACCCTTAAGTATGATACCAAAAAAATTCTGATTCCCAACTTAAAACTTATAGTACTTTATTATAAAAACAAATTTATAAAGCTTTTTATTAATCTGAAAGGTAATTCTACCGCTGTTTCTTCAAATTTGGGGGAAGTCACAAAGGGTTACTCTTGACAATGTCACAAACAATTTGAAACCCCCTTCCAGAGTTCACATAAAATTTCAAAGTGGTGATAGATATACTGACACTCATCCAAGGCTCCCATGGGGTCCAGATTAATAAAACTGTTTTCAGAAAGCTAAACTTTCATGTGCATTTTCATTTTGTTTTAGGTGATATTTGCACAGTTTACTTATACTAATTATGAATAGATCACTTGCTAAGTTCTGAAAAACATATACACCTAAGTAATCCCAACTTTTCTCAACAAAGAGAACATTATCATCACCTGGGAAGTTCCCTCATGCCCTAAGTCAATCTGTTTTAGTCCCTGACCCCCACCAGAGGCAAGCCCAATCCTGATTCCTTTGTTACCAAGATTAGTTTTGCCTATAGTAGAACTTCATATAAATGAAACAATACAGTACATCCTCTTTCATGGAAGACTTTCTCTCAGCAGCATGTTTTTAGGATTCAACCCAATTTTTCTCTGCATCAGTTCACTCTTCTTCACTGCTGAACCATGTTCCACTGGACGCATTTATCACCTGTTGATGAACCCCTGAACTGTTTACAGATTCAGGTTATTATGAATAAAGCTGCTGTGAACATTCTTGCAGAAATTGTTCTGTGGGTATATGCTTTCATCTGTCTTGGATAAATACTTAAGAGCTGAACTGTTCATAATAACCTAGATGCATAGCTTTATAAGATACTGCCAGATGGTTTTGCCAACTCATATAAATAACAGAATAGATTTCACTGGCTTCACATCCTCTCCAATATTTGGTGTGGTCAGTCTCTTTAGTTTTACCTATTTGATGGATATTTAGCAATCTTTCATTATGGTTTTAACCCGTACTTCCTTGAAGATTCATGAAGATTAATGCATTCCCATGCTTATTGACCATCTGGATGTATTCCTTGGTTAAGTGTTGAGGTCATTCGCCCATTTTTTACTGCATTGTACATCCTTTTATGGTTGAATTAGAGGTATTTTTAATATATACTGAACCCTAATCATTTTAGTACTATGTTTTGCCAATTCATATAATTTCAAAGTGGTGATAGATATCTGGCTGCCATTTTCTAGTTGTCCTTTGACAAGAAGTTTTACATTTTGGTGGATTCCAATTTATCAGATTTTTCTTTTAGGATTATTATTCTAAGAAAATTTCACTTACCTATAATTTATCAAGATATTCTGCTAGTCTAGTTTTTTGTGTGTTTGTTTGTTTAGTCTTATGATCCATTCCCAATTAATTTTGTGTGTATTGGGAACTAGGGGTTGAAGATCATTCACGTCTCTATTCATGTCCATTTGTCCCAGCACCACGGGGTAAGAAGACTTTTCTTTCTCCATTAGATTTCTTTGCTCTCTTCATTAAAAGTTGACCAGATCAGTGTGGGTCTATTTCTGAGCTCTCTAGTCTCATAACTGGTCTATGTGTTTGTCCTCATGCCAGTACCCTGCCCTCATGAAAACATGACTTCATGATATCTCTTGGGTTAAGGTAGTGGTGATCCTCAAACTTCACTGTGCTTTTTCAAGATTGTTTTACACACTCTAGTTCTCTATGTGTTTGAATAAATTTTAAAATTAGCTTGTCCACTTCTACAAAAGAAGAAGGGGCGCTGAATGGAGTATGTTTAAAACTGTGTCCCATCTACAGAGCAATTTGCAAAATGTCATAATCATTTCACCAACATGCCCACCTAACTTTTGAAACATAAGTCCTTTGAAATGCTACTACTACTATGTCCCAGCTATCATCAAACCTGCAAGCCACTTTGATCCCTTCAAGATTCGATCTTGATCTCTACCAGCCTTGCCTTTAACAGATTCTCTCCCTCACTGCTTTTTATGGAGTGGCACCATGAGATGTGCCACTAAAGACTAAAACAAATGCCCAGCCTAGTTCCAGGATTGCAAATCGCATAGATTTCCAGATAGTTTTTGAAATAACCAACAGACCTAAGACTGCTCTTCCCAAAAAACTGTTCATTGCCTCTTGATTATATTCCCTAAGAGACCAGATCAGCTTTCAAAAAAAAAAAAAAAATGTTTACAAGTTTTTACACTTTAATTGCTAAAATTATGTTTTCTCCTTCTGAGGTCTTAATTGTTATTGCTCTTTCCTGCATGATCTTTAAGGAAGTTTGCAATTAGTAATACTGAAAGCAAAATTGACTAACTATTCAATTTCACTAGAAGAAGCTAACAGTTGGTTCCACTTAATTCAGATAAAAGCCTTACTATCTGACCTGCTCCACACCTTTGAACAAAAACACAGCTTTTTTTTTTAATGAATTCTGCAAGAAAGAAAAAACATACATTGCAAATAGACACTGCCTTAGAATTATTTATGCATGCTGAAAGTGGGGAAAGCAAAAATTTTTGGCTTCTTGATGATCAGCTGCTCCTTAGGAAGTGGCCGTTTCACAAATGCCAAAAAAAAATAACTATAATGATTTAAAAATTCAGAGACACAAGGGCGCCTGGGTGGCTCAGTCAGTTAAGCATCTGCCTTTGACTCAGACTTTGATTCCATCCTGGGGTCCTGGGATGGAATCCTGTATTGGGCACCCTGCTCAGTGGAGAGCCTGATTCTCCCCCTCCCTCTGCTCCCCCTACCCCACTCATGCTTTCTCTTTCCAATAAATGAATAATACTTTAAAAATAAAAATTCAGAAACACATCTGAAGCTAACTTTCACTGCGATATTACTGAAATGGAAAGAGGTTTGTAGTTGCTGCTACTGTATCAAGTAATGAGTATCATAAGCCTTTTTGAAATACATTTCCTGGGGTGCCTGGGTGGCACAGTCAGTTAGGTGTCAGACTATTGGTTTCGTCTCAGTTCATGATCTCAGGGTCACGAAATCCAGGCCCACATCAGGATCTATGCTCAGCAGGGAGTCTGCTTGAGACTCTCTCTCCCTCAGCCCCTTCTGCTGATGCTCGCTAAATCAATCCATCAATCTTCAAAATGCATTTCCCATTTGCCTTCACCCATCTTTTTTTAGGTATTTTGACACTCTTTCTAAAACTATCAAGTAACCAAAAGCCAAACTTCACACCTATGTGATTTATCCATCACATTTTCCAATATATTAGCCCAGCTGGGCCAGACACTGTGTTACACTCTGAGGTTTAAAAAAAAAAAAAAAAAAAAAATACAGGTTCATTGCTCTCATGGAGTTTCTATCATTCAGAAAGAGATAAACAATAAGCAAAGAAAGAGAAACCACTACTCTAATAAATGCTTTGAAGGCAGTAGCAACAGAGGTAGAGGGGGACAAAGAAGTTAGCAGGCGGGCAACTTGAAGTAGGTTAGCCAGGGAAAGAGTATTTTGGGGAGGAAAAAAATGACATGTGAGCTAGATCTAAAGAATGAGATACGCCTGACCATAAGGGTACTTTGAGGAAGTAAACTCCTGTATTTTGTATTCTTCTTACTTTGAACGTACATTTCAGGAGTCGGCTTTGGAAATCTTCAAGATTCCTGAAAGCAATGAAGGCTGAGGAAGTAAGAATGAGTTGGGAACAAGGAAGTTCTTCTATGAAGAGCTATGAAACCCTGTGGCCCTTCTTTGAGCCACAAGCATCCACCTTACCTACATCAGACACACTGTGCTAGGTCAGGGTGAGGAAAGTGGGTTGCTTCCATCCACCTGAAGTCAGAGGGACCTGACATGATGTTTCCAGTTCAAACGTTCGATTGTTTGAGAGTTATACAAACTGACTTTGGCTAGCAACTCAAATTAGTCTCGAGGATCTTCTTCTGATGGTGCTCTTAAGTGGCATAGGCAATGAAGAAACAGGGGGGTTGAGTGGAAAACACAAGCAGATGATAAATCCTATTTCATCTCTTCCAAACAACAATGCAAATCAAAATGCAGAGCCACTGATCTGACTTCAGAGTACAAAGAGACAGACTCACTTAAAAATGATAAATTTAATAACAACCCATGGTAATGGGTTTTCATGCTTAGTACGTTACCAGGCTTCCCTACTTTACAGACAAAAAAACTGGAGAATAATTCTCTTTGCATTTTTATTTATTTAGCTCAGAATAATGAATTTTTATGTGGCTGAAGGCTTGCCTGGACATAGATAAATTTGAGTCATATTATTGTCTTGTTACAAAATTCAAGATGGCAAGATTTTGAAGATGAGGGGCAGATACAGAGATTTCAAAACATCATAAATATATACTCACATTTTAGTTTTTATTTAGTATAGGCACAGTCTGCAGTCTGTTTTCCCTTTAATTACTTTAGATGTCAGGTGGACTTCTCTTAACCTTGACTCAATCCTCAGATTTTTTTTTAATCATAACATGCTCACAAAAACAGTGTCATATGTGTCAGTGCTTAAAAACTCAAATTAAGATTAGAGATCCATACTGGGTTTTAAGATACTCACAATTAAGTAATGACCTGGCAATTATTTTGGAGATAGAGAAAAGGGAACATACGAATTTAATAACATAACAAATTGCTCCACTTTCTACAAATCTCTTTCTTTTGATTTAATGGTATTAAAAACATTACAATTTAAGTTTCTGATTCAAAAAATGGTTCTTGCTGCTGGGGGATGGAGTGAGAAATTTGTGACGACCTCCAAGAGTTACGAGCCTCTGCTCTAGCTGACTTTTCCGTGTGCTGGAAAGCTGGGAAGCTATGCTGAGTGGGTAAGAAGAGCTAAGGAAGGCGGGAAGGTGAACTCTCGGCACTGGCCCAGCCTCCGTGGAAGATAAATGATATTAAACCTACCAGAATGCTCTCAAGTAGCAGGGCTACACAAAGTACTGGCCCTGGAACTAGGTATTTCCAGTTCTTGATATTATAAGGAGCTTGGGCCAGAATAGAAGTCAGCTCTATTTCTGAGCATCTTGTTCAGCTGATATTCTTTCCAAAGCTTAACTCTGTCACTGAAGGAAGCAGTGTTCTGGTCTAGGTTATGGTGTAAGCTCGCCACTTCATTACTAAATAATCATCTCAGTTCCTAGACCAGAATCAGTCCACAGACCACACTTTTGTTGCAGTGGTCTACAGGATGAGACAAAATGCATGGGATTTTCACTGGTGGCTATAATCCAGAAGCCTATGCATCGGGAACATTGTCATGCATGAACTACACCTGTTGTATGCAGGAGTCAATAATGTGGTGACTACCTTTGGATCTTCGAAGACATCAACTGTAAGTCCCAAGAGAAACAGAACGGATATAACCCTGAGGGACACAACCCATGTGATGACAGGTGATCAGGAAAGAGCAAGTGTCTCTGGTGCACACACACACATGCACATACACACACGGGCACACACACACAGTCTCAAATGCACATAACCACAGACAGGTACACACACAGCCACAGACAAGTACATATACAGCAACACAAAAATATACACACAGCTTGTTCTAGAATCTCATCTAGAACAAGGCACCATTGGTACCTTGAGGTTTCCAGCCATGCACTTCAGCACAAGAGCCCGAGCTTGCCAGCAAAGCCCAGTGCTGATGACAGGAGCCCTGGACCTCTGCCTGTAGGTCCCTGGAGCAGAAAAGAGCAACATTCTCACAAAAAACATCTTACCACTGTCCAGAGCAGAGGAGACAATGCCAAGGCAAATAGGACACAGAGGGATGGGCTGAGACCGGCCCTCAAAGTCAAGGTGCAGTCAGATTCGATGGATGCTTTGAGGAAAGCAGGAACTCATCAGGGAGGAAAGTGGAGTATTTGCTCACTAGTGGGAAGATGGAGGTTTATCAAGAGCCACGAACACAAGGCGTTTGGGCAGGTGGGTGTTGAAGGCGGCGATGAGTGCCACTGTACTGATGGAAAATGCCAGAGCGGGGCTGCCCAAGGGGGCAGCAAATCCTACAACTTGTAACTTTTGCTTTTCAATAGCTTTTTCAAATCATCTCCTGTGGTTAGGGAGAGACAGGTGTTTTGCCTAGGATCAAGCACAGGAGGAAGCAATTTTGTCCCCTCTCTTTTGTGTCTCAAATCAACTGAGGGGTAATAGCGTCCCTAGTTTGCATAGCACAGATGCCTAGGTCATTTTCTCTCCTCCCAAGGTTACCCTTTGAAGCTCTGACCCTATTTACTATTAAAGGGGAATCACAAAAGAAACTCAAGAAAGAGGTTAGGTTTAAGTCATCAACTTCCCAAGACTGTTTAGACGTTGTTATCGACAGTGGCCTCTAGGAGTGAGACGAGTCTGATGTGGGAGAAAGAAAGTGAGGCTGCTCGTCCAAAATAGGATTTGGTCCTATCAGATGGGATTAGGGAAGTCAGAATTCAGGGCAACTATGTAAAGTCCCTAATTATCATATTATTGGCATTAATTTATTACACAATTCTAAAAGAAATGACATGAAAAATTACGTTTTTCTTCCCATTCTCATCCTTGCTTTTCTTCTACATCCCTCTTCCCAACAACAACAACAACAACAACAGCAACAAAAGAGAGAGAGAGATATTCAAAATACCCTAAGCTTATTAGGTTCTGGTTGGTTCCTGAATATTGCCCCTAATATTTTCCCTTTTATGAAAGACCTGATAAAAATTACGCTATTACCCTGATCCAAGGGACAGATTCTTACAGAGCAACAGGGGAGGAAATACTTCTCATCAACAATATTCTGGCCTCCAGCTCATACCATTAGCTCTGAAGGATGAGGCAACTAATTACACAAGAGGTTGGTGCCAGAATTTTTGACATGCCATAAACCCGCTAAATGTACAGACTGACAAACTGATTAATAAATTATTTCTGTACTTCACATATGGCCTGTGCTCATGTTGCCAAATATTTCAAAACAATAGCGAAGTGAAGGCTAAAATAGACCAGTAGCACACGGGTTCTTCAGGGTAAACGGAGCCGAGGATGCCACAGATCGGGAAGATGAAGCTCGGTAGTGTTTGGTCTCCAGGGGTGTTTCAGGTCAGTGGTGAGAGGTGGTCCCAACCTGATGTTCTAACTGGAGGAGGGCTTCAAAGGATGTCATGTCTGCAAGGGCAGTCAAATGTGTAACTGCGTCCATCTACCATAACACATTGGTTTACCTGCATAAATGAGGACTGAAGTCTATTTCCTGCTCATCAACTAATTCTCGTAAACTTGTCATCCACTATGTGTTGTTGTAAGTTAAAACAAAAGTCACAGTATTTCCTATAAGGGCAGAATTGAACTCCTGGCTTTTCTAAACAAGTAAACAAACCACCTAATTGAAAAGATCATGAAGCACACAGACACCCATCAAAGGTCTTGTTGAAACCAACAGTGAACTAGTAACAAAAACAGTATTTGTCGTGATTAGGGTGACCATTCCTTTGAAAAAAGCATTTTCTACTCTTGAGTAGGATTTTTATTACTCTAAACCATAAATGGGAAATTAGACACTTAACAATAAAATATTCAATGTTTTCTCAAGAAGGACCAATGTCTTTGGATGCAAAGAATGATAAAAATGTACCTGAAGGAATACATTATTTTTAGCCCCAAATACTAAGATAAAGGGAAATAATTATAACTTAAGCTGAATCAACATTTTTAGACACAATTAATGTTTCTTAGTGTGTGTGGTGATGAGTTTGGAGATTTCCATTCATACCAAGTGGCTATGTTGTTTCCTGTGATGTCAGAGATTAGGGATCTACTAAGGTTAGTCAGAAAGAGAGACAGTGCACCCCTAGGGAAAATTTTAACAGTAGATAAAAGTAACTGTAGACTCCTCCAGGTTTGGTCCCCTTCAGCTGAGACTGACAGATTTATCACCCTTATAGTATCACCAGCTACTATAACTTCGGGATTCCTTTGAATACCTTTAGTAACAGCGAGCACAACAGCTTACAAGGCCACCTCACTGTGATAAGTCATCAATCATGTTGTTTCTAAATTACATAAACACAGGGAGTTGAGGTAAAATCTCTAGCCTCATTCGCCTGAGGTCAGTACCTTTCTGGATTCTCTATGATTATTTATTATCTGTATGGGCATGAGGACACGATTTTTCTTCTTGAATTATGTATTTTATTATGGCAAGACATCCCTTGTTCTTCTTTATTAAAATCCCCATTAGTAAAAGAGGAGAGCCGTAGGAGGTTGTGTTGTTTATAGTCAAAGATGGAGTATGTGTTTATAAAATTAATTAGGCTCATTGTAACCATCTAGAAGGGTTGCATAAGTCTTCTCAAAAGGCAGCAGTCTTGGGAATTAAGACCCTTTCAATGACTGGATCATAGATATCCTGGGTTTTTTTTTTTTTTCCTATTATAAAAGCCTATCAGTTTGATTTGTTTTGCTCAGTTACTGCTGCTTAAAATGCCATCTTGAAAGGTAATCCCCAGAATGGCGCTTTTATTGTTTGAAACTCAGGAAAACAGCAACATGATCTTCCAGCCTGTGTGTGCGGGAAGAGCGAGGTCATCTTCTTGAGGTTGAAGGGCATTTTCTCTTTATGTTAAATCCCTGTCTCTAAATGGAGAAGAAAGGCATAGAAAAGCAGCTCAAGCTCTGACCCACAGACACAACCTTTGCAGTTAACCAGCAGACCCAGCTCTGCTTAAATTGAGAAGCCAGACATCAATGACAGTTTGCTTCTTCCCTAAAACATTTTTAAGCACAAAGAGAAAGCGCGGAAGCAACAGTCACCAAAGAGGCAGAGATAAAGATCCCACAGGCACATGAAACTTGGTAGGGCAGGGGCTTCTGGGAGCCAAGTTTGCCTTCCCAGGCCAGGAAGGGTCACGTTACTTTTCCACTGAAAGGACACAAAACACAAGTTTGTGAAAGAAAGGAGAGACATCCAGCGGTAACATTTAATATGAAGAGGAAAACGCAAATAGTGAGTAGAGAAAAGCCTCATTTAGGACAGTGGAAGGATAATCAACTAAATAACACAGATTTTGCAAGGGACCAGTGTCAACGTGAGAGTAGAAAATGTTGTAAAGATTGTCTTAATAGGATCACCGTGGCCTAATGAATTGAAGATGTCCGCCTCAGCCAACGTTCATTTGGAAAATGGTATTATGGGTTCCCTTCAGTTAAAAACAATCTATTTGTCTACTGTGTACTGGTCACTCTTTTGGGGGCTGGAGATAAAAGGAAGAAAAATGCATGGCCACCACCCCGAGGAAATGGCAGGCTCAGGACTATCAGACCACATACAGTTAATTTCAACCTGATGGGCTCCAGGATGGGATTTCAGGTCAGCCTATGTGATCAAGAATGATTTCCTTGAAAGAGATAATGCTCAAACTCTCCTGCGTTTAGATCAAAGCGCAACACTAACTCTGTGCTATGGGGCAATTCGCAGAAATCCCTCTGAGCATGCTTCCTCATTAATTAAAAAATGGGTGCAATAGAACCAATCTCACAGGTTTGTTATGAGGATTAAAAGATTAAACATATAAAGCGCTTTGCACGATATAAACGTTCAATAAATGTTTTCCTTCCTGCTGCCTATAAAAGGCTAAGTGTCGGGAGCCTGAAGTACAAACAGCCTCTGCTGCTGTTTTATAAATGGGCCTGAAGATTGTACAACTCGCCCACAGTCATACCAGCCAGTCACAGACCAAGGTGTCCTCACTCCTAGCCTGGGACCATCTCTAGAATACCCACTCACATCATAATGAAGATTGACTAGTGACTCTGTTAAGAAGTGGTCCAGAGGGAAACGTATGCAGCATGGTCAATACAGAGACGCTAGGAAAAAGGAGATAGATTGTAAAAACTAATGAATGAAAAGTCTTTGAAATAGTTGAGCAATAGATTTTGAAATTAATTTAATGGGAACTTATGTCAGAAACAACAAGTTATTCAAAATAACACATAAAACGATGTTCAAGATTTAACCAAGGGTCCTTTTAAACAAGCTTGAATATGGATACACTGGTGTCAGTAGACAAAGGACAAGCTCAAGTTAAAAAATACCTAAGTTTTTGGGGGCATCTAGGTGGTGCAGTCAGTAAAGCATCTGACTCTTGATTTCTGCTCAGGTCATGATCTCAGGGTCTTGAGATTGAGCCCCAAGTCAGCTCCAAGATGGGCGTGGAAACTACTTAAGACTCTCTCTCTCTCCCTCTCGCCCCTCCACCCACACCCTCATCTCCCACTCCCACACACATGCTCTCTTGCTCTGTCTCAAAAAATTAAATAATGTACTATCAATGATTCATTTTTGGAAGCGACTTTAGTGTTGCTCTAATTCAGAGGCTGTCAGTCTTGATGCTATTTGCATTTGTGGCTGGATAATTCTTGGGATTCTTTGTTGTGGAAGGCCTCGAGTCCGGATGTTTAGCAGCAGTATTTAGAGACTCCACCCAAAAATGTCAGTAGCAATTCCAGAGTTGGGACAACTACAAATGTTCCAAGCATTGCCAAATGTCCCCTGTGGGACGAAATTATCTGCCATTGAGAATCACTGATCTAGGTGAAGTTTCTGTCCTTTTAGGAACTCATCCTTTCAGGTTCAGACCATGTCCAGGATTGGAAAAGTCTGCATTTTGAGGCACTCCATCTCCTATCTGAACTGCCCTAGTAATTTGCAAAGTTGTTTGATGGAGCTGGAATCTGCCTTTGCCTCTTGTCCCGCCAACCATATACATTTTTCCCTCTCACAAAACTTTTAGAACTTTTCAGCCTTCTTCTCCTTTCAGTTATGGACACCCACCATGTTCCCTCTCAGATCCTCTCCTCCACCTTCAACTTTCTCAATCCCTTTAACCCACTTGTTGTTACAACATTTCTAGGTTTCTCATCACCTTTTTCTTCAGCTTTTGGGTGCTTTGCACTTTGTTAATCCCCCTCAGACCAGCATTAGTTCCCTTACCCTTCTCTTGTAGGTAAGAAAACGGTGAAGCAGAGTAAGTTCGTTGATTTGTTCAAGTTCACCTCAGTAGTGAGTGGAAAAGCTGGGACTAGAGCCATATCTCCCAATTCCTGGTGGAGAGTCCCTTCACCCACACACAGTCACGGACGCCCAGGCAAGCAAGGCTGAGTCACAGAGCTGCTCCACATGGGAAGAGTTATTCTTCACCCCTTTTTTTTTTTCTTCTAAGATTTTATTTGTCAGAGAGAGAGAGAGAGAGAGAACACAAGCAGGGTAAGAGGCAGGCAGAGGGAGAAGCAGGCTCCCCACCGAGCAAGGAACCTAACACCAGGCTTGATCCCAGGACCCTGGGATTGAGACCTGAGCCAAAGGCAGATGCTCAACCGACTGAGCCGCCCAGGCACCCCAGTTTTTCCTCATCCTAAGCATTGGTTCTTTCTTCTGAAACCAATAGGCTACTCCAAAACCAATGTGAAATGGGCAGGAGGAAAGGGCACACATCTTCCAATAAGATTTTCTCTGAATGGTAAATACCTACTACCTGGGTCAAGTCGCCTCAGCAAAGAACCTAAAGCCAGTCCCCTAAACTATTCCTCAAATTCTTCATCTGTAAATTAGATAACATTGTGGTACCTGGCTCTCAATGTCGTAGTGAAAATAAGATCACTGTCAAATGAAGGTTATTACTTAATGCTACTTATACATCAAAAATATTATTTTTCTAGTTTCTTCTCAGCCACTCCACTGTGTGTACCCTGGGCATAACATGGATGACCAAAGTGTCAGAATGAAGAGAGTATATTCAAGTAAGTCCAGGTTTACTGGAAACCTGGGTTTCCCTGATACACAACCTCCATGTAACCAAGATCTTTCCCTTAAACGGCTGTCACAGAGAAGCAAGGAATTTGGGAAATTTTTTAAATACAATGGGAATCATGGGTCCCTTAACAGCCATTTCCATGGCTCTTATTTTCTCGATCCCAAGTGTTTGGGGTGGGAAGGGTAAGTCACAATCTCCCCCAAATGAGAAAACAAGGACATACAACCTGTGCTCAGAATCACTTCGTTTTATCTCTGGGCTGGCAATCTTCTTTACCAGACTGTCTGGATTCACCAAGTAGGGTACTATTTCTCAGGGTCGCTGATCACCCTTTTTTAAGCCACTTTTCCTTCTCTTCCAATTTTAACACACTTACAGAGAAGTTTCTCCAGGGTCACAGTCTCCTCTGTGTCCCCTGTCACAGGGAAATATTTTCATTCCTCACTGGGATTAAAATTGGTTTATGCATGAATCTCTTCAGACACCCCGGGCCCAGCCGCCTTGAGGACTTTTTCTCAAGGGTCCTCTTTGTTTCTGCATACTGCCTTATTTTAAAGCTTCCACTGTACCATGACGCTCAGGAGGTGATCTCCCTGCTATGACCTTATGGACAGGAGGTCTGGCATGAAGACCAGGTGTAGCTTCGGGAAAGAATGCACGACAGTCACCTGACTCCAAATCATTATTTGTCACACTGTGCCAAAGGAACAGACCTCTGCCGCTCAACCCCAGGCCCGGGTGGTTCTTAA
Organism: Callorhinus ursinus; assembly: GCF_003265705.2. Taxonomy (NCBI): domain Eukaryota; kingdom Metazoa; phylum Chordata; class Mammalia; order Carnivora; family Otariidae; genus Callorhinus; species Callorhinus ursinus. The sequence goes on along the minus strand of NW_027397092.1, from coordinate 3,151,265 downwards.
TTTAGTCTCCCAGTTCCCTTCCACGGCTAGAGGTCTGTCAAGGTATCGAGAGCATGCTTTCTGACACCCCCTGGAATGCAGCAACGTGACTGCCACATATTGGCAGCACCACTAACAGGACATGTGTCTGGATGCAGTGGACACAATCAAGAGACAGAGGTGTTTCAAAGCACCACAGGTGCACACCTTTAGCTGCCCATTTTACAGCTCCCTTCAGACTTGGGGTAAATCCCCCATTTCTGGGGTCTCGGCAGGAGGCAAGGTGTTGACTCCTAGTCATCCCTGCCCGCTGAGGCACAGACATGTGGCCTAGAATCAGCCAATGAGGAGCTCCTGTGAAGTACTTAGGACCTAAAGAGGATGCTGCAAATGTAGAAGTCATTCACGGCCAAGGCAACAGAGCGAAGTCAGTGAAGGGGATGAATAATGGTCCAGGGTAGCTAAGGCAAGGGCGTCTCTTAAAACAGTCTGTACTGTGGTCTCATCTTGGCTGTGTTTTTCTGCTCTATATAGAGAGACTCAACTATGCTTCTAGCCTCCTCCTTCACTCTTCTGATCAACTTGGTGAATGTTCCACTATCCTTCCAATAAATACGCGTCTCTGACTGGCTGTGTGTCCTTGACCAAAGTCATCAAACCATCCTCATTAATAAATTGGGAAAATAATAGTACCTACCTGTAAGATATGTCCTAAGAATTAAATGAGATACTTCTCAAGTGCTCAGCACAATGCCTAAGACACTGTACATGCTGAATGGTACCTGTAGGCACTTTTTTTTTTTTTTTTTTTTTTTTTTTTTACTACTAAAGCCCTCGATTTTTATTTACATATACGGGGAGGAGGGGTGGTTATCAACACACCTCAACAAAATGCTATTTAGAAAGAGGATCATACGTCTGCTAAATGTATTTACATATTCAGTTATACAATAAACACCTATTTGAGAAACTATCAGGCTTTGCAAGGATACACCGAAGTAAACAAAACCACACCACAGTTCCTTTCCTCCAGGCAAAATTAGGTGTCAATTCAAAAATTCTCACCAATCGATACAGGGTTATGAAGCCAAAAAAAAAAAAAAAAAAAGAGTCCTCAGAATACAAAACAGAGAAGATAGGACTCAACCACGCCAGAAATGGCATACCCCCAAGGGGGATCTTGGAGCTGGGATCCAAAGAATGAATGAATGAACCAGAACGAATGAACCAGAAGGTCATGCCAGGCCAGAAGACCACATGGCTGAAGGTCTTGGGGTGAGAGGAAACGTGACATGTCTTAGGACAAGGGAATGCCGGGGGGTGGTGGTGCAGCACAGGGCTAGGAAGCCTGGTTGGGGCAGGGTCCTGCAAGGCTGGCGAGTGATGTTAGTGTCTGTGAAATATCCAAAGAGTGATGAGAAGGCACGGAAGGAGCCAAGCAGTTTCACCTTGAGAAAGGCACACTTTGGCTACAGTCAGAAAAAAATGGATTGGAAGCAACAACAAATGGATGCAGGAAGACTACTTATGAAGCTACTGGAAGGGTTCAGTTTTAAGATAACAAACTGAATTAGGGACAGGCTGTGGAGACAGAGAGAGTTGGTATTGAGGATGTGAAGTCGACCAGACTTAGGGCAGATTGATTAAAAGGACTGAAGGGGAAGGAGGTGATGAAGACCATCCTCATCTCCCTGCAAAATTTCTCATTTTCAAAATGGAGGACCACTGTGCTCGAGGGCGTCCCAGTACACTTTATGCTTAGGCATTTCTGAGATACCAATATGCCTGTGACATTCATCTGTAGCATGCTGTAGCATTTATGCAGTTTGCTCATATTCATTTCCTCATTTCATCCTCACCGAGGCAACAAGAGAGCAAGATAAAGTGCTTGTGTGTAGATGGCCAAGCTAGTATGTGAGGGAACAGAGATGAGAGCCTAGAGCGTGTGCTTTCCAGTCCGGCTATGTTCTGGTACACATAGCTGACCTTTGTCCCCATCTGAATGCCTCAAAGCAGCCCACGAGACTTCTTAGGCAAGTTCTCCTGCAGCAAGATTTGGCCTTCCACTCAGTGGATTATATTCAGTGAACATCGATGTTATCTGAAACTCACCAAATTTCCTGATACCGGAGAGAGACTAACCAGATTGTAATTTTTTGCATTCCCTCTGCCAAAGTAAGAGAATTTACAGGATAAATAACCTGAAATGACAGTTTTTGCAATGAGTCCTAACACATTATTTTCCATTACATATGATAAAGATAAATGTTGTCCATCAGCACACTAAGTAACAGAACTTCGGAGTCAGAAAAATCTCAATCAATTCCAGTTTTGCCACTTACTAGGAGCTGAATGATGCACAGAAATTCGGAGCCTTTTTTCTTTCATCTGAAAAATGGGAACTACAATAGCGGTCTTTTAAGGGTATTTTAAGGATTAAGTTTGATGGAGACAGATACAGCTATCGAAGACCAAGGACTGAAGAACGGGTAGCTGCAATGAGGGCTGACACCTTCTGTGGGGACTCGTGCTTCATCAAAAAGTGAATGCCACATGGACAAAGGACCAGGAAAGAGGGTGAACCTATCTAGCCATTTCGGGAGAATTTGGGGTGATTTCAGGGTCAGTTACGAGACAGAGAAAGAAGACTGGCAGTTACTAAAGGAACTGGAGTTACTGATTTAGTCTCTCCTTTCCTCATGTAGCAATTATTAGCCAGTACTATCTCGGAGACACAGAGCCGGAATCCCCAGTCCGCATAAAAGAAGATTATCAGCACAGTTTAACCTCTAAACCGAACAGAGATCAAGAGATCATCTGGGGTGGGTTTCACTTTTTTTTTTTTTTTTTTTAATAACAACACACGGACTTCCATATCTGTGTGGAAGAGAAATGGCCTTCAGAAGTTCAAAGAACTTGGAACCGCCTTGGTCTACAGACATTATGGTCATTTTTAATCTTGTGACTACTAATCTCAAAGGCTCTGGCATAACAATCTCTCCCGTCACTGATGGAATATTAATTAACCAAAGTGTAAGTAAAAACCTGTATTCCCACCTCTCTCTTATATTCATTATCTAGAAAATGGACTCAACCACACATACAACTATAATATTAAGTTTTCTTAAATCATACAGAACAACAACAAAGAAAAAAAAATCATACAGAACAGATTTCAAGACTTATTCATGAATTCATTTCCACAAAGTATTTCATGAGCATATAGTTACCAGGAATTGTGCCAATACCAATTGGGCTAATACAGAAGAGTAAGACATCAAGAAGCTCCCAGTCTAGTAGATGACAGAGAGACTTGGAATTGGTTCATTACAATATAACGCATTTGAAATTTTGGTTTTGGTTTCTGTTTTTTACTGTGTCTGACTCTGTTCCCTACCTACCTTGTGAGCACTTAGTAAATAACTGAGTGAGAATAACTTCATCTCAGGGTATCTGGGTGACTCAGTCAGTCTGACTCTTGATTTCTGTTAGGGTCATGATCTCAGGGTTGTGAGATTGAGCCCCATGTCAGGCTCCGCACTGGGCATGGAGCCTGCTTAAGATTCTCTCTCCTTCTCCCACTGCCCCACTCTGCTTATGCACACTCTCAAAAAAAAAAAAAAAAAAAAAAAGAGTAACTTCATCTCGTCCCATAGTTCGAGACTCAGTTCCAGACAAATGGTTCCCCAACTTGGGTCTCCTGATTGAAAATATAGTAAAAGCAATCCTCCAAGCTCGAAACAATGTGAGAACAGGGAACATTTCTTTACTTTGTCTCTTCCAAGTTCAAAAGACTACAACCCATACAGCACAGACTCAATACAAGCGTGATGAATAAATGAAATGCAGTGATTTGGACACGAGTGGAAAATGGGTCTAAGACTTCAAGACCACAGACTAAAAAGTCCAACCAGTTTTGTCTGGGGTTAGAGCCCATTGACTAGAGGGTTATCTCTACTGAGCTGATTTGCCGGTGCCTTTCTCGGTGTTGGCAAAAATACGCCTTCCTCTCTTATCCCTCCCTCTCGACAATGGGAGCCCCAATTTCCAGCCACTGAGCCAACATGTATGGCCAACAGCTGGAGGGGCGGGTCTTGTCCTTTGGTACCTCCTATCTCAGGAAGCTGAGAAAAGCCTGTGGAAACTAGACAAAATGTATGGTACTAAAATGTTAACTTTGAATACTGTCCTCTATGTCATTAAAGAAGAAATATACATTTTGTCTATATTTGGCCAAGCCTAGTTTTCCATCTTGAAGTGAAAAGAAAACAGTCACCTTTTTGTACTGAGTGAGGCAGCAAGCAGATGGGAGACCCAACTTTATACCATGAACATTAAGTCTTTTCTATCAGTTATACTGCTTGTGACACTGAGGAGTTTCCCTTTTACGTAACAGAGATTAAATAAATAGATGAATAAACAAAGAATATATGAAGAAGCCTGGGGGTGTATGAGGAAAGTTTCACATTGGAGGAGAGTTATACATTACAGAAGAGGAAATTTTGACTCCTGATACCATCAGACTAACCAAAATAACAGCGGAGTCTTTCTGACTATTTGGGTTTTCTGCATTAAAGAAATTAGGCATGTTCGTGCAGTCAGTTGAGCACCCAACTCTTGCTTTTGGCTCAGGTCATGGTCTTAGGATTGTGGAATCTAGCTCCACATCAGGCTCAGCGCCAAGCCTGCTTGGGATTCTCTCTCCCTCTCCCCGTCCTGCACGTGCTCTCTCTCTCTCTAAAATAAAGAATCTTAAAAAAAAAAAGGCATAAAACTATCATTTATACAAAAATTTATATTCAAAGTTGTCACATGTACTGGTTGCTTATTTTGTCTGATGGTACATTTATGAGAGTAGCCTGAAGCCAACTTTAATCTTCAAGCCCAGTGGCAAACTTAAATAAACCTTTCGTGTGGTCCTGCCTTTTCTGCCCTACATAAAAATAAATTACAGCTACTCAAGTTACATCAGATAGACATGGCAGTTATCCTTAATCCCAGCTGCACAAAATAATCACCTGATGAGGTTTTAAAGAATACTCATTAATTATAATATAATATAATATTCGTATAATATGATAATTATTGCCTGGGCCCCATCCCAGACAAATTAAATCAGAGTCTCATGGAATAGGACCTAGTCACGGGTACTTTTCTTTTTTTTTTTTTTTTTTTTAATGCTTCTCAAGGTCTTCCAGTCTGTGGTCTGCATTAGAACTACTGAAACTCATCAGCACCACCTGGCTGGCCCAGATGCAGGTGCTAAGCAATGCTTCTCACACTTCAGTGGATGCCCAGATACCCAGGGATCTTATTAAAATGCAGATTCTGAGTCAGTAGGTCTGAGCTACCACCTAAGCTTCTGTCCTGCTAACGAGCTCTATGTAGTGCTAATGATGCTGCTGGTCGGTCCACAGGCCCCACTTGGAGTAGCAAGATGCTGAGCCACTCATGAGCCGCGGCCTTCCGCATGTAGCCAAGGCAGGAACAAGGTCCTCAGGGGGGACATAGGCCTGGCACATACTGAAATGCAGGGCCGTTTCCGTTGTTCAAGTAGTGAAAGCTTTCTATCCAAATTGGTAAATGGCCAAGGCTCCGAGCTCCCAGACTGGAAGGCTAGCCTGCCCCTTCTCTGAGGAAGCTTGACATACCACCATCAATTCCGCCACTGAAATGCTCCTGCCTGGCACATAAGGGGACCTCCAGGACTCTGCTTCAACAGCAACGGCTTATTTTCCATCCTGATTGGCCAGAGCTTTTGCTCAATTGGCTACTAAATCCTTCAAATCTCACTCTTGAGCACCATCCCAAGATATGACCCCTAAATGGGTCAGACTTTGAAAACTGGCCAATTGCTGTCTTGAAGTTGTGTTAGGTTGAAAGATGATCCTTTCCATCACTAACGTGGGTGATCTTGTAAAACAAGACAAGATCAGCAGGGCATCAGGACAAGCTCAGAAAATAAAACATGAGTTGGGGTAAAAAAAGCAATCTAAGAGACATGCAAAAAGAACAATGATTCCCTATACAAGTTCATCATGAGCAGGGAGATTGAACAGGAGGAAAACCATTTCGTTCCAGGTTCCATGGAACTGAGAAGAATAGGAAAAATTTGTTTTACTGTCCTCACTGGAAATCAGAGGCCTACTAAAAAATTATGACAGATCATTCATAACATATTATGATAAGGCTCTGCCTTGCTTTGACAAATAAGTCATTACAAAGCACCATATGCGTTGCAATAATCAGTTCCTCTAAATCAAAGTGGAATATTTAGTTTTAAATATTTTTTACACTGAAATTTAATCATGCTCACTTACTGGGCGCCACTTGGGTTTTCTGCATTAAAGAAATTAGAAGCGCTAGCAAGATGGGGGGGAGGGGTGCTGGGGGTGGGGGATCGCCCCTTGCAGGAAAGGGGAGAAAGATGTGGAAAATAGTTTTTTGGTTACAGATCAAAAGGTCAGTTGGTTAAGTGACTGCCTTCGGCTCAGGTCACGATCCTGGAGTCCTGGGATCAAATCCCACATCGGGCTGCCTGCTCAGCAGGGAGTCTGCTTCTCCCTCTGACCCTCTTCCCTCTCGTGCTCTCTCTCTCTCTCTCTCTCTCTCATTCTCTTCCTCTCAGATAAATAAATAAAATCTTTAAAAAAAAAATCATGCTCACTTAATTAAAAAAGAAATTTCCAGATTAGTTATAACTCAGTATCTCTAAAGGTAGAGATTTTTAAGAGAAATTGGACAAAATCCTAGATTTTTCTGTCCATTTTCTTCTCACTCCAGACAAGAAAGAAGTTAGTAACAGTAAGTAAACCCAAAGCTAATCAAAGATGTGTTCTGGGTTCTTACAAGACGTGTCTGAGAAAAATAATTCTGAGACTCCTTGACAATTACACAACGCCAATTTAATGGAATAAACCTACTTTATAGGTCTCCTGTCTTAATGTTGAGTATTCTTATTAGTTTTAACTCTCCAGTTGCCTAATTGGGACCACGAGTCACCATAATGTATTATGCAAAGACTGTGTGTTTTTTAAAGCACACTAAAAGGTCTCCATTAGCATTGATAACGTACACGGCAGTCAGCCCCTTAACGCTTGAGTATAAAGCCTTAACAACTGCCATGCACCATGTGCGTTACTCTGACCAATCTTTGTTTTACTTACATTGACCTCAAGTTGTGCTTTATCTCCAATTTTTGACGCACAACAGAATTCCTAATGTGATTTCTGACTTGACCGTTCCCTTTTCCTGTGCATCTCAATCAAATACTGTTATTTTTAATGTACTTGACAAAGACGGCTTTTGAAGCTCTCAGAAACACATATGGCAAATGATCTGTAACCAAAAAACTATTTTCCACATCTTTCTCCCCTTTCCTGCAAGGGGCGATCCCCCACCCCCAGCACCCCTCCCCCCCATCTTGCTAGCGCTTCTAATATCGGGACCTGAAAATCCTCCCACCATATGTCAGAGATATTTGATCTTTTTCTGTCTACGTCTGTGGTAGGGCTTACAGTTCACACTGTCTGCTTTGTCTGATTCCTCCTCAGGGGAGTCTGATTTCACATTCTAACTGCCCTAAATAGACTTTAGAAAAAGTTCCTCCTTCCTCACTCAGAAAAGAACCACCATGAAGAATACAAAGAAACACAAGCAGCGTCCCCCTAAGTAAAAGACATGGATCTCTACGCGGCCGGCTCTGCTAGGGGACCATCCGTCGCGTCTGCAACACCTCCTTCTCTCGTGTGATAACCAATCTTGAATACAAGCACAATACAGTCTCCGTCTTGCCAAGCGTAGACAGATGGGGCACAGAAGCAGGTATTTCCAGCCCTCTGCTTATTGTAGACAGAAATTTAAGTGAAGCCTAAAAATGTGAAGCTTTTCTAGCCAAGCTAATAGGAAAATGTTTTTAACAAGGCAAGGTAGTATAGAAAACAGATTCCTTCCATTTTATAAATAGTAGATCCAGATTCAGAAGAAACACAACAGCCGTGCAACCCGTCAAATAAAGCAATTTCCATTTTCCCCTCCACTTGGCGGCTGAGTGCTGGCTCCTCTTGGAGGGACTGGCAGGTGGCGCCCCTCCTCCTGCTCCTCACAATGAATGACCCAGTGATGGCAGATGAGATCTTGGTGGATTCCGGGGTGAAGTTTGCTGGCTAGGGTTTCCCCTCACAGAGGCTAATTTACCCACACATGGCCATCTTGAAATTGCTGCTAATGGGGACATCCAGTGAATAGAACTCCTTTCATGCACGTTAGGAGGCCCAACTACCTCCCTGTGCAAATTCTGAAGGGTATATTTTAGTCCCCAGGCAAGAGCAACAGACCGACCAAGGTGGTACTTAAGATAGAGCACAGATGTGGAAGAGAAAAGGCCTCCTTTTGAGCCAGGAGGGCTTTCTGTCAGGAAAGAGGAGAGAGCATGTCAGAGGTAATAAAGCCAAGAGCTGGGTGTTAAGGACAGCAGGCTGAGTATAACTGCATTGGTGGGTTTGTGGTGGCGGGGGGAGGACTAGAGAGGCTGGCCTGGACCTGCCCTCAGCTAGGCTTCTGCAGGCAAGAGCAGTCTGCATCTTACTTCCCTCTTCTTCCCCTTCCTTATCCCCGTCACCAGCTGCCCCATAAACTATCAGCACCGTGAGGTGTCAAATATATGACCAGGCCTTTCCCCGGAGAAAGGGTTTGCGTTGCTCTACCACAAAGGAAGAGACAGCAAGCAAAAGCAAAGTATATGACTGACCCTTATTCAAAGACCTCTCGCATTACATATTCTTGATCAGTGTCTCAGACTTTTTACCTGTTGGGGCGCCTGGGTGGCTCAGGCAGTTAAGCGTCCCACTCTTGATTTTGGCTCAGGTCACGATCTCAGAGTTGTGCAACTGAGCCCTGTGTCAGGCTCCACGTTCAGCAGGGAGTCTGCTTGAGATTCTCCCTCTCCCTCGCACGTTCTCTTTCTTTCTGCCCCTCCCTCATGCACTCTCTCTTTCTCTCCCACTCTCCAAAATATAAATGCTTAAAAAACTAAAAGAAATTTTACCTGCTATAATAAAACCACCTTTTTTCCCCACAGTAAACAAGAACAAATGAGAAATTAGCTGATTGCACAGCAAAGCTCACCTCCCTAACCACCCTGAATGTGGCCTCCTGGGAGAAATACATAACAAGAATGACATGAGCACCCAGCACTTTCTGTTTTAATTGGTGCTTAACCTTCTACGTTTGTCCGAGCTACTTCTCCGGGAGAAGTGGCGGATGTCACAGTATTTGTACAATTCTCTTATACACTGGGGTCAACTGGGGTAAAATGTTCCTGGAAAATCAATAATTTAGAAAAGCAGAGAAAGAAAAGTAATGGACAGTATGCCCATTCCCTGCCACACACACATATCAAAGGAGCAAGACTTTATCTGGACTTCCCCAGAGGAACAAACAAGGCCACAGTGAGCCCAAATGCATTTGCATTATGGTGTGGATTTTTTTTTTATTATTATTTAATACATTCACACCTTATGCCCTACTTCAGTGGGTAGAAGAGTGGGGAACTTGGGTGGGAAAAGAGATCACTGTATCACATCAATGTCAAGTTTCTGAGTTTCCATGTCAGTTCATGAGTATTATAAAGCAATAAATTGGCATTTGTAACACGATATGGCCTCCCAAATATCTGGAAGGCGAGACTGGGCTGTCCATAACTGAGGCATTCTAGTTCCTTTCTCTCTCATTGTCTATTAACCAGTTGAACCTGTTGTGTACTATACTCCTAAACCCTGGGATATATAATGAAAAAACTCAGAGATCTAGCTGCTCTCCATCTGCCAGAAAAATATAGTGGGACTTGAGACTTCAAAGACAGAACCAGGTCATTCCAAGCAAGTGGTGTCTCTGCACAGCCTCTTGAAAAACTTCCTTCTGGTCGGTCCCTGGGTGACCATTCCCTGTGAATGGTCATGGTTGAACCCAAGCATTCCTATATTTGCCTTTTTTGATCTAGTATTTTCACGTGCTTTCTTAAGTACAGTCTTCATATGAGGAGTCCAAACAATGCACAGTTATAGAGAGCAAGGGTCAAATTAAAATGCCTTTAGAGCCCAGGCAAGCAATATAATTGTGTGAAACAAGCCCGCTGGTAAGGGCCCTTCCCCCCTCGGAGAACATGCACAGCTTCAAGACTTGCAATTTCAATTCAGCAACCCAAGGGTCCATCGATACATGAAAGGATAAAGAAGAGGGGGTATGTATATACAATAGACTATTAGCCATAAAAAGAATGAGCTCTCACCATTTGCAACAACATGGATGGACCTAGAGGGCATAATGCTAAGTGAAATAAGTCAGAGAGAGATGAATACTATATGATGGCACTTATATGTAGAATCTAAAAAGCAAAGCAAATCAACAAAAGAACAGAAACCGACTCAAAAATACAGAGAAGAAACCCATGGTTACAAGATGGGCCAAAGAGGTAAAAGGGATTGAGATGTACAACATTCCTGTTATAAAATAAGTAAACCAGGGGGAATGAAAAATACAGCACAGGGAATAGAGTCAGCGGAATTATAACAACACTGCGCGGTGACAGATGGTAACTATACTTATCCTGGTGGGCATTCCTAATGTACAGAATTGCTGAATCACTGTGTTGGATAGCTGAGCTAATGGGACACTGTACGCCAAGTAAACTTCAATTAAAAGGTAAAAAGTGAGGAAGTACTGAAAGAAAAAATAAAATCAAAACCACCACACACATAAAGGCACTGAAAATCAGCCAAATTTTAAAAAAATAAAAATAAAAAAGGCAACACAACAGTAGCATCACTTCTGACCCAAGTTTGTCTAAGAAGCTACAAGCTGTCAATTTCAGGAAATTAACGGAGGCGTCCCTCACATCCCTGCCCAGAAGGGCACGTTAAACCATTTCAGAACATTACCTCTTCGCTCTGTGTACGTCTGCGTGTTGTGTGTGTCTCTGCTACGTCTGTTTGCCCAGATGGCATCACACCATTCAAAAGGAACCAGGCATTAAGAAATAAATAGCAGAACCGCATATGAGAGAGTGTACACACATGTCCAAAGCATGTTGCTGTGGATACCCTGACAAGGAGAGAAGGAACTGAGTAAGATTTGTGTAGGTTTGCAAACATCACAATGACTCAGGGCATTAAATGTGGAAGTACACAGGAACAAAAACTTGAAGCAAAAGGATGAAAGATGAGGTCCATGCCCCCAAAGGCGGCAGCCAATGGTTGGGGAAGGGGGCTTAGATGCTGACATGAGCACCAGCGGGACAGAGAGATTTGGGCAGCGTCAGGTCAGTGAAGATGAACGGACTCTGTTTATAAAAGAGAAATCTGTAATGGCACAAAGTCCGTAAGATGAGAGAGAATCACCGATTTTTTTTTCCCCAGGATGACAGGGCATCAAAGTCAGAGAAAGAGAACACAAAGCAACTTATGAATTTATGAGCGAGAAAGACTGAAACTTGAGAAGTGGATGCTTTCAGAAAAGAAATCCTAAGGGACAACCGACTATTCAACAGCTGAGGAGCTGGTAGCTTGAGACAATCTTTAATACTCTTTAAATCATGTTCCCTATGAATATTCAAATATATATACTCCAACCCCATATAAAAATGTTGAATTTTTTTTCATTTCCACAGTAAGCTCGCTCGCGCACTCTCTCTCTCCCCCCCTCGTGTCTTCCCAAGAAACATACACTGATACCGACTAATAAAGAGAGCTCCCTGTTGCCCACGCATGCCTGCCATGACGTTGGGCTGAAGAGAGACCTTCCTTAGTTGTTCTACAACAGAGGCAAATAAGGCACATGGAAAGATCTGAATCTGCTTCTTGCCCTGAAAAAAATCCATATAGCTCTTGTAAATGCTCTTTGCAACCCTCACACCCAAGAATTTTCGTCCTCCTTTAGATACGTGGGAAAACCTATTAGCTTATTTCACTCTTGCCTTAACCCTCCCCAGGTTCATGTGTCAGGACTTCCCTGGAAGCAAAGTGCTGATCAGGCTTTGTCTCCAGTCCCTCCCAAGCGAGGCTGTTTCTAGGACATCTGAAAGCCCAGGTTAATCTGCAATTTAGTCTAGAGCCATTCTGTAACTTCACAGGTTGGGCTGCCTTTAAAGTGATCCATGAATCCATGTTTGAACCGTAAACCTTAAATGGTATACATCTGCATTCTAATCTAAAGCAGCCTTAAATACCGCAACTGAAAGCAGGCTATACTTCACGACGCCTGCCAATGAAGCCAGTCACTGGTGTGTTCACAGCCGTGGAGTTATTGCTGTTCTAACAACCGAACACACGTTGGTTCTTAACTTCAAGCCTATTGGTTTACTTGGCGGCACTTGTGTTTATTTCTTCCCTCGCTTTTGTTAAATTTATTTGACAGCCTCTTATTTGCCATTTTCCCCAAGGAACCCATGAGTCAACATACATAATTTCATGGGCTCGTTTTGACTTTTTGTATAACATCAATATACAAGGAGAACTGCATCTGGGTAGTATTTAGAGCTCTGATATGTCACCTAAGGACAGGAAATTAAGTTAGGGTGATCGCTCAGCTCTAACACCCTTTGTTGAACTTAGTATTGAAGCACAAAACAGAAGACTTTTTGCTCCCTGAGATCGCTTCTCTGTGTCTCTCTCTCTCTTTCCTTCTCATTACTTTAGAGTCAGTTAACCAGGGTTAACTAGATTCCATGTTGTCCTAATAGGCCAAATACCTTACAGACCTGGTCTCTTTTCTAATTCCATTTCCTCTTGTTACACAAATAGCTCCCTGCGTCATGTTGCTTCTCCAATGTATCCCACACAACTCCCTCCAGCTCATTGGCCTATACTCTGTTTTTGAAATCCAGCTCTCAAAAACTTCTGTGGGGTCCTGACTGGCCACAAAAGCAGGTCTTTCCACAAACTTCCTGATCTAACCAGGCAAGTCCAGTCCTTCTTCAGAAACCCTCCAGCCACACCCCGACTCTGACTCTTTGCTCCTCGGTCTTCAATTCTTTTTTGAGAATGCAACCCAGCCTCACTTCAAGGATAAGCTCAACTCAGCTTTTTCTGCAGGGTCGCTCCAGATCCTCAGAGATAAGCCTATGAGCCAAGAGTCTCACTCCCGCTCATGCTCAATAACATTATAACATTATACACAAGCATGTTGTACCCTTCACGTGACTATCACGAAATACCTATGAAGAAAGCATGATCCATCATCCCACCCTAGGGATGAAGAAACATAGTCATTTGTGTGATTAAGTCACTCACCCATTTTTATATGGCTATTCAGTGATGGAGGCTGTGTTTAAGCCTTAATTTCGGTGGACCATCTCCTCCTCGGGACCTCTTAGAGATGTTCGCTAGTTCACTATCCTGGCCGGCATGCATTTGTATATCATTTGCATAGAATTCCCATCACCTTGTACAAGTCGTAAGCCCTTTAAATGGAGGTACCCCTTCTGATTGCCTTATAATGTATTAAGTAGGTGAAATAGTTGTACCTCACAACTCCTCTGCATTTTGTCATGACCAGATGGCTAATTGAGGCCAATGACTTGTGAGCAGAGTGATTATTTTTCCACGTGGATGTTTTAAGAGGCAGAGTGCAATTCACCACTGCCTCTTTTTTTCCTTTGCTGTGGCTTTTGGAGAAGGTCCATATAAAGGCCATTCTAGGAGCCTGGGTCCTCAAGTAAAGACCAGAAAGAGCAGAGTACCCAGGAGACCTATGCTAGACCTGAGAGACAACACCCAGCTTTGAGGATTTTTAACTTAGATTTGGGGGAAGCTCTTTGTTGCTGCAGCACGAACAGCCTATATAACTAAGAAGGATATATAATAGCTATCTGTAGAGGATCCTGACAGTGACTCGTGTGTAAGCCAAAATCACAAGACCTCACTGATTACATATAAAACAGCCAGAAAACGTCTGCATGGAAGGTGGTAAAAGCAAAGAAGCTATTCAGCCGGGAGAGTTTGAGCCTTAAAAACTTTCAGCTGGGGGTGCCTGGGTGGCTCAACCGGTTATGCGTCCAACACTAGATTTCAGCTCAGATCATGATCTCAAGGTGATGAGACTGAGCCCTGAGGCTAGCTCTCTCCATCTCCCTCTGCCCCTCCCTGCCCCAGCCCCTGCTCTCTCTCTAAAATAAATAAATAAATCTTTAAAACAAAGCAAAAAAACTTTCAGCTCAAACATGGTCCCAGACAGGTGCTGGATATCATAAAAGGAGATCCCAAAAAGACCAGTTTTGATTTCAAACTGTTTTTAAAAGTTTTGTCTGTATCACAATATTCCTGATTAGAGTACCTCTTACTGTTCCGCTTTTCCTTCAGCCTAACAACTGTTCTCCACTCCACTCTTCTATTTGCTCTTCTTTCCTTTGATGTGGTTTACTCTTCAGGTTTTAAGAGCCTCTGAGTGTTTACAGGAACTTTCTCATCACTGACACTATACCCAGAGCAGTCCTCTCTGCCTATCACAGTTCAATTTCAAGTCTCTCCAGTTGTAAAAAGGAAAACAAAACAAAAACAAAAACAAGATAGGAAAAAGTGCAGGGTACTCAACGCCATTTTAACCAAGGAGAGTGGATTCTCAAAATCACTGAATGTTCTCATTTAACGGGTGGAGATGATCTGCTCTCGTTTCAACTTAGGACGAAAAGGTATTGTTTTAGTTCCCTGAGTTTAGCTTGTAGTTTCTAGTTAATATAATGTAACCATGATGTTTTCGTGTGAACAAAGGTCTCCAGATCACTGATGTACCTCACTGAATACTCTAACTCTAAGTAGGGAAGGAAAGTCTCTGAATGTACCTATTCATTTCCTACCATTCCTTGAGGCGTGAAGGTAAAAACTCAGATGTGAAATATTTAGTGTTTGTAACGTATAGATGAGAGAGGAGGTAGAACCCGCCATGAACACAGGATCGCAGAAGAGTCTTAATTTTCCAAGTTCTACTTAAGTTAGGCCCTCTTGCACTGATGTTGAGACAAGCGTTCTCTAAATACTGACTCATCAGAACGGTTACAGAACTCTTCCTAGTAATGATTTTGAGGCCTCTTCTTCAGAGGACGTGTATTTGGATTGGACACTTCACAGCAATGGACACAACCACGCCATCATTGAAGTGTTGTAGATTTCAATGTATGGGCCAGTGGTAAGAAAAAGGGGGCAGAAGCCCAGAAGAGGTTCCTGGGAGAAAACAATTAAAAACACAGCAAGTGCACTTTGGAGGCAAGAACTTGAGTACCTTCGTCTTTCTCTTGCTAAGAATCCACAGCTGATTTGAAGCCCTATGAGCTGAGGGTCACTACGAACTAGAAGCAGTTGCACTTGCCAAGAACCAATTTAATTTGGACTATCTCAGCCAGCCTTATTGAATTCTCTCCAAGCTCCCAGAGGCAGAAAGGTACTATCGTCCTTAGCTATTCAATAAGGCTTACTTTTAGGCCTCACTGGCGCAGCTTGGTTGTACACTCAGCATCATCTAGTTGAAACATATTGAGCAATCAATTCAAACTTGTTATTGTCATTGGAGTTTGAAAATTTAATAAGCAATTACCTGAACACATTGCTTTATGTTTTTAATTTCTACTGAGATGTTGTTCCATTTTCGGGCCTAAAGCAATCATGCCCTCCAGAATGTTTAATTGAATGAGTCCATAATGCAAGCCTTTTTCTTGACTGTCTTTGCCTAGTGTGATTTTTGAATATGAATGAAGCCGTGTCTTCCTAAGAAGGGAGCCAAGAATAAGTGCAAATTTGACCGATCTGACATGGATGGATGACACAACTCATTGTTTTCATGTGGAAGGAACCAGCAGACCCCTCTTGATACAGGAATGCCTTTCCTATAGAGTATATATGAAATGCTTTCTCCTTCTTTTCTGAGACAATGCTGCAGAACTGCATATATATTATATACACATTTGTACATATACACACATTCACATATGTGATTATATGTGTGCATGTATTTTATGTAGACATAATTACATGTGTATATGTAAGCATATATATATCTACTTTTTTTGATCCTCACGCACATGAAGTGGTGATCTTTCATTTATAGAAACCTTCATTTAAGGATGTTTTGTAGAAAATTAAAATTTTAAGTAGAAAATGCATTTTATCTACTATTTTTATTTCTTGTTGTTTCTATCTAGAACAGGGGTCGGCATACTTGTTCTGTAAACGGCCAGATGGTAAATATTTTAGGATTTGCAGCCATACGGTCCCTGTCTCAACTATTCAACTGTGCTGTTTTAGTCCAAGAGCAGCCATAGACAATACATAAACGAGCGGGTGTGGCTTTATTCCAGGACAACTGTATTTACAAAAACAGATGACAGGCCAGATGGGGCTCACTGGCCAGAGTTTGCCAACCTCTGGCCTAGAATATTTAATGGAAGAGGTATTTTTCTATGTGCAGTTTTGATGTTTCATTGGTTGGTTGGTTGGTGTTATTTGTTTTATGCCAAAAACATGAAGTTCTTTCTAGGCATCCTTAGAAGGTCTTCCTCCATTTGCCCCCATAATTGCTGGTATTTCAAAGGGGTTTTTCCTTTGGCCTACTTTTGGGGGGGGGATCCATTTTTTAAACCTTCTCCATGAATTTACTCATCACTTAAGAAATCTCAAAAAAAAAAGAAAAAGAAAAGAAAAAGAAAGAAAGGAAGAGAAAGAAAGAAAAAAGAAACAGCATCTCCCAAGGTTACCTTCGATCTAGAGATCCTTCCCCTAAATGCCAGAGCACCATCCCAAAATCTTTATGAAATCTTCTACCCAACAACCATCAATACACATCTTCAAGGTCCATCAACCTAAATATGACCAAATTAGAACTTGTTTTATTCCCTACCAACTTGCCGTACCTCCTAGTTAGCTACAAGAATACAGCCACTCCCTGAGACACCCTATTTCTTCCCTATCCTTCTGATCCCCCCATCAACTTGCAAATTCCATCTCATACACGAATCTCCGTTCTTGGCCATCCTCTCTATCTCCCGTCATCTGCACCCACAATTTTAAAGTCTCATTGCCTCCTTCCTAAAATGTTACTGAAAAGAAACCCATTGATGCCCCACTCTCCAGTCCTTTTCCTTTTTCACAAGTACATAATACTGCTCCCAGCTATGTTTCTAAAATGTAACCTTTCAGCCGAAACCCTGCAATTACTTCTTTCCCTACAAAAAGATCATCATAGAATAAAAAGCTTTCCCATCATCAACCTACCCACCTGCTTTCCTTCCCTTGCCTCTACTCACTCCAAGCCCACCTTCCCTGGAATTCCATGCTGGGGTCATACCGGAAACCCCTCTTCCCAGGCGGGAGAAAGGAGACAGTCCCATGGAACTTCAGAGAGAAATTGACAAATAAGAAGCAGAAGCAGGCTGATGGGTACTAAAAAGGGCACGTTCTGCATGGCGCACTGGGTGTTATACACAAACAATGAATCATGGAACACGACATCAAAAACTAATGATGTAATGTATGATGATTAACGTAACATAATAATAAAAAAATAAAAATTAAAAAAAAGCAGAACCAGGCTTTCAACACAAGTCAGTCTGTCTCCTATTATTATAAACTCTATTCATTTACTGTCTGTACCACTGAGCAATGAGGCTGTTCTTAATAATAAGCCTTTTACTTTTATCATATCACTGCTTTATTATTTAACAGTTCATAGGTCTATAATTTTTTACCCACGTGGCCTTAGAACACCTAGATGATATGCACTATCTGTACGTGTATAAATGGGCGGAGCCGGGGGGGTCCCACTGTTTCAAAGACTGCGTCCAGCATATAATAAGGTTAATAAATACTAATAGCAAAAGGATTAAATGACAGAATAGATGTTGTCTTAAACGTAATCTTAACTCTTAAATGTAAATGTAATCTTCAATAATGAAACACATGCTATCAGGTCAAATTAATCTTGGATCTACCTTTCATTATTGCAAGATATACAACAAGCTCAATTACTTTGTTTATAGGCTCCATTAGTCACTATGTTAATTCTGGAATAAAAAACTCTGGATGAGTACTTACTGAGCACCAGTGCTCAGACTTACAGAAGAGAACAGGTGACAGGCTATGAAATTCAGGAAGACAATCCCTCAGGAGAACTTACCTTAGCCCAAATCCTGTCTTGTTTATTAAGTTGCTCTCTGGGCAAGAGTGAGGACCTGGAAGCTGCAAGAAATGCCTAACACACAACAGGTATTTGGTTGCTAAAGGTATTTAATATCCTGTACAACATGTAGGAAAAGGCAGTCAGAAGTCTGAGAATAATATAACAATTACTGGATACAGGGATGGATGCCTGGGTGGCTCAGTCGGTTAAGCGTCTGCCTTTCGGCTCAGGTCATGATCCCGGGGTCCTGGGAATGAGTCCCGGATCGGGCTCCCTGCTCAGAGGGGAGTCTGCTTCTCCCTCTCCCTCTGCCCCTCCCACTGCTCATCCTCTCTCTCTCTCTCTCTTGCTTGCTCACTCTCTCTTTCAATAAATAAAATATTAAGAAGAAAAAGAATTACTGGATACAGAGATCAAACCTGAATCGGGAAGGAAACTAAACTCAAGAGATCCTTAAAGACTATGACTCAGAGAAAGGATGTTGACACTGAAAAGAAAGGAAACTCAACTCTGAAGTTCAGACCCAGGCAAGGTTTCTCCAGAAAATTTTCACCCAGGGCTTTCCGTGTATTTCCATGGCACGTGTCAAGTTGTGCTTAAAAACTATGATTATACATTCAGATCTGAGCTAAGCACACCCTCTGCCGCTTAACACTTCCTTGTAAAATCAAGACTTATTCTCGCATTAGTATTTTGATCAAGTAGGAGTTTCCATTTTCTTTCCCTTGACACACTTTAATTTTAATGAAAATAGAAATCGTGTGCCCTAACAGTAAACATAAATATGCTGGGTCTTTAGAAAAAAGAAAAAAAAAAAGAAGGGAAATGAAGATGTATTTGGTGTGATTATGAACCTGGTAAGTGTACAACTCTATTTGGGCAGACTGTTCAGAGCTGGGCTTTTAACTCATTCTCTCTGTGGCCAAATGGCCCACAAGATGGGAGATGACAAGGGTGGCAGGACATCCAAACAGTGGTATTCTGTCGTCCTGAAGAGTATCAACCGTGCTTCAATGTACTAAGAGCTTTTAAATGCTCAGGATACCTAAGGAATTAAAAAAAATAAAAAGCATTTTTTAAATTTTTACTAACAATATGCCACACCTAAAATGAACTTAACTCTTCTTCTGCTCTTTACTCATTTGAGGCAGCAAACAGATCCTGAGCTGAGTACCATTCCTTTTCAATATTCGTTTTCTTTTTTTTTGTTATTTTATTTAAATTCAATTAATTAACATACTGTATCATTAGTTTCAAATGGAGAGTTCAGTGATTCATCTGTATCACTAATAGAGCGAATGCCTCACCTTCTACCAGAAGTCCAATTTTATTGCTTCATTTGGGGGAGATGAGAAAGGAAATGCAAAGTCAGAGTCACAAGTGAAAGCTGTGTAAGGCATCCCTTATGCAAACTGACTTTCTTTACTTCCCTCTAAAGGAACTACAATTAACTACACAAATGCAAGGAGACTCCACAAGGACAAAGTTCCATGTCGATAAATGCTAAGTACGGTCCTATGTGCTTCTTCATTTTCATTCTCTCTGTCTCTTCCTTTCTTCCTGTCTCTCCCCTTCTGAGTTAAATATAAATGTGCTGAGGAGTCTGGAAAGGAAGAAAAATATGTACACCTCCTGGACTTCAAAAGTGGAAAAAAAAAAAAAAAAGCAACAAGTTGTCGGGAAAAAAAAAGCCTTTAATATCTACCCTTCTACCATTTTTTTTTTTTTTTAATCTAAAAGCACACGTTGCTTTAAAAAGCAAATATTCACTGACCGGTTTCAAAAACTATAAGAGCTCTGCTCATCTTTCTCAGCTCTGTGTTCCTTCCATGACTTTATTGCCTTAGATATTTGTACTGCAGAAGGGTGATCAATTAGATGAATAGGTCCCATTACTTTGTGGTTAATAAAAGATTTTATATTCTGAGATACACAACAAAAATAAGTCAGAGTCAGCAGTGGATTTATGGGATGGGAAACAGAAGGAAAACTGTTTATCTAACAGATCACAGTCTTGAAAAAGCTTTTATTGTCTTGGCAGGCTTGATTCCATGGCCTTCTCCTCCTGAGCCCCACAGAACCTGTTGGGATTACAGATGGGAGGGCCCTGAAGTACTTACAACCTAGGCCCACCTCCTTCCTGCGACACAGACAAGGTGCCTTTCTGGAAATGCCTCTTTCAATAACAAGAAAGATGTTATCCAGAGATGAGAACCTCCACTTAAAGCCATCTTTGTTTTTCTCGTGCTCTGAGCCATGCAAACCTAAGCCCACCCACTCTTTGCTGTACCTACGGCCCATCTCCACGCCTGATTTCCCCTATAATAAATCTTTTTCCTCCAACATAAAGCTCCAAAAAAACCCTGAAAGTCAATCGTTTTACTGCTTCTTATGTGGTATTTATTTTTCTCTACTTGCCAATTGAAATGGCTCTAATGTGCCCCAAGGGGCACTGTTCCCGTCAAGCTCTGAGGTACATCAGTTCAGATGCAGGCAGGTGAGCTCAAGGGCCCTGGAGTCGCAGGGAGAGAGCAGAGCGCCCATGGGAGGCAATTCTATTCAGAGGGAGCTAAAAGCCTTGAACTAAGAACAGACCGATGAAGCAGGCAATCCAAAGGCAAAGATGCCAGCCCAGCCACGTAGCTGGACAATGCCCTGCAGATTCCTCAGCACCCCACAAACTGCCCCCATGTGGAGCCAAGGAACGTGGTGGAAACACTTCCTGACTTACTCTTTCATAATGAGGATGTGAATTAACAGGATTTTTTATTCAGCAGCACTGGAGAAAAGCTAACAAGCCAGTTCCTGTCCCGATCCTTTAAACGGTGTGCTGTAACAGCTCTCCGGGTAATCCCAATTACACACTTGTGCATTATAAAATATAAACGGTGTGTCCATTTCCTCTCCAGCCACGCCCTGTGACTGGGCTCACTTTGCACATGTATGGGCTGCCATTTGCAATAACTGAAATTCCTCTCAACACCCAATAGAAACATCTTTCCTGAAAAGAAACTGGCAAAAAGCCCAAGGTCTCCCTGACTTGCAAGGGCAAGGATGAGATGGAGCACCTTTGTGCAAAAAAGAACTTCTTGCGGTCAGAGCAAGAACCTCCCACGTGGGAAATCATAAAACTAAACAAAACCAAACAAAGGAAAGGTAAAGGGGAGAGGAAAAGAAATGGTTGTAGGAGAAAATATAGAGGGACAAAAAGAGTTTCCATAGGACCCTCAAGAGTGGTACTTTTTCAGGACCTTTGAAGTTGTTCATTAGCCTTCAACTTCCTGTGTTTGTCAAGAAACGGAATGGGGATGGCTTTTTATGTGTACAAAATGTCACATGCGTTCATAATCTGTGTCATTCCATGAGTAAAGTGAAGAGATCCATCTGTCCCAGTAGCCATAGCACTGTATCCTTGGCCACGCAGGCCTTACCCGCTCAACCCACAATTAGCAGGTTCAAGTCTGTGACATGATAATTGTCTTCGTGTCAAAAGTGTGCCACAAAACTCATGTCAGAGTTCCTATTTCTGTTCAATGCCCTGTTCAGATCCCAGCACGCCTGTGGTGGTTTGTGTGACTCCTGTGAACGTTCTTTCCAATCTGTTAGAGCAAACAGAAGTTATAAGGGGACAGAATTTCACTAATCTGTACTTCCTCCCAGTAATCTAAAAGACAGGTACTTTATCACCACATGAATCCTTCTCTGAAAGTTAAGTATTTCCTAACTGCGAACACTTTTAAATGAATAACCATGAAGCAGTCCCTCATTCTGAAATATAACCAAAATAAATACCTTGGTTAATGTTCACACATTCAACATTCCAGACTATCAGTCTCAACCATCTCCCATAGTTGAACGCTAAGCATTTCCATTAAAATATATCTAGCCCCTGGATTTTGTTTTGCAAGATCCTGAGCTGAGCCGTGAAAAAACTTTCTAGGAACATCAATATTCTCTTTTTCCTGTGCAGCTTCCAGCACTATGGGTAACTTCCTATAAATAATCAAAGAGGAAGCTTACAGCTCATGCCACCTTTTCTCTGGGGCCTGGGATCCATATCTGCAAAAATGATTAGGATGAGAGTAGGAAGTCAAGTCCAAAGTTAATGACAAAAAGTAAGTAGGTCTTTATGAAGAGTATTGGCACAAAGTCTCCGCCAGTTACCCTGGCCCCCGAGTCTTTGGAGTAGAGAACAAGACAGTAACAATAAGCAAAACACTGGCAGGAACTCAAAATGAATAAACTAGGCTGGACTTACTACAATTTTTCATTTTTAATACATGTTAACAAGGACAAATTTAAGTAGTAGAAGGCCTGAGAAGAATCAACTGCTCCTCTGCTACTCTAGTCCAGACCTGGAAACAAGATGATAGAGAGAGGTAAGGGGGCTGACTCTGGCTTACCAGAGAAAGATGTTTCTTGACAACTGCAGCCAACCATCCAAGAGCGAAATTAGCAACTTGGGGGAACTCATCATTAGAGAGATTGATCCAGAGGCAAATGTGTCATTCACAATACCCCTGGAAGGATTCCTGCCACCAGTAAATTGCATCAACCATAACATCATGCATGCTCTAACCAGAGCAGCAGGAGGCTCCCTGTCTTCCCCCATTCACTTCCAAAATGACCTTCTATCCATCAGTCCAGCACCGACTACCACAACTCCTATAATAAGAGAATTATTTAAACATTCCTGGTTTCCTCAGAACCCATGTATGCATCAAGAAAGCAACATCAATGGAATCGATTTAATATAACATCAATAGTGTCATTTGTAGGAATGGGGAAAGATCAGCCAGCTCATGATATACTTTTGGATGTGTTTCCACAGAGAAATAGAAAAATATTTTTCTAAGGATAAACTTGAAAAACTAGAGCTGCTCTTCAGTTTGGAAACCAGTGGTAATGATGTGATACACTTGGAGCACCAGATGTCTCAGTGTGGTCTGGTTAATCGAAAGCCATAGACCCCACATCCACAGTCAGCCTCACACATGGTCTGTTAATTTGATTGTCATATTGGTTTCCTCATTCATGTTCCTGGAGCTTTGTGCATTTCCTTTGTCTTCACCCCCAGCAATTAAACCATATCATTTGTTTCCTATCTCCCAAGGCATGCAAAATGTAGGATCTATAGTAATCTGAGCCTTTTAATAAAGACGGACCTGAAATGTTCTAGAATTTTCCGTATTTAAGCTTCTTTAATTTGTAGAAGACGGAGCTGACTTGAATAACTGATAATACCATTTTGTTAAGAAGAGATTCTACTCACAAATGGTCTTACTTCTAGCCACTTCAGTGCAATCATGTATTATAAAGTATCTAAAAAGAAGTATCTAGAAGAAATGAACACAGCACACATGTACACACATGCATGTGTGCACACACGCACAGCTCTCAGTACCTGGAGTTTCTGTCTTGAGGACCCACAAATCAGCCATTAATATGATGGCATGAAAGAACACTTAGCCTCTCATCTAAACTGCTGAAACTCTTAAACGTACAATTCCAACACGCTTGTCTATCTGGTTTCCCAGCCCTAAATGAATTAGAAGAAACAAATGAAGGGAGCATGGGATAACATCAGAAGGATATTAGAGTCAAAGAGAAAAAGAAAAAACAGAGAGAAGTCAACTGGTATTGCCTAAGCAGAAGAAAATTTCAACAGCAGGAGAATTATAAAAATGTTATAGCACTGAAGATTCATAAATGTTCAATAATGTCCTAATAATCTGTTTGACAAGGATGATATTATCGAGCTAGCAAACCAACATTTTGTTCAACACAGTTGCCCCCGTGACAACACTACCTTTGGAATCAACAGCACCCATTGCTTCAAGGGGCAGCCATACGTACTTAGCCAAGTTCAGGAGGATCAACGGTTGACGTGAAGTTTCAAAACAGAATTTTTAGGCCAATATGCAATGTCAGGTTAAAACAATCTTTTGGGGGGCCCCTGGGTGGCTCAGTCGGTTAAGCAACTGCCTTTGGCTCAGGTCATGATCCCGGGGTCCTGGGATCGAGCCCCACGTCAGGCTCCCTGCTCAGAGGGGAGCCTGCTTCTCCCTCTCCCTCTGCCTGCCACTCTGCCTACTTGTGCTCCCTCTCTCTCTCTGTCAAATAAATAAATAAATAAATCTTTAAAAAAAAATCTTTTGGGTTTTTTTGTTTTTTTTTTTTTTGTTTTAATTTTGCTGGAGCTAGGCTTTAGTGAAAGTGAAAATCATTTTCTTAAAAACACAGAGATAGGTTGTTTTGAATATACGGTGTCATGCCATGGGGCACTTAAGATCACAGAATTTCTTCCATAAGGCACAGAGCAAGAAAGAAGAAAGATATGCCACAAAGACAATTCCCTGAAAAGAAATGGAAAAGCCCTTCCGGTTCTGGGGTAGCTGAACAAGTCTAAGAGAAGTAGAAAGGGTTGGATGTGAATGACCTTGTCTGACCTCTTTCCAAACCTCAGGGCTGAGCCTCAAAGGAAATGAAATCCTGGAAACAGCCAGATTGGCATGAGGGAATCTAAAACACTGTGTGCTGGAACCTTGTTTTCCTGGGGTACTGCAAGCCATACAGAGGATCTGCAGGGGATATTCTTGGTGTCTCACTGAGACATTCTCTGACTTCTTTTGCTACTGTACCTATCCCCCAGATAGTGTGTGCTTTGCTGTTCTCCAGTGCCTATTTTCCTCCAGCTGGCTGTCCCAGTGGAGGGCCACAAGCGTCTGGAAGTTTACAAACCTTTAAGGATGGCTAGGAGCCAATGATGATAGACAGTGGAGAAGTACACAAGTCCAGTTCTCTTCCCCAACGATGAAACAAATTGCAAGGTCAAATGTATATGCCTTATAGGATCAGGCTGAGCCTAGAACTTCACTGAAATTTCCTGTCTTACCTGCTTCTTTTTCTTTTTTTTTTTCCTTAAAGATTTTATTTTTTATTTATTTATTTATTTATTTATTTATTTATTTATTTATTTATTTATTTATTTATTTGACAGAGAGAGACACAGCGAGAGAGGGAACACAAGCAGGGGGAGTGGGAGAGGGAGAAGCAGCAGGCTTCCCGCCTGAGTAGGGAGCCTGATGTGGGGCTCGATCCCAGGACCCTGGGATCATGACCTGAGCCGAAGGCAGACGCTTAACAACTGAGCCACCCAGGCACTCCCCTGCTTCTTTTTTTATATTCAAATATTCCCATGTCCTCAATGTTCTCCTCAAGGAACAATTTTTTAATTAATCACTTGCATTCCAATCAAGTGATTGGTAGATTCAGGATCTACTCCTCAGAAACCCAACCTAAAACAGTTGGTGCATGAAGTGGTTTTAGAAATTAGACTTTATGGATGGGACTCTAGACTCAGGTCACATACAGAACAGATATCAATGAGGATCTTATCATGGTAGTGTGTGGAATGTCTTTAAGGCCAGGCGTGCTGCCATTATGTTCTTAATGTACACGCACCTGTTGTGAACTGGGAAATACTATAGGTAGAAGGAGATACAATGGCTTTTGCTATACCCTTGGCATCTGAGAGGTATAAGGGAAGCAGTACTTTTTAAGTACTATAAAATTAATTGGTTGTTGCTAAGTGGTGCTGATGTACTGAGAAGAGCAAATGACAGGTTAAAGTTAGCCAGTTGGCCACCTAAAGGAAATTGTGAAAGCCAGAGAGTCTCCAAGGCAATATTTAAAGAAACCCTTATCAACTATAGCTAGAGAAGAAACCAAACTGACAGCCAGCTCTAAGACTTAATTGTAAAGTAGCAGAACTTCAGAGAATGAATGTCTAAGCTGGCAAGTCTCCGACTCTTTTTTTTTTTCTTAAAGATTTTATTTATTTGAGAGAGAGAGAGAATGAAAGAGAGCACATGAGAGGGGTTAGGGTCAGAGGGAGAAGCAGACTCTCTGCCGAGCAGGGAGCCTGATGCGGAACTCAATCCAGGGACTCCAGGATCATGACCTGAGCCGAAGGCAGTCACTTAACCAACTGAGCCACCCAGGTGCCCCTAAGTTTCCTACTCTTGAGTCAGGTGCCCGGTAGGGAAACAGTGGCAGCCTGAGACTCACAGATTATTAGCAACTTCTAGACCTGTTAGAGATCAGAACCAACTACCCCCAAGCTTAAAGACTATGCAGATGCCTCAATCAAGACAGAAATCTTATAAGAAAATGTTATTCTCCTCAAAATCTGCTCCCATCTCCCACCCTGAACTAAGACCAAGAACTAAGAACCAGGATAACCCAATTGGGGAAAGTTATCCTGCTAAAGGAGGAAAGGGAATACACACTGAATGACCTTTGGGACATAATGTGCATCAGTAAAAATTGTAAAAGCAGGCAGTGGCGTGCATCTTAAGGGTCTTAGATGGGGAAAGAGGTATAGTTAGAAGAGAGAGCTGGAAAAGGCAAAGTTTGCTCATATGGGGACAGCTGCCTCTGACTCTGAATCTACCTTCATAGAAAACCTCAAGCTGGATCTAATAGGCAGCTTGAATTGCTTTTGCAGGTTTGTAAAAAGAACAATGGGCTTCTAGCTAAAGCAATAAGAAAAGAAAAGGTACACAGATTAAGAAGGGAGAAATAAAACTATTTTTGTTTGCAGAGAGCATGATCATCTGTGAAGAAAATCTGAAAGAACTGACATAAAACCCTCCTAGCACTATTAAATAATCATAGCAAGATTGCAGAATACAGGTTAATATATACTTTGCTATATACCAACAACAAATACTTTGCTATATACCAACAACAATCAAGTGGAATTTGAAACTAAAAATACAATAGCATTTACATGCCAAAAATTAAATACTTAGATATAAATCTAACAAAATATGTACATGATCTCTATGAGGAAAACTGCAAAAATTTGATGATCAAAATCAAAGATCTAAATAGATAGAGATTCTATGTTCATGGATAGGAAAATTCAATATAGTCACAGTGTCAATCCTTCCCACATTGATCTATAGATTCAGTGCAATTCCAATAAAAATCCCAGCAAGTTATTTTGTGGGCATCAACAACTCATTCTTAAGTTACTATGGAGAGGTCAAAGACCCAGAACAGCCAACATGAAACGTGACATTATGTGACTTCAAGAATTACTGTAAAGCTACAGTAATCAAGACAGGGTGATACTGGCAAAAGAAGAGAAAAATAGACGAGTGCCACAAAGTAGACAGCCCAGAAATAAAGCCATATAAATATACTCAATTGATCTTTGGCAAAGAAGTAAAGGCAATACAATGGAGCAGAGGGTCTTTTCAACAAATGGTGTGAAAACAACTGGACATTCACTTGCAAAAAAAAAAAAAAATGCATCTAGACATAGACCTTACATCTGTCATATAAAGTAACTCAAAATTGATCACAGGCCTAAATGTAAAATGCAAAACTATAGAATTCCTAAAAGATGATAACAGAAAACCTAAATGACATTGGTTATAATGATGACTTTTTAGATTTACCACCAAAGGCATCATCTGTGAAAGAAACAATTGATAAGCAGGACTTCATTAAAATTAAAAACTTCTGCTTTGTGAAATTCAATGTCAAGAGGAAAAAAAGACAATCCACAGACTAAGAGAAAATGTTTGCAAAAGACATAACTGATAAAGGACTGCTATCCAAAATACACAAAGAATTCCTAAAACTCCACAATAAGAAAATAAACAACCTGATATAAAAATGGGCCAAAGACCTTAACAGACACCTCACTAGACAAGATATACAAATGACAATGAAGGGTATAAAAGATAATCGTCATATGTCATCAAAGAAGTGCAAATTACAAAGAGATACCATTACACAGCTATTTGAGTGGTTGAAATTGGGATCACTGAAACACTAAATGCTAGCAAGCATGTGGAGCCACAGTAACTCATTCATTACTAACGATAATGCAAAATAGTACAGCCACTTTCAAAAACAGTTTGGTGGTTTTTAACAAATTTAAATATATGCTTAATACATGATCTAGTAATCACATTGCTCGGAATTTACTCCAAAGACTTTAAAGCCAAGTCTACACCAAAAGCTTTACACAGATGTATATAGCAGCTTTATTCATAAAGGCCACAACTTGAAGACAACCAAAATGTCCTTCAGTAGGTGAATGGATATGTAAACTCTGGTGTTTCCAGACCATTAAATATTATTTAGCACTGAATTTAAAAAAAAATGAGGGATCAAGCCACTAAAAGTCATGGAGAAACCTTCAATGCATACTACTATATTAAAGAAGCCAATCTAAAAGCCTACATACTGTATCATTCCAACTCTATGACATTCAGAAAAAAGCACAACTATGGAGACAGTTAAAAGATCACTGGTTTCCAGGGATGTGGGAAGGGATAAATAAGCAGAGCCCAGAGGATTTTCAGGACAGTAAAAATATTCTATATGATATCATAATGGTGGATGTATATCATTATATGTTCGTTCAAACCCACAGAAAGTACAACAAAAAAGAGTGGACTGTGATGTCATAAGCCTTGGACTTTGGGTGATTATGACATGTCAACATAGGTTTATCAATTGTAGTGGACCACTCTGGTGGGAGATGTTGGGAATGGGGAGGTTATACATATGTGAGGACAAAGGATGTATGGGAAATCTCTGTACCTTCTTCTTAATTTTGCTGTGAACCTTAAATTGCTCTAAAAACAATTGTCTTACCTTCTTAAAAAAAAAAAAAAAAAGCCCCATTAAATGAAGTGAAAATGCTAGAAATGCCCTAACACAGTATGAAAGAGAACAAAAGGCTCAGAGAAGGGGGCATGTTAGTATATATGTAACACAAAAAATGAAACAAACAAAAAAGCACTAGTTGCTCTTTTCAGGGGGGCCTAGGGGAAACTCCATTAAGTCCCTGAAAAAGGAAGATGTGATGCCACAACATGTCTTAACAAGAGTGATTCTCTGTGTCCTTTCCCAATGGGACCTGCAACAATTCACCTCAGTACCTGCATATTCAAGAATGAAAAATATGTAGATATTCTGGGGGAAGGTTGAGACTGAACTGATCCTGATACCAGAGATGGAAATCATTATCCCGATCCCACTCGTACAGTATGGGCATGTGGCTATCTACTGATAAGTAGAGCTGTGGCTTGTGTTCAACTTGTAGAGTGTCCGTGAACCCACAGACTCATCCAATGGTCATTACTCTGGTGGAATATACACACTAAGTCTCTGATAAAACCCTAACACTGCTCCTTTGATCTGGGGAGTAAGAGCAGTCACAGTAGAAAAGGATTCTGTATCACACTTTAATGCCCACCATAAAGCATCCATGCCAGAAGGGGTATTAAATAGTCAGGTGATCAGGACGTCTCAACAAATTACTACCAGTTGACATTTGTTCTTTTTTTTTTGCAAATAAAGTTTTATTGGATCACAGCTATGCACACTCTTTTACATATTGTCTATGGCTGCTTTCATACTACAACGAATGGCAGATTTGAATATTTGCAGGAACAACCACAGGTATGGACAACAAAGCCAAAAATATTTACCATCTGGTCCTTTCTTTTTTCTTTTTTTTTTAATTTTTTTATTGTTATGTTAATCACCATATATTACATCATTTGTTTTGGTGTAGTGTTCCATGATTCATTGTTTGTTCATAACACCCAGTGCTCCATGCAGAATGTGCCCTCTTTAATACCCATCACCAGGCTAACCCAACCCCCCACCCTCCTCCCCTCTAGAAACCTCAGTTTGTTTTTCAGAGTCCATCATCTCTCCTGGTTCGTCTCCCCCTCTGACTTACTCCCCTTCATTCTTTCTCTCCTGCTATCTTCTTCTTTTTCTTTTTTCTTAAAACATGTTGCGTTATTTGTTTCAGAAGTACAGATCTGTGATTCAACAGTCTTACACAATTCACAGCGCTCACCGTAGCACATATCTTCCCCAATGGCTATCACCCAGCCACCCCATCCCTCCCACCCCTGACCACTCCAGCAACCCTCAGTTTGTTCCTGAGATTAAGAATTCCTTGACTACCCAGGGCTTATACGATGGATTCACAAACACAACAGCCACGGTGTGAGAGATGGAAGCTATTCACAGGCCTCTCTCAACAAGGATAATATAGCGTTTGAGATGAAATCATTTTGTCCAATATGTCAACAAAAGAGACCCAGGCAGAGTATGTGATAAACTACCATCTCTTGCAGTGACAAACATGTTACTTTGTGGCAATTTGATTATACCGGACCCTATTCATTCTGGAAAGCAAAGCAAATTTTCTTTCTCAAGATTAGAAAAGGGAAGAGATCGCCTCCCTTAACAGTAGTGCCTTAGCATGTGTCATATCTGAGGGTTCACAGAACATCTTATTTACTGGCACAGCATCCTGAAATAATTGCCTGGGACCCCCTTTATCTTGAAGGATGTACAACAGTAGGCATATGACCAGAACATCACTTGGTCTTACCATTTACCACACAATTTAGAAACTGTTGGCTTCGCCGAGGGTTGGAATAACCTGAGAAGTCATCTAAGAGATGACCTTCTAGAAAGGTAGGGCATTATTCTTCAAGACACAATACAAACCTTAAAGTTACAACCATTATATGGTGCTCAGTCTCCAACCAGTATATTTGATGGGTCCCAGACCAAAGAGTGGAAGGAAAGTTCCTTGGCTTACTACTGCAACCACCGACGTGTGTGGACAATCTATGCTTCCCATCTCTGTCACTTCAAGCTTGGTGTGTCTAAAGCTCCTAGTTCCTAGAGAGAAATTAATCCAGCAAGGCATACAGTAGAGCCCTACTAAATGGGAAGCTTTGATTGCCACTGGGTCTCTTGGACTCCTCAACCAAAAGACCAGTAGGTAAAGGAAGGGGTTACCATCTTGACAGAGAAAATTGATGCCGATCATTATAAAGATTTAGTATTACTGTTACATAACAGAGCTGGGGTTGGGTTTTCAGCATCCTTTAGCATTCCCATGGCCAGCTTTATTTCAGATGTTATGCCTTTTATTTTTAGTGTTTCCATTTGGCTCTTTATCATAGTTTTGAAATTTCTGCTGAATTTTCCTATTTTTTAATTCATCATGAGCCTATTTTCTTATCATTATTATAACAGCTACTGTAAAATCTTTCACTGCCAATTCCAAAATTTGTTTCATCTCAGGAAGAGTCTCCATTAGGTTGTCTTTGGTCTTGATAACGGGTAACATTTCCTTGTTTCTCCATATGCCAAGTTGTTTTTGGACTGCATCAGGGACATTTTAAATACTGTGCTGTGGACACTCTGAATTCTGTTACATAGTTCCCCAAAATGTTGATTTTTGCTATTTGTTTTATCAGGTAATTAACTTGACTAAACTAAAACTGGAAACTCTGGCAGCTGGTAATAGCTCAAATATTAGTTCAGTTTTGTTGTGGTGGTGGTTTTGTCTTTAACACGGCAACTTAGATGGTGCTTCCCCAAACATATCTGGCTCAGGAGTTATCCAGAGAGTGTTAAAGTTTATACACAAGATTGGCAGAAAATGTGGGATTTTTTTTCTTTCCGGCTCCCTTCTTTCTGTGTTCTCCTCTCCATGACCAGTTGTTACAGTTGCCTCAAACTTGGTCCTCTGGTTCTTCAGACCAAAGAAGAGGCAGAATGTTCTAGGACACTTTATATGCTCTGTCTACTACATAAAGAGGGCTGCCCTTAGGCTAAGAGCTACGAAAAAGAGAAAATCCTTCCATACATACATACTACTATTCCCTTTACCCAAATGCTGACTGCTTTCCACAATCTTCAACCTTTTCAGTTTGCTGTAACGCCTTCAGGTAGCCACTTTTGTCTGTTGTTTGTTTTTTCCTATTTTTTTTTCCAGAGTATGTATTTGTCATTTGTGGGAGCGCTACCTAATATCAGCTTTTTTGGTCACAAGTGGCAGTGACTCCCATGACAAATTTTAACTGTGCGTGAACCATGACAGCAACCTGAAGGGCAGGTGACCAGAGCTCAGACTCCTCAAATGATGGGCTGGTTCAGCCCATCAGACTATCTACTAGAATAGCAGATATGCTAGCTAAGGCTAAGTTTGAAATGGATGTAGTGGGAAGATTATGACTGTCAGCGTGGGTCGTGGGACCAACTCTATTGGTGGGGATTAAAGCTTGTCACACCAGGTCCTCTTAGAAACATGTCTGCAGAAATTGTGACCCACCAGATTTTTTGAAAACGGTGCCCACTTAATGGAAAAGTAGTATGAGGTCGACTGCAATATACCCTGCTGGTTCCCTGCCCAAACGCCCTCAAGTTCCATTAGCCCTGTGCATCCACCCCTCAGCCTCTGCTGTTCTGCTGAAGATGTGTCTACGACCTTTTCCAGAGGAATGCCTTCGGGTGGCAGGGACAACCATGTTGGAAGCGCTTGGGAGCTTATGACCAACTGTCCCTTCCCCACCTCAGCTTTAAAGCCAACAAGTTACTGGGGCAGAAATGAAAAAGGTCAGCTCCCTTCATGCAAGATGAAATAAAATATGAGGTATAATGTGTGCGGTGGAATCAGGCTGATGCTAGAACTTTACCTGATCCTGAATCCTTGCTTGTCTTTTCCCCTTCCATATCTGTTTCCTTCACTTCTTTATCAGTTTCTTCTGGGGAATTTTTCCTTAAGCATTCATGTGCACTCAAACCCCTGGCTTGAGGTCTGTTTCTGGGGGACGTCATCCTGAAACACTCTGTATCCAGTGTGCTGCTGTCCCTAACAGGGCATGAGCACAGTAGGGTATTGAAGGTCAAGGGAGGACCTGAGGACAGGCTCACAGAGCCAGATGCCCCATGTTGGCATAATGCTCCAGATGTCAAGGTGGGACCAGCTGCACCTCAACAGATAAAAAAGATCTGTCCACACCAGCAGATCCAGGAATCTGCCAAACTGTGGCAGAGACATCAGTGGTATGAAGGATGATTCAGAGGGGAGAAGCCCCTGACTAACTGCCCACATTGCTCCAGAAGCTTCTCTCATTCAAGACAAAAGGTAGAAAAAAGAAGGAAGCAAACCATGATGATTGAGAATTTTCCTGAAAGTTACTATGTTTTAAACCACTCACTGCCTGAGATATTAACATATAAATGTGAATAGAAAATAGTTCGATCAGACTGAATGTACTAAAATGCAAGAAAGAAGTCATTTTTTTTTCCTCAGAAGATTTACATCTTCAAAGCAAAGGCGAGTTCAGTTATACAAAATTCATTAATATTTTAGATTTTTGCATGTCTACATCTTAGGGTTTAAATTCTTGATCCATGTAATCTTCTCTGAGAGTACACAATTTTCAAAGTGATTCCTCCTACCTAATGAGAAAGAGGGAATTTTTATCTCATTCACAGAAGAGGAAACAAAATAATGCCGAAATGGTTAAGTGACTTGCCTAACATCACACACAAACAGCTACCATGGAACAAATATTCAAAATAATTTTCTGACCTTAGAGTCCAATTCAGTTTATTCTCAAACCTCGGAAGCAGTGTAGGACATAGTAACTGAAGCCTAGCCGAGACAGTTAATCATTTTGAGCCCCACATTTCTTTTATATTTGGAGCAGGGTCCCCACAGGGTAAAACTCACAATACTCTAAGCAACTCTCGGAGCCCCATTTTATCATCTAGGTGGTTGCGGAAATATTCATGTGAAGAAATGCTTGCATCTTCAGAGAACAACTTTGAAACTCAGCCAACATACCTGAGAGTTCTGGATGTTCCAAACCTCAGTTTTCTATACATCAGAATTACCTAGAGGTTTTTAAAAAACACCAACAACTAGAACCTATATCATCCCAGAGGTTCAGATTTAGTGGATCAGAGGTAGAGTCTTGGCTTAAGTATTTTTAACATTTGCTGTAGATGATTCCCAGGCAAAAGAGTAGTTTGAAAACTCTGATTCCTACCTGACTTGGAGTACCCCGTCTTCAGGTCTGGTGTCCCACTGTCCTGGTCTTTCCTTTGGCCCCGGGTCACCCTGTTTGGCTTCTGCTTCCCTTGACTCTCATGATCTTGTCTCAGAGTTCATCACTGGATTTGATTCAGTAACTCCCCAGTGAGTCCTCCTTGTCAATGCCATACCACTTGCAACTAGACTCAGCTCCTGTAACTCCTCAGTTGGTTTGTATTAACTCAGGTGCTTGGATCTCTTGAGCACCCCACCATAAAAGCATCCTGCTTTTTCCTCATGTGTCAGCGACAAAAATTACTTATTTCAACTAAAATTAAGCAGCCTGTGTCATGATCATTTAACCTCTGGTTGACTAGGACTCCCAAATTCAGTGTATTTCTGATGTAGCTTTTCTACATTGTTAAATAATTTGAGGTCAATCTACATTCCAACACGTTCTTCTCCCTATTATATGGGGATATAGGGATAGCAAAGTATTGCCATGAGTAACAGTCTTCCTCTTCGGATCTTACATTATGGATAAGCTCCTGTAAATCCATGAAAATGGCTTCTTGAAAATGGCATCAATCTTGAATTCGTGGTTATATTTTGCCTCTTCCATTCTGATAGTTCTGGAGATTTTCTTATTTATCAAAAAAGTAAATAAGAATACTGTATTAACCACCCTCTGTTCCCAACATACAAAACAATGATTGGGTTTTAAAAAATTCCATAATAAACAGACAACTACTTCATGGTAACTTAATGACTGTGTATCCTACAGGCCATGTCAGATAGAAGGCAGGCATTCCTGGGCATGGGGCAGAAAGGTCCAGTCTTCCAAAGGCTCATCATTCCTGACAACTTCATCTACGGACCTTTCGCACAATTTATGTTTCTCTTATTCCCATCTGCAACCAACATAGTCCCTCTATATGCGTGTAATGAAGGGACTGCTAAGCTACGCTTATAAATGAATCCCAGAGTAAATCAGAAGCCTTTGTGTATCCCTGCTAGGAAGATGGCACATAAGGAAAATGAACTCTGCTGTGGATGTGGATACTGGAAAAAACACATCAATAGACCTAAACTGTAATGTCATAACTGGTGTCAAGTTTAACCTCATGATATCTCTAAGAAATTGCCTCCAGAGTACATTTGAACAGTTCTTCATAGAAGATTCCCTAAATGACAGGAGATAAAATACAGACTCAGAATATTTACCAAATACCTAGATTCTACATGTATTGATCAAAGTCTCAGATCTGGAAAAACTAATAGTTCTACCTACTTCGAGAAAATTTACTGAAGAGATCCACATGCACCCTTAATTTAGTCTAGATTCAAAGATGGAAAATAAAAGGAACTTCATAGATGCAGAAATCACGATCATGATCTTATCATAAGAAGCAGAGAAGTTAATTTAATGGACCTATTTCCCCTGGGAAGCCAGAAATATGATACTACTAAACTGAAGCACAGTGTTGGAAAAATTTTCAGATTTTGTAAATTTCCTTAAAGGTGACTCTTCCAAAGAGGCAAATTTCATGATTACAGTTCCTGAACTGCTCATTTTTCAAGGTGCTGGCTGGACAGGGAGTCTCGGTTGTTTACTGTGTCAGAGATTCAGGCAGAAGCAATCAGGAAGAGTCACTGACGTTAGGAAGGATGATGTCAGCGTATCACAAGATTCTTGGAATAGGTTATGCTTCAAGGCAGCTGTGTGACCCAGAGCCTTAGGCTACTGATTTCTGAACATACCATTTCCTACCTCCTCTTCACTAGAAATGGAAAAAAAATCTTAAATCTCAAAATGTTAAAAGCCCAGTATTACATGAAATCTGTAATTGTCCCCAGTACAATTTAGTAATGCTCTCATATCATTGTACTCCTTCAAAGACAATTCAGGGTTAAGTCAGGTTCTTTATAATTTTATCCAAGACAATCCAGCCTTCACCCTGTGCCTTGTGGTGTGATAAGAATGGGTCAAAGAACTACATCTCTAGCTTGTCTGCTATAAACAGAGCTCAAGAGTCTAACAGAATGGTCATCAATAACCAGGCCACTTGACTGGAAGGTGTTTATGACTTCCTCTTTTGTACTTAACATTTACAGATCTGGAAAAACTAATAGTTCTACCTAACTAAAGAAAATTTACTGGGCGCCTGGGTGGCTCAGTTGGTTAAGCGACTGCCTTCGGCTCCGGTCATGATCCTGGAGTTCCGGGATCCAGTCCCGCATCAGGCTCCCTGCTCGGCAGGGACTCTGCTTCTCCCTCTGACCCTCTCCCGTCTCATGTGCTCTCTCTTTCTCTCAAATAAATAAATAAATAAATAATAAAAGAAAATTTACTGAAGAGATCCATATCTCTGAAAAATAAAACAAGGAACAAAAGAGGTCCAGGGGGTTCCAATGCTACTGTTAGCACTGTTACAAGGGGGAAGAATTAAATGGGACATGGAGTCGGGAGTGTGAGGGAGGTGGCAGCATGAAGTTCAAAGGATGTCACTTCCCAACTCTATCTCCACATACAAATAAAAATGTATGATCTTGACCATCAGTCCACAAAGTCAAGAGTTAAAGAATTACAACTTTTGAAATTGCTCTACTAATACTTAGTTTCTTTTTTTATACTCCTCTTACTCTGAATATCAGATATCAGTATATTCTGAGACTCCTCCCCCATTTTTTCTGGGCTTCTGTCAAATTTGAGGTACCAAAGGACAAGGTGGTATGGGAGGGGACACTGGTCCTCCCTTGATTTGTTTGTTTGGGGAGTGTCTATTTAAGTACTACTCAAGATATTTCTTGCCTTTGTCCATAGAGCACTTTCAAGTCTTTGGCTCTCTCTGCTATTTATCAAAGCAGGGGAGGCACTCTTTCCTCCCATACCAACCCCAAACCAGGAATTTCAGTCATGCTCTCTCTGTAGTGTCTCGTCAGCTGGTTCAAAAATATATGGTTGGTACCTTCTTGAAGTTTTGCTGTCGCCCTGAGAGCAACATGGAAGGCAGGCTCAGTGCAGAGGTCAAGAACGAATACAGAAGAGAAGGTCTTGAAAGACACTGAGAACCAACCAAAGGAGAAGGAGACATAAAGAGCAAAAGGCATCCTAAGCAGAGAGACGAACACAAGCAGAGGCAGGTGGGAGTAACATAGGTTGGTGTCTGTGGGGAAAGTGTTAAGAAGTGGCAGGAGATGAAGTTGAAGGATGAAGCAAAGTCAATTCATGTGAAGCCGTAAAAGACACCTAAGGAGCTTATACTTGGTTAGCATCAGGGTACCTCAAGAATGGTGCAGACAGTGGAGAAGCAGGCTGACCACAAATGGGGAGGAGGCAGGGCATATTCAGAGGAACAGATTCCACTGCCCTATCAACACAGCTGTGGCTATATAGCTAGAGTAGGACCTATGCAACCTTCACTTCTATATTGACAGCACTGCCCAAGAGGACAGAAAAGAAAGATTTGCATAAAGTTTTTTCTTGCTTCTACAGGGTCAACAATTATATTCATCATCAATATTTACAGTTGCCTTGCAACTCTATTTTTTATTTATTTTTTTATTTTTTTAGAGAGGGCAAGAAGTAGGGGAAGGGTAGAGGAAGAGGGAGAGAGAGAATCCCAAACAGGCTCCATATCCAGTGTGGAGCCAAAAGTTGGGGCCTGATCTCACAACCCTGAGATCATGACCTAAGCCAAAGTCAAGAATCAGACACTTAACCGATTGAGCCACCCAGGCGCCCCGCCTTGCCACTCCATCTTAATCATGGTCTACAACAGCCTCGATAGTCTCTAAAAAGATTCCGTTATATATTTCTTTACTAAATAGAAGCCACTGTGAATATATGAATAGACTTTTTTTACTGTTAAGTAAAAAAACTTCCATTTATAACACCATTACAACGTAAGATGAAATGAAAAAAGTTATTAGAATTTATAGAAATTGAAAACTTAAGTGATGAAGTTAGCATCTGACTGATATGAGAAAATGAAATGTTGAGAATTATGAAATCATAAGGTACGAAATCATGAAATATTTTTGTTACAAAACCTTTCAAAAGTATGGATGAAAACAAATAGAAGACTTATTTATTCACCATGCAGATTTAACAAATGTTACTTCTGTAACAGATGTAACTTTTGTTAAGAAATTACTTTATAATTGCTAGATTTCTTAAGGAACTACAGCTTCCAGATATACTTGAACCCCTTTAAGAGTCCTCCCCCATTCCTAGAAGTGCTTCCTCAAGTTCATGTGTATCTTTATATTTCACATTTTTCTGCAAACACTATATAGTAAACACATATAGTGTCCATTTATTTACATATATACCATCATAATGTAGTTTACCATTTTCCTTAAAAATTGTTTTGAAAGTAATCCATGGTGATACATGTAATCTGTTTTTTCATTAACTAAATAATTCATAATTTATTCATCCACTCCTCTATTGATGGTTTCTAATTTTTTTTGCCACTGCACACAATGCTGCAAAACACCCATGTGCATTTTTTTTCAGTCCATATTCAAGACATACTCCTAGGTCTATACCAAAAATATGAATTGGTAAGGAATTGCTGGTGCTTTGTCAATTCTACAAAAAACTGCCTAATGACTCTTTAAAATTGTTGCAAAATTCATACCCTCTAGGATAGAATATGAGACTTGATGTTTCCTCATGTTCTCATCAACGTTGATAATGTCAATCTTATTTTTTGCTAATCTGATGGGTCACAATATATCTCAGTGATTTCAACACACATTTCCCTCAGTACTAGGGGAGTTGAGCGACTTTACCCGTGTAAATTGGTCATCCTTTCTTCTGTGAACTGCCTGTTCATGCTTTATGCCCATATTTCAATGGGTTGTTTCTCCTTGTTGTTTCTCTTGTGTATTCTTTATCAATTGTGGATTCTACCTCTTAGTTAGGTTGTATATTTTACAAGTATTTTCTCCAGTCTGTGGCTTGAATTTTTCACAAAAATGTTTTCATGTGGTCATATTATCTGTATTTTCCTTTATCATTTGTGCTTTTTGAGACTTACAAATCCTTTATTAAGCCAATATCATTAAAAAGTCTCATTTTTCCAGAGAAATTTTAAGTTAAAATTTTCAAATTCATGTTTTTACTTCTTTGGATTTTATTTTTGTGCATAAGGTCAGGCAGAGGTCAAATGTTATTTTTCCCCAATGAATAACTAATGGTCCCAGGGGCTTTTAGTCAGTCCTTTTAGACTTTGTAGAATAGTTAGTCCTTTTGCCATTGCTTTGTAAAGGCATACCTGCTATATGTCAAGCTCTCACATACTTCTATGTGGGCTCTGCTATTTTATTGATACATTGTTCTCTGTGAGCTAACGACACTGATGATGATTTTTCTACATTGTAAGTTGAAGGTTTTAACAAATGATTTAGCCCAAACTACCCACATCAAAATTCACTTGTGACTAGAGTAAATATTCACTGAATTTTCTTTAGTGTTAGCATAAAGTAGAGGGACATGCATGGGCTTCAGACTCCTATAATTGGTTAATCCTAGCTGGCCAGGGACCATCAACATATGGTTCAATATTTTCTGCTCCCATGCCCTTATCTATAAAATGAGGAAGAAGAAAAACAATCCCTCACCAGCTTATGATCTATTATTCTGCTGATCTCTTCTCTTTTCAGAGCCCTTATCATAAGCCATAACAATTTTCCTCATGTGTTTATTTACTTATCTGTCCATATAAACAATAACATAGAACAGGTCTATTCATTTACCATCAGGTTCAGGACCCTACAACAGTGCTTGATAAATGACATATAGTTCATATGTTTATGTCAAATGATGAATGAATGAATAAAGTACTAGATTTAAAGGAAGAAGTTTAAGGTAAAAAAAGAAAATCTTTGTAAATTTCCTCCATACATGTTACAATTCATTATATTATTGCAGAACATATAAATAATACTAGAAAGCCTCATGATTATTCTTGCTAAGGTAACTGATGAAAATTCTACCTTCTAAACATATTGAGGGGTGAGAAATTGCAGTATGTGTTGGAATGGTCATGAAAGGCCACGTAAGGACTCTGAGCAAAAACCTCTGAAAAATGAGTAGGACGTAAGCCACACAGGAAGGAGCAGTGGAGATGTTACCAGTAAAGGGGAGAGCCAGATGACAAGCTCTCAACTGGGAACGGATACAGAATGGTTGAAATGAGTATCTAACTAAAAGATCAGTAGATATGGAAGGTATGAAGTGAAATTTATCATTTTACCCACAAAACACCTCCCCTTTTTGCGGAAAGAAAAAAAAAAAAGAAAGAAAGATCATTAATAGTATACTTAAAATATTTCTTTGTGGTATGCAAATTAGGTGAGAGGTCGAAATTTTGTATTCCTCCAGGATCAGGATACATACCCAACATTAAAACCTCTTTCACTGCAATCTTAGAGAAACCAGCCCCTCTGTTGGATATCCGGGACTTCCTGCTTCCCGAAAGGATGTGTTCTGAGTATTCTAACAGTGCTATCAAAGTAAAGGGATAACTGAATTTTTATTATTTTAACACTTTAATTGTCAAAGTAAAATAGCACTGATTTTGAGTATCAAATTAAATTAGCTTAGGAGGGCAGAATTTTATGAAACCAAAAACTTATTTCTAAGCCTAGGGCTTCCTAAACTGAGTCTGATTGTCACAAAATCCCTATTTGAATTTCAAACTTGGATCTTTATCCACTGTAACATCAAACTAAATTTTTTTGTGTGTTTAAGATTAAGAACACTGTGTATTTCATCAAAGTAAGTGAAAAAATTATATAACAAACTGTCAATTTAGTGATTTCTTAATATCATTAGCATTTGCATTTTTCAAGAACCTTATGATGTTAATAAAAGATCAATTCTTGAAAAGTCCATATAACCCATTGAGAACACATTTAACCAATCAAATGCCACTAGAACTCAATGAAGAAGGTATAAGCAGAAAATGTCATCAGACAAGTTCTCATCTCTATACACTGACAATGTTTTCATTATCAGGCATATTTAAATAAAGTTTTTATGAAATATATCAATTTCCTTGTTTTAGGAAATGAGGCTGAATAAAAATAAAAGTCTAATTTTAAATGTTATCCAAAAAGAGTAAAGTTGGAGCCAATCCCTAATGAACAACTTTCTGGGAGCCATTTTATAATTCTCAAATTTGATCAATACCATCAGTATGCGAACCAACGGTCAAGCCAACTGATTTCGTATCAGCATCTACATTTTCACTAGAAAGTTCTCTCGCAAATTTCTGATTTCCTTACATATTTATCAAACTTATTATTAATTCTGTCTATATGATCAAAGCACTTCCAACACTCAGTCCATACAAGTTGTGTCTGGAATCTTGAAAAGTGGTGTGCCAATGAACTGGTTTGGAAAGAAGATGGGAAAAGAAGGGGAGGAAAATGCATTGTATAATATATATTGCTAGAGAGAGGACTCTGTCTGAAGTGGAGATAGAACTCCCCTCATGGCTAATTTTCCTCCCCACCCTCTTATTAAGGCTCTGTGAAGGACTAGAACCCCACTCACCTGACCAAATTTCATTTTCTTTCCACTATACCAGAAAGCATTTGTTATCTCTAGCTGAAGCTATCACTTGGTGTTCTATTAATGTATCTAAAGTGGTCAAAGTCAGAAAATAGTTGGGAATATGGTTTAGAGATGTTTAAATAATAGAAGTACGACTTTTCCTACTCCATAATCCACAAGAGTGGAAAATCTAAAATACACTGGCACCAAATTTTCCAAGGCACTATGTGATCTTTCTTAGCACCAGAGATTCTGTTCTAATTCGTTTTCTATGCCTCAACAAGTGAAATTTCAAGAACTGCACTGTACAAAACAACCCAATTTTTTTCATTTCAGTATTTAGAAACTTGTGTAAAATACCTACTCCATGAAAATACTTAAAGTATTTCCAAAGTTAACCAAAGATGAGTGACTGACCCTTGTTCTCTTTAGAAATCTACAGGGTTTTTTTTAGTTTCAGTCTTGAAAGAGGTATTCAGAAATAAAGTTACATGCAATGCTTTCATTTGGCTATGATTCATAATTAAGCAATTTCCTATTAAATCATTTTGATTTTCCAACAACTTCTAAGAATTGGTATGGATTATACACAGCAGTGTTCATACAGCCTCTCTGAACACAGCAAGGACATCAGTAACAACAAGACTACCTTGATTTATAGCATGTGTCCCTTTCCACGGTGCATGAGCTCCCACCATGGCCACGGCCAGCTACCATAACCATGAGGTCACCACATGTGGGGTTGGAGGAGGTACTCACCACCAGGTGTGTCTTAAGAACAAGCTCCAGTACACTGTGGCCTTAGACACAGGGAGATCCGAGAGCCTACGTGACGTGTGCAAACTCACTCAACTAGTGATAGCTTGGGGCTCAGAGCCACGTTTTCTGGATTCAAGTTCAGGAGTTGTTCCATTATAGCAAGTCGACCTCAGGTGTCTTAATCCTCTCACTGCTGTATGGTGCATAAATGAAGAATTTTAAATGAAGGTACATCTTCTTCCTAAGCTATCAGAGAGCAGTGCTTTACCCAGCTTTGTCTGTCTAGTCTCAGCATCCACTTTCTACCTGTTTTCCTAAGGCAAGATTTTGATTTTCTTTAAAAATTTAAACTTTAGTATAGTTTTAAAGGTCATTTTAGAACAACTTGGAAAATGAAAAAGCGACTAAGATATACTTTCTGACATATGCCTCCCTTATTATTAACAATTTCTTATTATCCAATCCTGAAGCCTGCTAGCTCCTTCTCGACATTCAGGATTGTGATTGTCCAACTGTCGTGCTCTGCTTATCTCTAATTGATTAACTGCTCCCTCTCTCATCTCAGGGCTTTTTCTGTTTCCTCTTAATAAGAATTATCTGAACTAATCTCAGATTAGTCTTAGTTAGCCTTTGAAAAACCTTAGTGTTGTTCAAGATCTTGCTTTCTATCAACTTAAACAAAGGGAAGGAAATGAAAAGAGGGGAGAAGAAAAGAAAAAGAATAAGCCTCAGACAAGTTCTGTTCTATGGAAGCACAAAAATTCTCATGACTTACTGGCCCCTCAAGACTGAATCAAGTAAAATGTCTATTGTGCGAGACGTGTGCAAACTATTTGGGAAATCTCTTATATTCTGAAAAAGAAGACTAAGGAGGAAGCACATTCCTTATCAAATGATAAAATACATTATAAAGGACATTAACTGAAAGATCGTGGCATTGGCCAATACAAAGACAAATCAATAAAAAAGCATGGATCAGGTTTGCCAAAAAACGCACAACTGAAATGCTTCCCAAAAGCATTTCCACAGACAAATACTCAAAAATATGACCTTCTTTGTCCCCCTCTTAGAGACTTACAGTCTGTTTTAGCATATTATGCCATCTGAGAAGCACCATTCTATAGAAACCTGTCTAAACTTTCATAACCCTAAGTTTTTCCCAAACTTGTGTGGCCATGACACTTTTTTCAAGAGAATTCCTAAAATTATCTTCCCAAGAATACTGTTTGGAGTATGTTGAAATACAGAATCCACTAATGGATCCAAGTATGGAGGGGAATACACAATGTGGAAAAAAAAATTGAGAGAAGAAATGGTCAGTCAAGGACAGTAGGAAGAAAATGGATACTAGAAAAACTTCTTTTTAGGGGCCCTTAACTGGCTCCATCAGAAGAACACACAACTCTTGATCTCAGGGCTTTGAGTT
The DNA here is from genome assembly GCF_003265705.2 of Callorhinus ursinus. Classification (NCBI taxonomy): domain Eukaryota; kingdom Metazoa; phylum Chordata; class Mammalia; order Carnivora; family Otariidae; genus Callorhinus; species Callorhinus ursinus. The sequence goes on along the minus strand of NW_027397092.1, from coordinate 3,107,483 downwards.
TGAGCCCCATGTTTGGTGTAGAGATCACTTAAAAACAAAGAAAATCTGATATTTTTTTAAAAAATTTAAAATTAAAAAGGCAGTTCTCTACCTTATTTCTTATACCAAAATGAATTATAGGTAAACAAGAATTTAAACATGAAAACCAAAGCTTTAAAAGAAATACAACAAAGCATTAGGAAGCAGGGCAAGGGGGAACAGAGCTCAATCTTGGCCATGCCAACATGAGAGATGGAACAAGAGTCTGAATCCTAGCTCTGCAATCTTCCAGCTCTATAATTATACACACGATAGCATCTCTGCTCCTCAGTTTTATCATCTGTACAATGGAAAGGATCATAATACAAATTCCCAAGGTCTGCTGGAGGATTCATGGAAGCAACCATAATTAAAGTGCAGAGCATCATCTCCGACATACAGTAAGTGCTCAATAATTGTTTGTACTGCAAAGATGCCCACAGTTTTCCTGAAATACTTATAAGCAATGAAAGTATTTTTAACAGTCAATGAAAACAAAGTTATATGCAAACTGAGGAAAAGACAAACAGAGAAATACAGAGGGTCCCCAACGGAAGGTAAACAAATGATACATTTCTAACCATTCTGGTTTTCACTTTCAATGCAGTCATTAATTACATGGGATGTTCAACACATTATAATAAAATAGGCTTTGTGTTAGATTATTTTTCCCATTTGTAGGCCAACGTAAGTGTTCTGAGTACATTTACGGTAGGTGAGGCTAAGCTATGATGTTCAGTAGGTTAGGTATCTTAAGTGCAGTTTCTTTGTTTTTAAGATTTTTTGTTTATTTGTTTGACAGAGAGAGACACAGCGAGAGCGGGAACACAAGCAGGGCGAGTGGGAGAGGGAGAAGCTGGCTTCCCGCCGAGCAGGGAGGCCGATGCGGGGCTCGATCCCAGGACCCTGGGATCATGACCTGAGCCGAAGGCAGACGTTTAACGACTGAGCCACCCAGGCACCCCTGCATTTTCAACTTAAGAGGTTTTCAACTTACTCTGGGTATATCAATGTATAACCCCATCATCAACTCACGAAGATTTCATACCAACTGTAAGTTGGTATGAAATCAGTAGTAAGCAAAAGGAACCTACCAGAAAAAAATAAAAATCAGATTGGTTTGGTTCAAACTAAAGAACTGAAGAAAATTAGGAAGGACTAAATCCAAAAACAGTTCAGGGGAAACGGACCGCAGAATGTAACTAGGTAGGATCTTAAAGTTTTCTCATCTGTGGACAGGAGAGATGCTAGATCTCTTCCACAGACCAGCCCTGCACATGACCTGCTTCGCCTCCATGACACACAGCCCACCATCTACGCTGGCCATGGAGCTCTCCAGCTCAGGAATGAGGCTTATTTTACGTCCACTGAATTCTTTTCTAATTAAAGCATCCGTTCACTCTGCTGGCCAGAAAGTACTGTTTATTTCAAATAAAGGGAAAAATCTTCCTCCATTTTCATTTTTTCCTTAGGTCCCTGGAGGCAAAAAATCAGCACTCACAATGGGTAATTGTCTTCAAAATCTACATGGCTTATGGCCATTCAGAAATCCAGAGTCGGAATATTTTCAATGGTGTTAATGAGACAGGTATAACGAACTGTTCTTCAAATCAGTATTTCAACCAAAGAATGTGAAGAAGGAGCTGAATTCTCTCGCTTCTTTCATTTGTCTAAACCTTTAAGAAAAACACTGTTTGTCCTCCCTCCATTCAAGGGTAAAATAATACACCCCCCCCACCCGGAGTCACATAAGAATTGAAGAAAAGACAATAAAATTCCCTGTGTAGTCACTTATGTGCAGCTGCTATACTCTACAAACAACAGCTGGGCAATTATGACTATCACCCTTGTATCCTCCAACAGTCGGAAAATCATTTGTATTTACGGTAAAGTTTTAATGCTTCTGCTATGTGTTAATTCTCTCTTCTGCTCATCATCCCTTCCCCCTTGGCTTCCCTGCTTCCCTGTTTCTCCATATAAAATTCTATCAAACGCACTCAGCATAATTTTCCCTGAGGGAAAAACAATGCTAAAGTTTATTGCCTGTACAGTTATTTTGGCAACTTAGAGAAACTTTCAGCTTGGGTTTTTCTATCAAAAATAGATTCTGAAGGCACTTAATACAAGTCTTAATGTGTTTCTCGGAATACTGGGGATTCAATTCTCACTCTTTACTTTCTAACTTCTGCCTTACCTATTTCTTATAAATATTAAAGTGAATGAACACAGGGCTCTGAATTGTCTATAACCAGGGAAATTGCAAACTTAAGAATTATTTGAAAACAATCTCTATGACTTTATTCATGTGGATTTTAGATTCCTCCCACTTGAAATGGATTTTTAGTCTGTGTGATTGTGTCCTTTAATCTTGAAACTGTATCCTTTACAGGTCAAATGGGACCAATCTCCTTTTTCCGTACACCTCTCCAATCATTACACTCCCTCCACACCAACTCACAAAGCTCCTGACTCCAGTGAAGGCATGGAAAATTCTGGGTTTGGGCCCATCAAGTGTAACTGATTGACTATTACAGAAGCAATGGTACCCTTGCTTACCTCCTGGCATCCCCCACACATTTCATGTACCCATTTGCCTAAATACCCTTCTGTTTATACTCCCCACCAATGGAAGGAAGGAAGAGGGGGGCGGGAGAGAAACACAAGGAAAGAGAAAGGAAAAGGAAAAGGAGAACTAGATGTTGCATGCCTTCGTGTAAAATCAACAAGGAGATGGAAGAAGTGATCTACAGACATTTATGGTAATACCCCACATCACTGAATCCTTACATCAATCCTTTGGCTTTTCTTATTCACACTACACAGGTAAGAAGGTCTCCAAACTGATTGCCAGAGGATTCGTGCAACATACTTAAGGTCACATACCTAGTAAGTAGAAAGCGAAAGGACTTGGTCGACTCCAAGCCCCAACCATTTTTAGTCTGTTTCTTGAGATGTTTCTGTTGCAAATGAAGTTAAGAACTCTCTCGCATCTACACAATCATCTAGGCCACAACTTTACAAGTCTGTGTGACACGGCTATCCACCAGAGGAGCAGCCAGGACTATTATCTTGGGGTCACATTGATCTAGGAACATCCCAGAACTGTCTAACTAAAATCTCACCCAACCCTCCCCACCAACTTTACTGAGTTTTCTGCACCAGGTGAGGGAATCCCTCTTAAGGGTCAGCCACCGGTGGAGCTTAAAGGCAATGGAAGACGTGAGAATAGAGTCCGATGAACCTGGCAGTGGGAAAATCCTGTAGACGCCATGAGAACCATGGAGGAGGACCCACTGAGAAAGCAAATGTTTGAATGACTGTCACAAGGAGGACACTGATGGTGGTCAACTGGTTTTAGCCAGGGCAAGGGCATGAGAAGAAGGTCCCAAAGCCAAGATAAGGACCACCTATGTTTTTTGCCTCCATCCTTGCTCCCTGCTCCCACACTGGACTAGCAGAAGTGCAGACCATTCCTCGTCATTTGCAAGACCTGAAGTCTTAACCCAAGTCTTAAACTGAACTATACTGACATTTTTAGTGGAAAATAACCACAGAGTAGTCAAGACTTCCTCAAACGGAGACAGAAAGATTCAGTCTCACATAGCTGGGAATACAGAATGGAGAAAAATTAAACCTTGTGTTTGTACCCACGAAACTTCTGCAGGACATGATGTACTATCGTCAGATCCTCAGGAAAAAACAATGAAGTGGGTAGGACAGTGTGGTTGCCACTTTTCAGGTTGGACAGCTGACATTCAGAGACATAGAAAATTTTGGCAGATTAACAATTAGTATATACATACCCAAAAGCAAAATGAATGGGAGGAATCATACCATGAGGTCAAAGGGTTTAACAAAGGGAGGTGGAGTAGGAAATAGGAGATACAGTCAACTTCTTTCTTCTGCTTTCCATTCATTGTTTTACAAATTGCCTAACATGATCCTGAATGACATCAGAATTATGAAAATCAAGGAGATTTGGGGAGAAAACCATTCTGCTCTTCTACCACACATTCTGTACATATTGTGTAAGAGCTGGACTTATTTATTCAGCTCATTTTGACATGACTCAAAGAAGCCAAAAGTTGTAAAACTTAGATGTGTGTATACACGTAACTTACTCCAGTAAGAAGATTTTAAAAGGCAGCTGAGTGATTTGCAATTGTCTGAGAGTTTCTTTCTTCCCACCTCTTAAAATACAAAGCCATTTTTTTGAACATCTCCCTGATGCCAAATTCTCATTACGTGTGTTTATTTCAGTTAGTAATGAAGAATGTTCAGGAATAATCTTATGGTATGTACAGAGTTCTAGGAGAATCCGACAAAGTGTCAACTTGATCAGCAGCTTTTCCTCAAGTTACAAAGCCAAACTTAGAAAATTGCTAATGTTACACAAAAGAAGTGCAGCCTTCAGTGGGCGTGGAGTGAGCCTGCATCTCAGACACAGAATTAACACAGAATCTACTCACAGACTGTGGCCTCATGCAGCTGTCTAGAAGCCCCTGAAAGGCCATTAGAAGTCAGAAAGCAATGGGAGGCACCAAGAGTCCTCTTGTTTTCATGCCACATTCCTTTCCAGAGGCTCTCAGATTCATTCTCCCCCACATTGTATTTTGGTAATCATCCTTCTGTGGATAATACCCCTTTGAGGTCACAAAAGCAATAGAGTAATAACCATTTGGGCAATTGTCTTATTACAAATTCCCCCATGTAATTCTGCCAACAGACAGACCGGAATATCTTGCAAAATCATTTTAATAAGGAGGACTCTAACCTGCAGAGTATACCTCAGAAAGGGACCAGGTCTTGAGGCCCCTGCGCCTTTCAGACAGTGCCAGCATGGGGAGGAGCGCTCACCTCACAGGCTGCTTCTTTCAGCTGCATTTCATTCCACTGTGCCTTGGTTTCCCTATTTGCAAAATAAGAAAACAAAGAGAGGCATCTGCCTAAGAGGAATGTGGAAGGATCATCACAGCACTTTCCTGAGCGTTGTTCCAAGATGTGACATCATCACAGGATTAGTGGATGGAGAAGTTTCTGAAAATCTTAAGTTTTATATAATGGAGATAATAGTATTATTATTATTATTATTATACACTGGGGCCTCCCCAAAACTGGATCTTGCATGAAACAGTAACTAAAGATGAAGTTTAAGCATGGGCCCAGAAGTGGTTTTATCCAAACAGCAGTTGTCTGAAATATGACTCTTCGGGGGTTTTCTCTCCATGACCCATGCTCCATTTCCCCTGACCTCTATATAATTCTTTGCTCCTTGCAGTTTTATGGTTTCATTGATGACAGCATTCGGAGGTTGTTTTTTTTTTTCTTCCCCCCTTCCTCTAAAGAATTTCTAATTTAATTATTCTACTTTTCACTTAACCTTCGTGTTTAAAGATGGAAAGAAATACAAATGCTCGCTATAGAAATGTATGGTGCTAGGTTTAAAATTATCCAATATAATTTAGATGTGGGGTGCTCATTTTTCTAATGGCTAACACATCATCTATCTTCTCCTCCCTTTCCCTTTCTTTTAATATTTAGCTCTTGTGGAATGTCAAGTTGAAAAGGCATTCAGGGAAACAAACGTCAGAGAATAGCACTTATGTAAAACGAAGACAAAGCAAAGACTTTGGGGAAAGAGACAAGAGAGGTAGCCGAGAGTCTGTGAGTAGAGAAAATAAGAATATTGAGGAATCTTTGTTCTCCAAGATGTTGCAGCAAATACAGCTTCATCCTACATATGATTAAGGGTGAGAGGGAAATGGACCGCACTTTCGTATAGTGGAAGGTAAAGGAAAATGTAAACCAGCATGCAAGATGCTATGTCAGTAGTAAAATTGTTGCAACAGGATATGTTAAATGTAGAAGTCTGTATTTTTTTCCTTTTCTGTCTTGAGGTCTATTTTTTAGACACTAAACTCTAGTACTGCTCACCAAATGATAAAAAGACATACTCGTTTATCTTACACTCTTCAGCAATTCAGTAGTCTGTCATAAGAAAGACCAAGAAAAGCTGGTTGACCTGGTATGACGACAACTTTTTCTACATGATTAAAGAAACAAATACCCAGTAAACATAAAACATTTCTCAGAACAGCTGCGTAACTTTATAGTCCCCTGTAACTCACATCTTTTAACACAAAAACTTAGTGTCTAAAGGCTTATAAAAAACAATAAATAGGCAAAATACACAATAGTCAACACGGCCTAGTCTTGTAGCAAATCAGACCATTCATCCATAAAGTGCTTTATGATCCATGGGAACAATTTGGTTTTATCCAGGCTCTCAGATTTTAGCTAAGCACAACTAAGTGAAACCTCTCAGCCTCTCTAATATTCTGGCTCTGAAATTTTAAGCTTCAGTTCAAGTCCATGTAGTATTTTAACCTAAAATTGAAATCTTCAATTACTCTCTGTTGACTATTTTCATCTTGCCAACCACCTAGTTCCTTCAAATTCTTTGTTTTCTAGCAGTCTTTTCACTAATGAAGTAAACCCCATTAAAGACTTTGCTTTTATTCTTCCCCTGTGAACATAATCCCAAATGGGGTCTTATCGGATTTCCTCATGGATGATTTCTCAAGTTTGTGACTCATTCCTGCTCCGTTTTACAACTATCTGCTTTCCTCACAAACACTTTCTTTCCTCTGTGAGACAGACCAGTCAGCAAGAATAAGGGAGACATTTTAAGCCTCTAATGAAGAAATCAAGTTAAGTCAGGTAATCGTCCAAAGTTTATCTTTTTTTTTTTTTTTTTTTTTAATTTCAACACTGAAAAGCCCAGAGTAAGGGGGTGGGTGGGATAAAGACTTGACGTCTGACACAAAACCCCAACACCAAGCAAGGTAGAAGTATCGAAGGCAAAACATGGCTTAGCGTTTAGTTTTAAAAGGATTATCTGGTTCTTCCATAAAGGGCAATTTTTAAACACGTATCTGAAAAATAAGATGCTGAGGAAAGAGGGAGGAGAGTGATGACAGAGTTACTGCCTGGACACCGGAAAGTATGGAGATGGGAATTTAGGTGCCGAAATACGTCTGGACCACCCACCAGTCCCATCCACCAGGAATAAAGCAGCCCCTGAAGAGGACACCAAGCCCAAGATGACTAGGAGCAAAGAAGTCCATTGGGATGACTCCGATGTGAACTTGGAGGAGATAAAACGAGGGCTGCAATAGCTCCATTCAATACTTTCAGTAAAAAGTTAAAAATAGAACTACCTTATGACCCAGCAATTACACTACTTTAGGTATTTGCCCAAAGAATATAAAAACACTAATGCAAAGGGATACACGTACCCTAATGTTTCCCACAGTGTTATCTACAATAGCCCAATTATGGAAACAGCCCAAGTGTTCTCCATCGATAGATGAAGGGATAAAGAAGATGTGGACCAAATACACACACACACACAGAGGAATATTACTCAGCCATAAAAAAGAATGAAATCTTGCCATTTGCAAAGATATGGATGGAGAGAGAGTATGATAGTAAAAGAAATGTCAGTCAGAGAAAGACAAATACTGTATTTCACTCATATATGGAATTTCACAATCAAACAGGCATATGGGGGGGGAGTGGAAAGAAAGGAAAATCAAGGAACAGACTCTTAACTCTAGAGAACAAACTGAAGGTTACTAGATGGGAGGGGGGCAGGGGGATGGGGGAAATAGGTGATGGGGATGAAGGAGTGCACTTGTCGTGATGAGCACTGGGTGTTGTACGGAAGTGGTGAATCACTAATTCTGCTCCTGAAACTAATATTACACTGTAGGGTAACTGACTGGAATTTGAATAAAAACTTAAAAAAAAAAATCCATTCAATCACTTTGTTAACTCTAGACAAGGACATTAACCCAAAGTGTCTTCAAGCTCAGGTTTCCTGATGAGTTTTTTATAACCACTCTCCTAGGCACATAGACTGATCTTCTGACTGAAAGGTGGTCTCTGACTGGTGAGTGTCATATGATTGCGTCAACTGAAAGAGAAAACCAGAGTGGATAAGGGAAGAGACATCAAGAATAGCCTAAATGAGAAAGTCAAATATGAAGAAAGAGCGGAGGGAGAAGAAATGGCAAAGAAAAAAAGAAACAAAGAGGAGAGAATTAAGGATGAAAGGTGCACTGTGGTATGATTCAAACAGAACAAAAAGGAAAGAAGTGTGACAAAATTGAAAATCTGTTCTTAAAATAAAGATAAGAAGAAGCGTCATCTTTGGTCAACTGCAACATGCACCTAATTTAATCCAGTCTCAAATATTTCACGAGAAAGCATATCTACAACCTTTTCTCGTATTTTCACCTGCTCCCATTACTACCTCATAGTCTGCAGTTCTACCGGTTGAGGAATTTCACATTTTTTATCCCTGTGGCTTTAGTTTCTTAAGGAGAAGAGAGTGGAAGTGCAAACTTCTTTTACACATAGATATATGTGAAAAGAAAAAAACAGGCATTTCTTCAGGCAGTAAGAACTCCAGATGTTTTTGAAAGGAACTGCTTCAGAGCTTGGTGGGTTTTCTTACTCCAAAAGAATGAGGCGTTGACACATTGGTGTCATTTTCCTTAAGCTCTGCAGTTGTGTGGTGGCTCCTTAAGTACAAAGTTGTACGTACTGTGGTGGTCATGATCACCAAAATTAGTGTGAGCAAGTCTCAAGGGATCAGGGGTGTATTTTTTCATCTAAAATGTAAGTTATATGCAACTGATGAATTATTGAAAACTACATCTGAAACTAATGAAGGACTGCATGTTGGCTAATTGAACTTAAATTAAAAATAATAAAAGAAAATGTAAGTGACTATCAACTCTCCACTTCTCAGACTTTAGTGCCTGTCAGTTGAAGACATGGCTCAAACTCATCCTATCCAAGTAAACCCTGAGCTGCCTTGTGAAAGCTCAGATTCTTGGTCCCATTTGAGGATTAGTAATTCTGAATCTACAGTGAAGAAAATTTTGGTTTTTCAACGAAGGTTTCAGGTGATTCTAAATTCAGGCACTTTTAAGAACCACTGCAAGAGGGAGCAATCCCTTAGAATATAAATCAGGTCTGATTTTATTTTTCCGTTTCGAGTGATCTATGACAAAAAATAAATATCATGCCATGGGAATTATTTCAAAAGACTTATAAAACTTTCACTAAGACACTTTTTAAAAAATTACATATCAAAGTGTCATTTGATTGCTTTCAAAAAATCCACATAAGAGCCAAATAGTATCTCATGGGAATAAGTAGCCTTGAAGGGAAAAAAAAAAAAAAATCCTGCAACTCTCATTGCTTATTAATCCAACCAAGAGCCAAATGTTCACTCCAGCCACCTGTGAACAATCCATGTTTGACATGTGTCATGGAAAGTGGTCATTTGTTTTAGACTCCATGGCCAGCACCTATGTAGATTTATGGTGATAGAGATAGAAATTCATTTCCTTAGTTTTTAGTCCAATAGAAGTTAAATTCTCAATTTATTACTTTATGACCTTTGCCAAAGAAACTAGTTGAATGCAATAAACAGAAAATTCTTTCTTTGGGGGTTCAATATGCAGCCACAGAAGAAGAAGAAGAAGTGTTTTAAGAAACAAGAAGTGTTTTCAACGTGATGTCTCACATGGCCTAAGCAAATGAAAAAATAAAATCTTAGATAATCTAAAAATTGATTACATGGTTTTCTAAACTCTTCTCAAGCTAACAACTACTCTCTAAAGCTTTTTAGATTGGCACTGTAAGAACTAATTGGCTTAATTCCTTTTAAAGTTCATCACCTATAATTAATGGACTAACAGACTGGGGGCATGAAGATTTGCAGGTCTCCACGTGTATAATACTTGGATGTTAAATGTACTCGACCTCTATCCTCTCCTTCCCTTTAAACGTCACATTCACAAAGAAATGGAGGATAATTTGCTACTCATTGTATTGATTGGGTCTGAATCACAGTAAATAGTTGAAAAGTTGTATCCTTAGTTATTTTTAGCCTCTTTGTCCTACGTTTTGTTAATTCTTACATAGCACTAGGATCACACTCTTCAACAGAACATTAATTCTCAGCTTCATTTTGCTATGATTCCCCACGTCAGCAAAGACTAAGACCCTCCATCTTAATATCCTCCTAAAAATTATCGGGAGACTCTAACCTAGACATCAGAAGACAGTCATAGGTCAAAAGACTTCTGTTAAGTTTTACAATATAAATAATCTTATGACACATATTCTAATTTTAATAGGAAATAAAATCTAGGGCTAAGTAGTAATTTTTAGCATGCCACGATACTCTGAAATACTATGTAATAGGTTAAAATTTCATTAATATTATCTGCCTACAGTAATATTTATATAAGCTAGTTTTAGATTACTGTGTTAAAAATAAAATATGCAATTTAAATAAGGAATTTAATATAAAAATAAGAGCATTTATTGAACACATGCTATGTGCCAAAACAGTGTCCTACAACTTCATATGAATGATCTCACTTTGTGCTCTTTTGAGAGATGGAATACTCACTTTGAGTGGTTAAGTTATTTGCCCAAGATTATCATGCTAGGTAGTGAAATTCAAATTCAGGTCTGACAGCAAAGCTCACCTTCTTAAATAGTACACTAACGCCTTTTTCCCTCAACTATGAATGATTCTATAAAACATGTCTTACGGGGTTAGAATGGTATTTCTCAAGAATGACTGCCGGCTTATCTCCATTTGGGGCAAAGGGAAAAGAGGTTGTATTTGTCCTCAGAAGGACCTTATTTGGACCCTGCTATTTACTCTTTTTTATGACTTGAAAAAGTCATTTAAAAAAAAAAAGTCACCTGAGGCCTCTCAAGGTTAGTTTCCTCTTTTATAAGGTCATGAGGATGGGCAGGGTGGTAGAATCTCCCATGAACTGGCTGATCCATCCAGAGGAATGTCCACCCAAAAAGCACCCAGAGCCAAACTCAACTGTTATAACCACCACTACCTTACAGAAAGTCCATGGCAGAACAAGCTTAACTACTGACTTCATTTTTTACAGAAAAGGAAACAGATCTGAGTGTATCATCCCGGGGGATGTGAGCTGTTGTCATGGCAAAAAATGATGTCTGATACCAGGAAAACTATCCCACAAGGAATTTTCACAAGGAGAAGAAACCATTCTAAACATTTCTGAGATTTAAGAAAATTTGGGTTGTGTAGTCTTAGAATACAAAACATAAAAATGGATACAATTTTTTTTAATATTATTTGTTTGAGAGAGAGCAAGAGAGAGAGAGAGAGAGCATGAGCAGGGGGTGGAGGGGAGGGAGAAGCAGACTCCCCGCTGAGCAGGAAGCCCCATGTGGGATGCGATCCCATGACGCTTAACCCACTGAGCCACCCAGGTGCCCAAAATATGGATACAATTTTCATTTACTGTTGGAAATAAATATTCAACAACTCTCAGAGTATTTGGATCAGATCTATTCAAAGTTTTCTGTTGGTGCCATGCAAATGAGGTGGTGTCTATTATAAAATTGTGGTACGATTATAGCTATATAAAATTTAGCTAGGCTTCCCCTTTGACCTTAAAACATACCCTCAATTTACAACATACATGTACGCTCTGATCTGACATTCAATGTACCTTGAAAATCCTGGCTGGATCAATTTGCTAGCAGAAACGTCTCCAAAAGACGACTCTCATTATTTGTCAAAGCGCTTAGGTTAAGTTATCTATTAGTAAATGTCCCCAAAAGACCAACTTCTTAGATTTTGCATAAAAGAAAAGGTCTGCTTTGACTTGTCTATGACAACGTACCAGTCAATATGATTACACACTCAGAGAAAACAAACACAGCAAAAGAATTTCCAATTTCAAAATTTTAAAAGTTTCCAGATCACTTTTACATGCTACCAGTAGTAAGGTCAATCTGTAAACTCCTTAAAAAAAAAAAAAAATCGGCGTGTGCTTGGAGCCTTTAAAAAATGTTAATTCCCTTTGATCCTATAATGCCACTACTCAGAAACTAGCCTAAGAAAATAATCTGTAAGATACAAAAGGAAAAGAAAGAAAGAGGGGTAGGAAGCTGAGAGGTCAAGAGAGAAAGAGACATGGAGAGGAAATTCAAGATGAAAGGATGGTGTGGAATTTTTTGCATTATTAAAAAAAATAATTTATGACATTAAAAAAAACCCACTGATACAAGCTCAAAATTCATAGGGGGCCAATAGCTATATAACCCATGGCACAGACACTCGAAAAGTTTAACAGGAAGTCAGTAAAAGTGTCTCCATAAAAAGTTTATGATAAAGTAGCAAAGTATTTACAACAAATTTTAAAAACCAGTTATCAAATCAAATTGAATGTAAAGAATACATGCAAAAAAAATAAATTGGAAAAGTACATGCTAGCACTCACTATCCTTGTTGATTAGCTGGTATGATTTTTTTTTTCTTTCTCCCAAATTTCCAAAAAACCCAAAACAATGATGTATTCCTTTAAAAAAAAAAAAATCCTGTTTGCACGTTAACATTTGGTTTATTTATATCCTAGCAATTTTCCAAATTCGAAACGTAGGCTATCTAGTTACATTATCTTTTCAGGGTGAAGGAAGAAAACAGGAGATTGTTTTTACTCACTAATTTAATTCTGGGATTTAGATGACATTTCAAATAATGAAGTTTATGTCTTCATCTAATGATAACATGTGTTCAGTAAAGAATAGATGGAAGTACAAAGGAGGAGAGAGAAAGGGAAAAAAAAATCATAGTACCATCAGAGAACGACAACTCTTACTAATAATGTATCTCTTTTTTTCTGTGCATTTTTCCTCTTTTATTATATAGATATAATTATACCATAGGTATGATTTCATTTTTTGTGTTTTTTTTCTATAAAATTCCTTTTGTTCCTTTAGAGGGAGCATCACATCTTTTTTTTTTTTTTTAAGATTTTATTTATTTATTTGACAGAGAGAGACACAGCGAGAGGAGGAACACAAGCAGGGGGAGAGGGAGAGGGAGAAGCAGGCTCTCCGTGGAGCAGGGAGCCCGATGCGGGGCTCGATCCCAGGACCCTGGGATCATGACCTGAGCCGAAGGCAGACGCTTAACGACTGAGCCACCCAGGCGCCCACATCACATCTTTTTTTAATCAAAGTATATGTGACATACAATATCCGATTTGTTTCAGGCACACCTCATAGTTAAAAACCATTTTTAAAGAGATCTCAATTCCACGGAACAATAGATACCTAATCTAAAATATCATAGTTCCTAAAAACTGAAATATAAGAAAAAAAATATAAGAAATATGAGAAAAAAAAGAAATAGAAGAAATAAGAAAAAATAAAAAAAAAGAAGTTGAATCATACTGAATCCAGTGCAAGTTGCTCTCTGAAAATATGACATGACTAATTAAGAGGTGGGTATTTGTGGAGAACATGTTTTGACACACCCTGGAGTATTCCACATCTTTAAGTATCAACTAATTCATAAGAAACCAAACAACTACACCACATGAGGGCTGGAATGCTTCTGCTTTCTCTGAAGCCTGGTTGGACAGCGCTGGGGCTGGGCATTTTTCCTGTCTTCACTTGAACTCAAGTTCACCAATATGGACATGAAAACATGTCACAGAAGCAAACAAGAGAGAGAGAAAGAACAGGAGGACAATGAGAACAAGCTGACTCTTTAAACGCTACTACAGAACGGACTTTAGTTGTCTGCATGGATCTCAAACCTTGTTGGCTAGAGTGATCACCCAGGCGAGTGGTTAGAATGCAGATTCCTGGGCCTTGTCACCAACAATTAATGCTCCGTTTTTTCAGGGAGGGGCAGGGAGGGGTGTTCCTTATGAACACTCGGGTTGATACTCAAGACAGTAAGTTGGTACTCAGACTAGTTTTTGACAAACACCCACTTAAGATTGTGCAATAATATCCTATTTTTAAAAAGTGTACTTTCAGTGGCTATCAAGCCTGTTTAAGAGGGGTCTGACCAGTTTCATCAGAAGACTGAAAATGAAAATTAAGGAAGACGAGAAATGTGTTAATAAAACTATAAACCAAGATTGCAGAAGGGTGGACAGGTCTAGAAATTCTCACAAGAATACAAGACTGAGACCCAGGAACACTTCTTATAGCATCACATACTTGCCTTCAGGCTTATCAGAGAGGGTAGTAAGTTCAGGAAACACAAATTTTCATTACCAAGAGTAACATCCCACATGTATCATTCAGATAAGTTTTGAGTGGCCTGGGGCATAACATTAGAATATGGTTCCAGAAATTTGTACTTTGTACAAATAATAAATCCCTAATAGAAAAAGTGAGGCACGGATATTGTATATCGTGTAAATATCTATCAGTCTTTGTCATAGAGAGGTGGGTGGGTGGCTGGAGACAGAAAAAGAGGGTGAGGGAACAAGAAAGAGAGCCTGCATACCAAAATCAATGATATGAAAAGTAATGTGTTCAGGAAAATATAAATGACCAAATTAGACATGCTAAAAGCTTGAATAAACCAAGGAACATAAGCAAAACTGAAAATTTCATTCAAAACTCTACCTCTTAAAATTTTAATCAAAGTTACCCAACATTGGCATCGATTGGACTAAGAGTAAGGAGTAATTATGAAGAAGAAACTTTCATAGTTTAATAAGTATAATTTTGATTACATCATTTATAATGTTAATGGATTTACTTCATTGCTTCTGTAATAAAAAAAAAAAAAAAGCAAAAACAAAACACCCTACCCATCCTATCTCATGCTAATTCAGATAAAAGCGCATACATCACTCCTGATCCCTCATTCTCATATAAACACACCCAACAAACATTTTGTTATCTTCCCCTCTTTCAATTATATCACTTTACATAATTTTCATTCATTATGTTATTAAACATTTTCATAAATATTTTAATGTTTGCCTAACATTCTATCATGTATGTATGTTCAATATGTAACCTATCTCCCCTGTTTTTGAGATTTCGTAAATTATTCAATTTCTTTTCTAATGATGTGCTATTTTACAAAGTGGTGAAATCACCGTGGCAACTTGTACTCTTGTACTAGCTAAAATTAAAAGAGATAATGCAGAGAAATTTTTTTAAAATGGCTCCACTATCTTAGAAATTAAAAGTGCTGGAAAAACGCTAGGTACCATATGAATTGTGTTAAAATTTTATAGAAGTTAATGTTAAAACAAATAAATGATTAAGAGAATCCCCTTTCTGGAGATTCAGAGAGGCAGCATGACTTAGTAGGGACAGAAAGTTGAATAAAATTAAAATAATGTTAATATAATCATAACTATCTACCGAAAGACAGATTTGGCAACACAGCAAATGTTCCATAAAACTCTGGTGTTCTTGTTTTGTTTGGCTTGGTTTAACATGAGAGATGGTAATAATGATAGGACACCCAGGAAAGATAAATATTGTCATGAAACTCAAAGACAAATAAAAAGGTAAAATATCCTTTTTTTTTTTTTCCTTAAGCTAAAGTTAGAGCTAACTATCTGATTTTCCTCCTATGTTAAGAGCCTGAATCTAAAGAGGAGGAAGGATTTGGCCCACTGCTTGGGGTACATGGTTAAATACTAAGAGGAAGGAGAATTAATTTTTTCCAGGTGGGCCATCAAAGAGAATCATCTCTGCACTTCAAAGTGTAGAACACACATGGTTAAAAGGAAATTGGAGCCAAAGATAAGGCAAATGATAGTAGATAAACACTCAACCTTTTAATGAAGCTGAGTCTCTAGGCCCATACAGATCACTTCTTAGCATATAGAAAAAAACATTGGAAGATGTGTCTGGCTGTTCTACTCTTGATTATCTTTGAGGAATCAAGGAAGAGAGCTTCCAAGGGCAAATGTCCCCTGATTCGAAGAGTAGTTCTGAGACCCACTAATTAGCTTAATAAGGAATCCTTACCAAGTTCCAGAATTATTTCCGAGCATTTAGAAAAGGACGCAGTCAGCACTCGAGCAAGTTATACTGTGATTAAGGAACAAAATTTTACAACTACGTTTACTGCTATAGCAAGGCAAAGCAGTATACACAGCGCAATGGCCTTCAAAACAAGAATGTGATAATATTTCCAACAATATTCTTCTTTACAGGGTGAGGAAACATTGCTGAGATGAAATCAGAGTAACTCATAGCTTAACCTTACTCAAGAAGTTAGTGGAGAGCAAAAACTCTACTGATGTGCCATGTCACTCCACTGACTGTATCTTTTTTTTTTTTTTAAAGATTTTATTTATTTATTTGAGAGAGAGAGAATGAGAGACAGCACGAGAGGGAAGAGGGTCAGAGGGAGAAGCAGACTCCCCACCGAGCAGGGAGTCCGATGCGGGACTCGATCCGGGGACTCCAAGATCATGACCTGAGCCGAAGGCAGGCGCTTAACCAACTGAGCCACCCAGGCACCCCACTGACTGTATCTTGATCAGCGTTCATATTCCATGGCATCAAAGAACCCTTAGAAATTGAGCTTATTGAATTGATGGAGGACAAAACTGTTGGTGGGATGCCTGACTCAAGCACAGAAGACTGATCCATGAGATAATCAGGCTGGAATCATGAAACTATGTTTTAAACTAGATGTATCTAGAATCTTGTACCAGGGGCGCCTGGGTGGCTCAGATGGTTAAGCGTCTGCCTTCGGCTCAGGTCATGATCCCGGGGTCCTGGGATCGAGTCCCGCATCGGGCTCCCTGCTCCTTGGGAGCCTGCTTCTCCCTCTGCCATTCTCTCTCTCTCTCTCTCTCTCTCTCTCTCTCTCTCTCATGAATAAATAAATAAAATTTAAAAAAAAATAGAATCTTGTACCAGGTTTATAAAATTATGTGCCTAATTAACAGATGAAGGAAAAAAGACTGGGAATCTTGGTTTAAAGTCCATTAGAGTAAAAAAAAAAAAAAAAAATACATGACAAAATCCATTAGCTATTACTTTACAATCTAGAAAAATGAAGAAAGTATAAGGAAGGACATTTTAAAATCTGCAGCGTCTGAGGGCTCTCCAGTGCAGATTTACCAGCATAAAATTTTAATTTTATCTTTTTAAAGATTTATTTGTGAGAGCACACACATGCAAGTGGGGGAGGGGCAGAGGGAGGGAGAATCCTCAAGCAGACTCCCCGCTGAGCGAGGAGGCTGACGCAGGGCTGGATCTCATGAACCTGAGATCATGAGCTGAGCCAAAATCAAGAGTTGGCTGGTTAACCAACCAAGCCCCCCAGGCGTCCCAAAGCTGTTATTTTTATTCCTGGTATACACCTGTATTGGTTTCTCAGCTGGATCAGAAGTTACAGGGGAGAGAGGTCTGATCAAACCCAAACAAATGGTTGATATACCTGATTATGTCTTTTCCCCTCTTCTTATTATCAGTTTATAAATGAGAGAACTGAGGCTTTGACACTTGACTTACTTACCAAAGCCAGCCTGTAAGTCAAGGTAGAATTTGAGCCTGGATCTGACTGGCTTTAACTCCCTTGCCATTAACCACGCTTTTCCATGCCTTCTGGAGGCAGGAGACTAGGCTCCTTCTCATAGTTGGTGAGATTGTTTTTAAGAGGAGCATGGACCGACAAACGTCTGCTCAAAGAAGCAAGTGGGGAGGGATGAGGTCGGAGTGATGGGATTTTTAGACTATGCCGTATGAGTAGTGGCAAAATGAAATGCTCCTGGCTTTTCTGAATTCCATCTCAAAGAGTGGCTAGACTGTCAATTTTCGGGAATCTGCACAAGAAGTAGCTGTCCTGGATTTATTCATTGATTTAGTATAGATGAATTGAGCATCTACTATGAGCCAGGCATTCTTCGACATGCTGAGAGTGCCATGCTGGGCAAGACACAAGGCACGTCCTTATAAAATAAATTTTAAGACTAAAAAACACAGTGTTGAATAAGAGACAAGACCCTTCTCTTAACCTTCCATTCTGAAGAGGGGGTGAAAAAATAAACTAGCAAGCTGGGTCACCTGGGTAGCTCAGTCGGTTAAGTCCAACTATTGATTTCAGCTCAGGTCATGATTTCAGGGTCCTGGGATTGAGGCCCAAGTGCAGACCAGAGCCACAGAGTCAAGCCCTGAGTCAGGTTCCATGCTCCCTCCCTCTCCCTCTTCCCCTCCCCCCCTCTGCTCATGTGCACACGCTTAACTGAGGGGGATAAGTTCACATTACTCCAATACTCATGACTGGAAAATATATCATCCTCCAATCTAAATTTCTGCAATACAGATATGGTCAAATTCACCAGTGTGCGTGTGAAAAATCCATGACATCTGCTGTCAGGGGGACAGCAATATATTCTGCAGCAAGCTTTTAAAGATCTGCAGATCAACACTTGCTCACTTGTAAACTACAGAGGGTACTGGCCTCAGTTTCTCTCTCATTTTCCCTGAAAGAAAATCCTCTGTGCATTTATTGAATATACTGACAAACACTTTGTCCAAATGTATTTTTGAAACAGTAGAGGACATTGTGTTCTAGTTGAGGCTCAGGGGCCAAGAACAATACAGATTCAGAAACCCCCCAGCTCTTATCTTCATGCTGACGAAATGTCTAATTTTATTTTTTTTTAATTTTTTCTGTTTTTGAGAGAGAGAGAGAAAAACAGAGCACATGAAAGGAAGGGGAAGAGGGAGACTCTAAAGCAGACTTCACACCCAGTGCAGAGCCCAACATGGGGCTCAATCCAACGATCCTGAGATCATGACCTGAGCCAAAACCAAGGGGTTGGATGCTTAGCCTCCTGGGCCTTCCAGGTGCCTCTAAGTGTGTGATTCTAAGCAATTGGTAAGGTCTTAGAACCCCAAGTTTCTCCACTTCTAGACAGAGAGGATTACATTTGCCTAACCACCTTGATATAATCTAAGGAGTTAATGTAGACAATGACTGAAAATTTTTGAATTACTAGACAGCAATCTTAATGGAAACTTGAAGCACCCTTCATCGGAGGACAACGACATCATCTTTGTCATTTTTTTACAATTTGCAGAGAATGTGAAGCCCAAAGGAGGCTTCCAACCAAGAAATAGGAATAGAAGAGAAGAGAATATAAGGGAAATACCCACAGGAAAGGGAGTAATGAATGACTAGAGTCATCTGGAGGAGTAAGGAAGAGAGAGTTTTGAACCTGAGAGAGTTTTCAACCTGAGAGACAATATGGCTGCAAAAAAACTATGAATGAGGACTTTGAAAAACACGCAAGAGGAAAAACGCAGGTAAAACTGTAGGCAAACATAACAAAGGAATGCACCACAGGACCAAATCCCTCAACACATTTTCCATGTTTACTAAAAGGCAAAAATCATCTTGACACATATGCTTTGCATACAACTCTCCCACAGTCTGCTGCTCTGTAGAAGTGAAGAATGTGTGCATTTTTATGGGCTTCTCATATTTATTCCTTCCCAAAATAATACTATTATTGAACTTCTTTCCCCAGAGAATTTCACACTGTAAGGCTGCAGATAGAGCTTAGGACCCTCACTGCCTCACGGGGCGGGGGTGGGGTGGGGGGGGCAGACAACAACCACCACAAAAAAAAAAAAAAATCATTTTCTTTCATAGAGAAAAGGGTGGCTATTCAGTTTATGAAAATATTTTGTCCTTCTCCAGGCTATGTACAGAAGAGGGAAAATGACAAATTGAGAAGTTCTGGCCAACGGACAAGTGCATAAGCCAAGTAATGATCAATACTTCTGACAACAGACACTTAAGAAGGTTCAGTGCAAACTCAACTTTGAAATTCAACAAGTTGCGGAAGGCTGGCTGGTGGAGATTTGGGGCTGACTGCATGTAGCTCGTGTGTATAGATTATTTAACTCTTCACACACCTCATGTCCCCTAAACATGCATCCCAAAGCCTATGGGGCAAATTCATCAGAAAAGCCCTCCCTACCCCACATTTTCTTTTACTTTTTTTAAGATTTTATTTATTTAAGAGAGAGAGCAAGAGAGAACACAAGCGGGGGCAGAGACAGAGGGAGAGGGAGGAGCAGACTGCCCACCGAGCAGGGAGCCCGACACACGGGGCTCAATCCCAGGACCCTGGAATCATGACGGAAACTGAAGGCAGATGCTTAACCAACTGCCCCACTGCCCCAAATTTTCTACCCCTTCCTCACTCTCATGGCCCCCACCCCTGGGGAACTTCATGAAATTCTATCAGCTAAGAGCCTTTAGGGCTCAAACTTTGCATGTTTTTAAGAACATACTATCGCAGGACAAATACCGTGTTCTGGAAAATCAAACTCAAAAGTCTTCCTCAGTTTAGTGTCTTATGAAATAAATGAAAATGACACATAGAGCAGCTTGTTGGGGGTGGGTTTTTTTGGCGGGGTGGAGTGGGGCTCATAGAAGACAAGGAGTGGCTTGGCAGAATCAAGTTTCCAGGAAAACTGAGTCTGAGTAAAGCTGCATTTAGGCTTCTGTATGAGCTTTGTGAGGAGCCTGCATTAGAGGGAGCCCGCGCAAAGGAAGGATGTTTAGAGAAGGTATACATCCATCAAAGCCTAACTTGTTCAATGTCCTGATTATCCCGACATTTGGCTGGGTGACCATACCCTCATGCCACACAGAAAATAATCACTGCAAAATTCTCATCATATGGCATTGATAACAGATATGAAATATTTGAATTTGAGTGGAGACAGTAAAAATTAAGACAAACGTAGGATAAAGCATATGTCTTTAAAAGGTCAGAAAGAAAATGATCCTATAAGCTACCTCATTAACTTACAAGTCAGGATTTGCAGGAAGAGGAGGGAGAGAAGAGGAGTACCGTTCTTTCTTCAGTTTTGAATCAATGCTTTTTTTTTAATCATTACTGAGAGAAGAACAGAAGAATAAACAGAAAGCCAAGTGTCTTTGCTTTTGTTTTGGGGGGGGGAGAAGGAGAGGGGAAACCCTAGGAAGGGGGGGGACACTAAATATAAGGTGAAAAGCAATAGAGCCTCACGCTTTATGGGGGCAAGGAGAGGACATGTACCCAGAAACCAGGCTAGAGCTATCTAACGAATTGTCTGTGAGGGTCAGTGGTGGCTTCATGATTCTGGCACTTTCTCTGTAGCATTCCAAACTCCTCCCTGAATTTCTATGCTTTCTCCCCACCCTGCACTTCCCTTAACCTGCTTTGAGACCTTCTTTCCTGAGCCAAAGAATACGGATTCCGAAGAACACAGGCAAGAGAAATAATCAACACAGACGAAAATTTTTTAAGTTAGATTACAAAATAATTAAGTTTGACAAATGTCTGTGAGGTGAGGGTGAGGTTTAGGAGGAGAGCCTGGGATTCCTGGTCGGGCCGTTGACATTCCTAACATAGGAAGCCTGCAAACATTATTACCTTGGTAATGGATGTTCGGAAATGAGTGCAGAGATTTGATTCCCAATTCTACAATTCTATGTAAAGTTTGATAAGCGAATTTGTAAGCGATTTTCCAGCTTCCTCAGACTCATTTCTTAAAACTAATTGCCGCGTTCTGAACTTAAATATGCAACTTCAGTTTTCTTTCAATCTTAGAAAGAAATGCATAGAAAGCTGTCTTTTCATCTCCAGATGTTCAAAGTTTTGAAATAACATTCCAGGTCCGAGACAGAGGTGATCCTGCTGAGGGTGCAGCAAACAGAACTTTCAAGAACTTTCGTGTCCTTATATAAAAGCTCTGCTTGACCAGAAACTGGGTGTAACTAGCCAGCCAGTCTCCAAAAAGGAGCCAATTTGGGGCCTTCTCACCCCAAACACACTGACTACATGACCCCAGCCAATCAGATAATTGTTACTTGTCTCTTCCTTGCACTTTATTCTCTATCCTATGTAAGTTTCTTGCTTTCTGGCCCATTTCACCGTTCTCTGAAAGGAGACTGCCCACTTCATTCAGTGACAAATCAAGTTGTTTATATCACCTCAATGGTCTTCCTTAGTCCTTTTTTTAACAAAAGCTTTGGGAGACAAGTTGCTGAATTTTTTTTATATAGTCCTTACCACATAGGCTGTATTTTAAAAACTGAAAGCAGTATTAAATGGTGTTTCTGTTTCTCTACGGTATTAGTTTGGCATTTTATGGTGCTAGTTTCATTTTTCCAGTCAACTGTAACAAACAACACTAAAGGGAAAAAAAATCATGGTCTCTTTCTACTTTAATTTGTTAAAAAAAAAAAAAAAATTCCCTTGACTCAATTCAAAGAGGGAAACAAACTTCTAATGGCATCCATTTACACTGTTGCTGAAGACAACCACCAAACTTTTAACAGCACATACAGGACTACTATATATTTAAACAAATTTAATATGCTCCAGAGAATTTCTAAAGCATTTCTGTTTGGAGATGTCTATGACTTCCACACCACATACTTATGATTTCTTGTTTTTGTTTTTGTTTTTTTTCTCACTCTCAAGTTGTTTTCCCACAGCATTTTTCTATGAGGGCATCTCTGTTAGCTATCAACTTTTAGAAGCTTATTTTTAACCCTTGCATCTGTACTCTACTGCATTTATAGAACACAAATCTGTCTTATAAAACAAACCCCCTCTCTTAAGTGCCACTATGGCATTTCGGACTGACCAGTTGGACAGACACTTTATTCAGACATTGACAGTTCATTCTGGCCTCATGAGTGCAGCTGGGGGATGAGAACTTTTACAGTCACTGAGTACTTTTTACTGGAGAAAAATCTGTGGTCTTCAAAATGGGCTAATTTATTCCATACATCCTTAAAGTGCCATAAACAATCTAAGAATTGCCCAATCAGTACTTTGTTCTTGCTACAGAGGAAAAAAAATTAGCAAGAAGAAAAAAAAAAACAAAACAAAACAAAACCTTGGGGGGAAAAAACATCCACAGTGATTTATGTATGCCATATTTTTTGAAGATACTTGCACAATTTTTACTCTGGGATAATTGCTTTAAGACAAGTCAAATATGTTCTATCTGGCTAGAATTCACATAACTTCAACAGTTATTTATACTGGAACTAATCAATGGGAATACACATAGAAAAAGATAATGTTCCCTTTCTCACTACCCTTGTGAGCAATCCACAGACAACAGATAATTCTAACCACTGTTTCTACAGAGTGCTAGGGAAGGTGGGGGCTGGGGGGAGGACTGAATCCAATTTGGGATATGTGGGGCAGGAGGGCAGGTCAAGAAACTATTGCCTGAAATAACTCATGAACTGAGTCCTAAAGAATGAACAGATTCTTATCAAGGTAAATAAAATGGGGAAAGAATATTCCAGAAAAAAAAAATAGCTCACACAAAACACTGGGTTTTGAAACAGCATAATGTCTACAGTCAACAATAAGTGGTCAGCATTTCTGGAATTTGGAGTTACAGAGAATAAATTTCAGGCAAGTAATAGAACTCAGGACATGAGCAAGGCCTGGTGGTGAAGGGCAGAGGACATCATGGTAAGGAATCCGAATCTTCATCTGCAGATTTCGAGAAATCATGGGATAAATAGATATGCATTTTGGATAAATCACATCAGAGACAAAGACAAAGTTTAGGGGAGCAAGGCTGGAGGCAAAGATATGTAAGGGAGAAAAAAATCTTTTTCCTCCATCCATCTTAGATTTACTGGCTGGGTCCTTGCAAACTAGACAAAAGACAGATGAACCAAAGAATAACAAACAAGTTTACTCACATGTATATTGCTCATACACACAGAAGTACTCAGTGATGAGTAACTCAAAGGGGTGGTTTGAACATTTACAACATCTTAGCTAAGAGCAAAAATTTTGCAGAGAACTGACAAAGCCAAATGGAAGGACTTTGAGCTTTTAAGGAGTATAAACTGTAGAAAGGCAAATATATGGGGAAAATAATGGTAGGTAAGAGCTAGTTAGCAAGGTTTGTCTAGGCTCTTTCTAGATGCTATCTCTTGGTTGAGAAAGGTCTTGGGTTGTCTCTTTCGATTCAGTTCTGTCCTTCCTGGTAGAGAGAGAAGAGACACCTTTACAAACTTATGACCTGCCTTTAAGCAAATAGGGGGAAGGACAGAGAGCTTTTCTTATATCTGCTTCTTCTCAATTACCTTCACCTCAAAATAACCCCTATGCAAAAGGGGCATATTGTGGAGTACCATATTCTGTGACACCCTTCAAATGCTAGTGCAGAGGATGCTGTAAGTAATGGGTGAAAGATGATGGGGATTTATATAAGGAAGAGTTAGCAGGGGTGAAGACAGAGAAGACTGAGTCAATGCAAATTTTAAGACAAAGAAAAAAAGGATCAACGTAATTGTACTGAATGATTCTACAGCAAAGAGAAGCAGGTTTTTTTCTGTGTATGACTACAGGCATGGCAGTGCCATCAACTAAGGAGAAAACAAAAAATAAAAACAAAAGGAAGATACAGCCTTGAAGATCACTCTACTTTTAGATGAGAGATACCCAGGAGGAAGTTGGACTTCTGGGCAAAGATCTTAAGGAATGAAAGCAAGTCTAGATCAGGAGTCGATGAGGTTAAAAGACAAGCATGACAAAAAAAAAAAAAAAAAAAAAGGACAAGCATGACTAAAATCAAAGAAGGGGTGTTGAGTAGAACTGAAACCAGAAAGGACCACAGACAAGAGACTTTGACACCAGCCAGGTTGCCAAGAAAGGGACACTAAAGAAGACTGTCTCAGAGGCGACGAGGAACACCAGGAGGGACAGAGCTATAGAAGCCAAAGGCAAATGGGAGTTTCAAGGACAGAGTGGGCAAAATGGTTCCAGGAGTGGCTGTCTCCTGTCAAGTAAAAAGAAGCCATTTTATTTACTGATTTCAAGATCACTGGGGAACTTGAGGGTGAAGTGGGGGTGGGGTGTATCAGTGCAGTGAAATGGATCAAGAGAAGTAGAGAAAAAACAAACCTTAGGGACTCACTCCAAATGTATATATGATTATATAAAATGGATATTCTCCAGTCAGAATACATGATCCAAGAATTCCACTTCCACCCCTACCTTCCCCATGAAGTGGCACACACTTTTTTCATTTTTTACCTGTACAGGAGAAATGGATATATTCGCAAGGCGAGAGCCTTGATGATACAGGGGATCAAGGATCCCTCAGCATTGGGGGAAGGGAGCCCATCAATTCAAGAGCAAATGTTCAAGAGTTTTGCCTTACAGAGGAGGAGGGCCACCACAGACTTTCTAAAACTGCAGCAAGGGGAGGACTCATGTGTGCTTAGGTGGATGCATCTATTAGATTAACCTTTTCAGATTTAGTTTGCAACTGTTGCTGTGTACCTGCAAATGAATCCAAGCTACACATCTTTATTTCACCATCTTCGGTGCTGCTCCCAGGAGCTTAAGCACAGACATGAAATGCCAAGGTAAAATGGTACAAACACAGTAGAAAAGCACAAGCAAGCTAAAATTAGAGCCTATGACCCAGCAATGAGATAAAGCGGTCTACTAGTAAATACTAGGTACCTACTATGTTCGAGGCACTGTGATCAACATTTTGCAGACATAAAGTAATGATCCTCATTTATTCATCACAATAATCAAATTAATTCATTCCTATTATTATTATTCCTTTCCCAGAAATGAGGCAACCGGGTCATTTGAGCCAAGCTACATAGAAAGAGCTTTACAGAAAAACAAACTGATAGGAAAAAAAAAAAAAGAAAAGAAAAGAAAAAGCAGCAGCAGCAGCAAGCATTGTTCTGTTTCAAAATTTTTGAACCTGGATTTTAAAAGAAAAACCTTCACTGGCTGTACATTTCATTTTATTCATTATCATTGCCAATTTTTTTATTTTTCTCCAGCTAGCTGGTTAGCTTGACACTGTCGAATTTCTACCAAGTCTAATTTGAGAGGCCTCTTTAAAAACCTCTCTCCTCCCACAACCAGAATAAGCAAAAGAGAGTTTTAGATCTTCAATAAGACGAAGCATGAGATACTTCAGTTGGTTCTGAAGGGGCCCTGTGACAACTTGGCAGCTTTAATTTGAAAGGAGAGATTCTCTTCCTGGTTTAACTTGAGTCTTCCCTGATGAGAAAGAGTTAGAGGGAAAATGAGCTCTCAAGACCTTTTGATTTTTCTAAAGGTAAGTAAGTAGTCACTCAAGTTGAAGAATGTGTTATTCTCAACATCTTGAAAATAATTTCCCAGGAAGCATCATGGCTGCAACTTTTAGCTGGTGAATCCACTGGGTCTTTAGGCACAGCCTTGTTACTAACTCCCTAAATTTCAAAAAACGGGACACAATGATGGCTTTTTGCTGTGGCAATTTCCTCCCTCTTCCATTTTCGCCACTATTTTTAAAATCAAAATTCTACGGAACCACTTGGTGAGAAGAAGCTTGAGGAGTTTAGCAGGTGTTTTCTGCAAGTCACATTTAATCCAAATGCCTAATTCTTTTGCTTGTCATGGGGGGCGGCGCATTCTGAAAAACTGAATTGTTGCCATTTCTTATCAGATAAACTCCATTCGAAACTTGCCCAGTGGTGGAATTTTTTATGTTAAACTATGTGGTTCCAATAAAAATCTTGACCACAAATTACACGAGATGGCAAGCATTTATTAAATTATAATTCCCCATATCAACTACATACACTTATCTGAGATAATCTCATTTATAGATCAAGAAACGGTCATTGTACTTACGCTACATCCATGGGTAACAATCCTCTCTGGAACTAGATGCTAAATGAGCCCTATTTTATTGGTTTCTAGACACAGTTACATTTAGTTTAGAGTCATGTGTACACTTTTGCAGTGCATAGACATTAAAAAATAATGAGAGCAAATTGATTGGTTTCTATTAAATTTATGTGAGGCAGTACTGTGGTTTATGAAGAGCTTTCTATGAGAGCTGCACATTTGGCTATATTTATTTTCCTGATAATTGTCCTACATAGACTGATGTTTGCTATCTATTCACTTATTACTTTTTCTTTCACCACCGCAGGAAAAGGAACAAAAGAAAAAGCAAAAGGCAGAAAGAAAATTATTTAAAGGCAGAAATTAATTGATTTAAGAGATCAGATGAAAAGAATTAAATTTCTACCACCTGACTACATAGTAAGTAAGCTACTGGTTTTGCATTCCAAGTTGCAATAAAGGACTGAGGCAAATTGATTTGCATAATAAAAGCCAAAAGTGTCACTTTTACCTAAATACTCAGATTAATGGTAAGATGTTCTTATCTTACATTATACAAATAATTACTCACAGTCTGTCATTTACAATCAATCTCTAAATTGTCTTCCAGCTCCACACCTTCATGACAGGTTTTGAAAACAGACACAGAGCATGTTTTTGAAAAGGGAAACATAGTAGCCCCTGGTTGTCTAAACAGAAACATAAAAAATGGGCGTTTTAGGATAAGCTGTTGCAAAATTAGAAATAACATTATTAGCTGAAGAAAAATTTAGTTCTATAAACTGGTTGCTAAGGGACTAACTAGTAAAGAAACAAGGAAGATAATCCACCCATCCTTACTATGAATGAAATAGGAACTGTCATAATTGGTAGATTTATGACCTTGATGTTGGTTCTGAGGCAAATGGACAGGAAGACTTCAAAGTCCTTTGCCTGGGCTGGAAGCAATCATGGTCTTCTTTAAGCTGGTTCCTTGATTCTCTATACCTAATTCTTCAATCCTGCTGGTCTCCTGCTTCAAAAATTGTTACAGTGCCTTGTATTACAAGGATTATTCATTTCTGGGGCACCTGGGTGGCTTGGTCGGTTAAACGTCTGCCTTTGGCTCAGGTCATAATCCCAGGGTCCTGGGATGGAGTCCCACATTGGGCTCCCTGGTCAGTGGGGAGCCTGCTTCTGCCTCTGCCACATGCCACCGCCCCCCCCCCCCGGCTCGTACTCTCTCTCTCTCAAATAAATAAAATCATAAAAAAAGAAAAATATTATTCATTCCTCACAGACAAGAGCTCTGTCTTGAACTTCTTGGTCTCCTCTAGATTGACTATCTAGCTCGGTACATACAGACCTTCACCTATTATTTACCAGCAAGAATAGTATCTTTGAACAACAGCGCCAAAGGATGACTAAGCATTCTATGTACTGACCATCAGGTAGAAGTGCTCTGCCTACTACTGAAAACAGGGTTTGAAGATAGCTGCATTTTGTACATTTTCCTTTTTCCAGTCATCACTGGGGGGGGGGTTGTTTTAAATATTTATGCCTGATTTCAATCAGCTATCCTTAAACGTTCTCACACTGATTGAAAAACATGGTGGCCTATGCACAAAACTGCTCACAGATATTTATCAGAATTCATGAACCAGCATTTGTATGACTTTGAGGTGTTAGATGCTCAGGCCAGAGAATGCTTATTTAATGATGCTTAACAACTAAGATTGTAACTAATGGGAGTTTAAATAGGTAGCATAGCAATCGTACACCTCATTGCACTGGTAATACTTATAGATCTCAGTGGGTAAAAGAAAAAAAAATACAAAAGGTTGGGTTTGAATCCTTGAGCTTCTAGAAAGGTCAGAAGAGTAACAAACCAATTCAAGATTCCAGAAAGTCACCTAAGTGCACTGGAATAAACAAAATATGAGAGAGAGAAAAAAGATTATCTGATTATCTGTTCCGTTCATAGAATATGAAAACAAGACCACATAAAACAGAAGCAGACTAAAGCTGATGGCAAGGTTTGTAGATTTATGCATGTTCCGTCAGCAATTCTTCGGATCAGGTACTAAACAAGTGTTCCCAATTCCCTGCCGATGGCCGGGCTGTGATCCCGGTACAGGCATCCAGTCACATTTCCTTAACTAGACCCCATGCAGAGAGCTCACAGATCATCTAAGGGTGGGTGGAAGCTTTGTTTCTCTAAAAAATGCTATTTTGAAGGAACATTGCTTTCCTAATGAAGGAATGCTAAGGCTCCAAATGCTTTCTGGAAAGAGTCTTTAGACTATAAAAACTTCAGAAAAACACAGGGCAAGCATGTTAACATTGTCAGCCTTATTGGTCCTAAAACATCTTTAGTGGTTTTGATGACCATGTCCATTTTTGAAGCTGGCTTTTACTTTCTAACGTGTTATTTACAAATAGGTCATGAGGAAACCCCACTATGACAGATATCAGTGACAAAAGAATTCAACATACTCTATAATATATATCAAAGGTTCAGATTCACAGGTATGTGTTTGATTATATCTAAGTGTGTATATATATATATACACATACATATTAACACATACATCCATATGCATATATACACAACACACACACACACACACACACACAGTTGACCCTTGAACAGCACGGATTTGAATTGGACAAGATACACTTACATGCGGATTTTTTCCAATAAATACAGTAAAGTACTGCAAATGTTTTTTCTCTTCCTTTTGATTTTCTTAGCAACGTTTTCTTTCCTCCAGCTTACCTTATTTGAAGAACACAGAGTATAATACATATAACTTACAAAATGTGTGCTCATTAGCTATATTATCAGTAGGGCTTCTGGTCAACAGTAGGCTGCTAGTAAGTTTCACAGGAGTCAAAATTTCCACACCCATTTTTAATCATGCAGGGGGTGGGGGCCCCAACCCCTGCATTGTTCAAGTGTCAGCTGTTTATATAAACTCTTAATTAATTCTCTCTTATGTTTTACTACCTTATCATCAGTAGCCCTATCAACATCTCCACCCGCAGCATCGTTCATAATGAGAGTCCCGTAGCCCTTCTAGGAAAGGAGCAGAGGTTCTTCTGGGACAAGCCTGCTGCAGACTGAGGTGACACCCCTTCCTGACATTCGCCACCATAGGGAGTGCCCTATCGTGTTGACCCCTTGCAGACAAGATGGAAAGGTAAAGGGAGGATTCAGTCCGGGAGTCCTTCATACCATCTGTGTACCAGGCTCCCACCTCCCTGCCGACCAACACTCAGAATCATTCCCACATGGCACAGAATGTGGTTGAGGTGAACTATTCTAGGGACCACATCCTAAAATGGGAAGGAGCAGATGTAGCAACATTTCTCAAGTGATAGCACTCCACAGTGCACACTTTCTAATCTGACCAGAATCTGTGTAGGCAGTTTCCCATATGTATTTATAAGTTATATGAATGAGTGATCTATTCCAAACTGCTTGTTCTTTTACTATTTCTCTTTCTCCCTGAGGAGAAAGAGTTGCTTGGGGGGGGGGGGCGGGGGGGAGCTTGGGGCTCAGTCAGTTAAGCATCTGCCTTTGGCTCAGGTCATGATCCCAGAGGGTCCTGGGATGGAGTCCGTGTCAGCTCCCTGCTCTGCAGGGAGCCTGCTTCTCCCTCTCCTCCCAGCTTATGCTCTCTCTCAAATAAGTAAATAAAATCTTAAAAAAAGAAAGAAAAAAAAAAAAAAAAGACAAAGACAGAGTTGCTTGGGCCTCCTTGTTGACCAGATGGCCCACACCATGGTGGGCTGATACCATTTGTGCAGAGAAAGGAGGACCTGATTTCAGAGCTCTCCCTATTCTCAAAGGACCCCAGCTTCCGTCTGTTGGAAGTGGCCAAATCCAAGCCTAACAGCCCCACACAGACACTAAATTCACTCAGTTATTTCGTGACGTCTCTCCTCAGTGCCAGCCTCTTAGTAGTCTCCAGTTCTCTGTCATAATTCGGAGCCCCGTGTTTGCAAGGCAGTTCAGTCAGAATCGAAAACATACGGCAGAGGTGCCCAAGTGTGGACAGCATTTTTGCTCTCTTAGTGAAGGAAAGGCTCAGAGGCACACTGTGGTCAAGTGTTTGGCTCATGTGATCAGTCAGCACAGAGCCAGGAAGAGGACACAACTTCTGAGCTTCCAGCTCTGACAATGCCAAGCCCTCACACAAAAGAGAAGCTTTATTGCTTATGACAGCAGCCTAATAAAATAAGACAGAGCGAGAATCAGTGGTGTATGTTTTCACCATTACCAACACCCTTCCTACCATTGTTTTAAGCAATATCATTTGGTGTTAACTCCTTACAAGCCGCCCGTCCCTTTCTAGAGAGGCAACTGTCCATTATTCTCCATGAACAAGTCCTCACACCATCTGCTAGGCTGGATTGAAGGAGGAGCCGTTGATCTCCTCGCCAAAATCCTGACTGTGAAAGTTGTCATTGAGAGGAGCCAGCAGTGAACTCACAGCCCTGCCAACTCATTCGAAAGAGAATCTTTGTGTTGGCTGATGCTCTCATAAGGAAATGAGGCTAAGGATAGAGAAGACACCAGTTGGAATACTCATCCATGGGAGGGTTGGTATCCGCACAAAAAGAGGTTCACTCCCTCACAGCTGGGCTGTAGCCACCTCCGTAACTAGGGTGGGGCACTCCGTGTTTTGTTTTGTTTTGTTTTTTCTCAATTCCCCAATTTAGAAGAATTCTACTGCAAAGACAGAAAATCAGACCTTGAGGGGAGCTGTTCACACGTTTCTTATATAACTCTGCTCATACTAAGTAAAAACTCCCTGTGTTATAAATCCTAGACGTTAGGAGGCCAGGGTGGCTTTGGAGTCTGACAGCCTGGGTTCAAATCCCAGCTTGGCTACCTGCTATATACAATTATTCCAAGGGTCAGTTCTTTTACATGTAAAAAAGAAGACAATAATACCTGATTCTTACTGTTTTGTGTTAAATGACGTATCAGCTAGTGTATTTTCTCCCTATTCCCCAGGAACTGATAAGACTAGCTCCATAGCCCAGTATCACACCTTTAGAGTTTACAACTATTTCCAAGATGACAAAGAAGTGTGAAGAAGAAAACTTTGCTTTTCATGGTCTCCTTAACATCTTAATTGTTCCTAAACATGTGTTGTCATAGTTGGCAGGAAACCAATGAGCAAAATGGACAGATAGGATTCATGGCACATCCCAAAGCAAAAAAAAAAAAAAAAAATTAAAAACCCACATCATACATTCCTCTTCTCTGAAATTCGTATTTGTATGGGTTTGAGCGTATTTGTCTGTTTTACCTTCATTGGTCCTTTCCCCAAGTAGTTTCCCCTCTCACACCCCATAGCTTGAGGACTCTGTCCTGCCTCCCACATTGTCCTTCAAACGCCAAATTCCAACAATTTAGCTCTCCCCAGGGTGACTCCTAAGCTTGCAGAGCCTATCCCATCAGGTACAGAACATACAAATGCCCTTCCATTCAACAACGGTCTTCTTCCTCAGAAAACCATTACCGTTGTCAGTGGAATTTTCAGTTAATTCTGAATAGGTTTGTCACCTATTAAAGACTTACTTTATGGTAGCTGCACAGAAAAAGATAAGGTTAGATGGAGAATGTTGAATAAATCAAGCCTCCTGCTCACAAACAGGTCCCGTTCAGTAGGTCACAGTATGTTGGCTCCATATTCCAGTGTTTATGAAAATATACATCCATGTGGATAAGAGGGTGGCCATGTGTGAAGAGTAATCTCTCTTTAATTCTATTGATGCCATGTGCTATTACTTCTTTGCAAAGAGCCAAGACTTAGGCAAAATGCTCTACATTTTTACATGGCACATATATCGTCTTCGATTGAGGTGCATTCCGTCTTCCCAAAACCCAATAAAAAGGATGCCCAGGGTTTAATGTGACTTTTCATAGCGTTTGCGCTATTGACTGATTCTATTCATTTCTTAAGCAGCTTCATGGAAGGGACGCAACAGGCTTGCAAACAATCCCCAGTCCTTAAGTGATTGTGGGTATGCAGGTATTCATGAACTGAATCTAAAATTAAGTTGGCAAAAGCTGTTCACAAACGCATTTACTCACAAAACTTAGATGAGAATTGGCTCTCTTTGGTTTAATCCTTCAGCAAACATTTATCCAGATGCACTTCCTCCACCCTGTCACAGGAAGGAACTAGTAATTGTTTCTGTGTACTGATATGCTCTTATAATTAAGGCTTTGGGGATGTGGGTAAAAAGCTGCTTGGTGTATTTAATTAAAGATAGTAGGAAATTTAAAACCAAGCAAGCACTGTCAGTAGCATTTAGTATTTAACACAAAGAAACCCAGGTGCTTAGAAACTGATGCCAGAAGAAAAGAGAGTGTTGTTATATTCAGAAAGGAACATCATACACCCAGTCTCTTCAATGATCCACGAAGAACTAACACATCTTAGGTTTTGAGTAAAGAGAACAATAATTTCCCAAATCAAGAGAACTCATCAACCAAGCTGGAGTAATTCGAATACCTACTATGTGCTTAATCCTGAGATTCAGTTCTTAATCCTGAAAGTGAAGAGAGAATTCCAAAGATAAAACAAACCAGTTCTAGTCTGGGAGATGAGACAAGAGGATAAAAAAATAGTTAAGTGAAAGTAAAAGTATACAAACCTAAGCGCTAGCATGTAGTACTAACTTCAAAGTAGGGTAAAAATTCAGAAAGGGACAGCAAATTTAAAAGCTGAGTCATCAAGAAAAGCTTCACTCATCAACACATGGCCAGACTTCAAGAATGGGAGCCAACTTACAGTTCCCAGTGATATGGATTAGAATCCATGAACCTAATAGGAATTAGTCAAACCACACTAATCCAAACAAGTGATTTTTAAAACGCATGTTGGGAGGGGTGCCTGGGTGGCTCAGTCGGTTATGCATCCAATTCTTGGTTTCCATGCAGGTTGTGATCTCAGGGCCGTGAGATCAAGCCCCGCGTCAGGCTCTGCCTTCAGTGCAGAGTCTGCCTGAGATTCTCTGCCTCTCCCCCTACTTGCAGGTGCACTTTCTCTCTCTCTTTCTGTCTTTCTCACTCTCTCCCTCAAATAAATAAAATCTTTTTTTAAAAAATGCATGCATTGGAGAAAAGAGACAATTTTATTTATGGTAGAATTCTAACCGATAAAAGTAAAAAAGCAATGGTAGAAAATGAAATTCGTCATTTTGCAAACACCACAGTAGTCAATGTTACAGGCAAGAATCATTTTGGAATTCTAAAATTGGTGGGCAAAAGAACAAGGAGAAACTGGAAATTTGCATCATCTCAAATTAACTCCCCACAAAGTACTTAGGTACTGAAAGAGAAATATTAAAGCTACTAAATTGGAGAGTCTGCCCCAAAACTCACATTCATGTTCTTCCTGGGCCCTTAATCTAATTTAACCAGCTTCCTTATAAGAAGAAAAAGACACGAGACAGAAACAAGGAGAATGCCATGTGTCCATGGAGACAAAAGTCGGAAGTACAGCACCAGAATCGGGAAGAGGCAAGGAAGGATTCTCTCCTAGAGGCTCTGGTGGGAGCATGGCCCTCAGATTTCTAGCCTCCAGAACTGTGAGGGAGTAAGTATCTATCGTTTTAAGCCACTCAGCCTGTGGTACTTTGTCATGAAGCCCTAGCAAACCAATGCAGTAACTTCATAGTAGCAAAACACAGAAGACCCCACTTTCAGGAAGTGACTGAAGAGAGTATCAATAGTGAAAGGACTCATCAACATCAGGTTCTTCCTGATAGGATGCCATGAGAAGGGCACAATTTCACATTTGCAGCTTTCTTGACAAAACCAAGTAACAGCCATCTAATAAGAAATCAGAAAAATTCAAACTGAGGAATATTCTATGATGTAAATGGCCAGTACCCTTTAACAGTCTCAAGGATGTCAAAGACAAAAAATGAGAGATGAGAAACTGCCCCAAGATTGGAGGAAACTAAGAAGAGATAACAAAATGAACAGTGGGATCCTGTATTATAAACCAGGAAGGAAAAAAAAAAAAGAGACAGAACAATTAAGAGGGACAATTGGCGACATTTAAATAATGTCTTTAGATTAATTTATTTCCCGGTTTGGATCGTGGTAGGATGGTCACCCACGATGTTATCATTCGGGGAAGCTGGAGAAGGGGCATTCGGGAACTCCGTGTACTATTTATGCAACTTGTCTCAAATCTCCAAGTATTTCAAAGTAAAACAATTTTCAATAGAATTGTGAATAAAATCCAGGGTTGGGCCAGAGAGAGAAGACAAAACATCCCCGGCCATGTGAGGGACAAGTTTGAACAAAGGCAAGAGAGGGAAGGAAAAGAGCAGAGCCCAGAGCTGGCGAGGGCTGGGTCCCAAGTGGCAGGAGGGCACTGCTGGGCTAGTAAAGTTCCCAGAGTCAGAAGCAAATCTCACAGTGACACAGAATGGAGTCGAGCTAGGGTTTTGAACCAACAGGTGATGTGATAAAAAGCTTTGTCGAATGAAAGTTTGGCAGGAAAATGCAGGTAGGATTCTGTTCAGCTAGGCTCCCCCTTGTCAGATGAATGCAATCCCCTTTCTCAGACCATAGCCAACTGAGGAGTTTGAAGGGAACCCTTGTCAAGATTTCTGACTCTACTCTGAGATGCCTCCTCTCTGGCATTCTTATTTCTCCTTCTCCGGAGAGGCAGAGAGGGAAGGTGTGAGATGAGATGTGATACAGACACTAGAAATACTACCAGAAAAGCACCGAGAGCAAAATCCAGGTGCTAGTATGTAGGAAACAAAAATAAGCCAAATGCAACAATAACAGAAATTGTGTAGGTTAAACCAAAGGAACAATTTAAGGCTTGAGCCATCACACTGTAACAATAATGATCCAAATATTTGGATGAGTAATAGAAGAAGAAATTCTTCCCTGCTTTTGAGCTGGTAGGATTCCTTCTAGATGACATTTCCAAGGTCTAGCACAAAGAGTGAAGAGACATACATAGAACCACGGAAGAGGCAAGTAACCAAGAACGTAGAGGGTTCAGAAATAATTTTAACAAAAAGACCAGAGATTGAAAAGGTCAGGGGAAAAGAATAAAAAAACGGACTCTACCATCGTAAAAACTCACACATTCCAGCTCAACTAATGGAACTGGCCATCCATTCTCAGAGAGGAGGCTGAAATTCCCCTTTGTGTTACCTCAAAGAAGTATTTTTGATGAACAGATTAATGATATAAACTAAAACCCTAAGAGATGATTAACTCTAAGACACAAACTGAGGGTTGCTGGAGGGGAGGTGGGTGGGGGGGACGGGGTAACTGGGGGATGGGCATTAAGGAGGGCACGTGATGGAATGAGCACTGGGTGTTAGAGGCAAATGATGAATCACTGAACTCTGTCCCTGAAACTAATGATACACTCTCTGTTAACTGAATTTAAATAATTAAAAAAAAGAGACAAAAGCTTTTCATGGGAGAGTTATGCCCCAAAAGGAAAAGTAATGCTGTTAGGACAAGCGAGACTCAAACTTTGCTGCTGAGTTATTAAAAGCTAAGCTTTTTCTTTTCTTGTTGAAGGTGTTTATGCAGAGGTAATGTATGTTAAATCTCACCATTTAAAATCTCAACTTCTTCTGCGACTATCCCTACAGTCTGTCCCTAGAGAACTCGAAATTATGAAGCAATAAAACCTTCGTGAAGCAATGTAAACTTTTTTTCTTTTTCTAATCTCTTGGTCATCTGTCTCTAAGGGGTCTGCTTCCCACAAATTAAGCAGAAATATCTCAACATGGAAATATCCACAGAGATTTGTTGGGGGGAGGGGGGCAAGTGTTCGGGGATCCGTGTAAGAATCAGGTGGCCTATCCTTTATAAATAAACAGGAGAAAATATTTCTAACATACGAGTAATAACTGAGGTACCAGGGATGTTTTCCAGAAATGAGAAAGGGAAAGAAAAAAAAAAAGAAGAAGAAGAAGAAGAAGAAGAAGAAACCTCCAACAGTAAAGACAAACGGTCTCTATCCCAGATCTTACACCAAACAATAGATTTATCCCACTGGGGGGGGGGGGGGAGTTATAAGAGAGTTATTTTGTCCTTTTCTTTCTCTCATCTCTTAACTTAGCAAAATCCTTCCCTCTTCTCTCCCAAAATGAGCTGCTGCCCCCAACCAGCTCTTTCAGCCTCACAGACACCCCTGGGCCTTCCCACTGTGTGTACTTCCCAGGGCCAGAGAGCAAGTCACTGCACCTGGGCCCAACCCTACTCTCCTGTGGCCCAGTTTCCTCATGGTCCCCGGGAGGGGTGGCAACTGTGCGCTCCGCACTGATGTGTCAGGGTCCCTGCAAAGCCAAACAGCCTACCTTCCATGCTCTGCTCCCAAAGCTTCAGAAGCATAAGCAAGCACAATATGCAATATTAAGATGCCTTAAAATAATTCCACTGTAGACTCTAAGCTGCTCTGTAGGAATCCTGACTCAGATCTTTGCTCTGGTCCTGCAGGTGTTTGTATTTGGAGTTCTTGGTAGTAATGAAGGCTCAAGGGAAGGTTTCAGGTCATTCTTGGCTTTGGCTGCTAGAGGGCAAGAGACCTGCTGACAAGGGGTCTTTGTAATTGGGTGTTCCTAGGAATGACCTAAGTACCTAGTTTTATGAAGGGCATGCTATTCCTGCATGGGTATAAATGAGGCAAGGTACTGTCCGGGAGAAATGGACCCTAGGAAAACAATCACTGGTCTCTAAATAGTGGTGAGGCTATGATTACATCCTATTCTTTGCCAATTCCTAATCCAACAGCCTTTGAAGCTCTCAGGAAAAAGTTAGGACCTGGTGCATTTTAAGAGTTCAAAGAAAGCGGTATTGACTTGTAACCGTTGAATGATATGATTGCATAATACCTGCTCTGGATGAGACAGAGGATTGATCCATCTTGGGGAAATTAATATTCATGCATTTATTTCCCGGGAACTTTTTAGTTTCAAGTGACAGAAGTTCAACCCAAACTGGCCCAATTGCAAGAGACTGAAGGGCTCTGTGCACAGAGAAGCATGTTAGAGGAGCACCTGGGTGGCTCAGGTCATGACCCCAGGGTCCTAGGATCGAGCCCCACATCGGGCTCCCTGCTTGGCAGGGAGTCTGTTTCTCCCTTTGCCCTTCCTCCTCCCTGGTGTGCTCTCTGTCAAATAAATAAATAAAATCCCCCCCCAAAAAAGCAGGTTGGAAATGATAAGCCTATAATTTTGCTGCTATTAGACAATGCTGGATCCTATCACATGGTGTTCTGTAGAATCATCTCTATCCACATTCTTATTTCTAGACTTTATTTGCACATAGGGTTTTTCAAATAGTACTCAAACTAATGTCTGCAATTTATAAATTTACACCTTATCTTGTCGATCATGAAACAAAAAGAGCATTTCTTTTCACATAGTTCCAGGGAAAACTCCCCAGTTTAAATCTCCATGGAAAACACACACATGCATATAGGCACATACAATGCCCATGCTACACAAGAAACCACACTAACACCACTCTGCTATCAACAGCAGCAACACTCTTTGTCCACATTTACGTCATAGCCAAGGGTGGCATGCGGTCATCCCATGGCTGATTTATGTGCCAATATCCAGAACACGGAGCAAAAGAGAGAGAAGCCCATCTTATACCACATGAACAGAGAATGAGGGGGGACTCTCTCCTCAAAGGAAAAACCGAGCTTAAATTATCTAAAGACAAAGAGAATGCATGTCGGGAATGCAAACACTAACATCACTTCCAACCCATAGACTTCAAGCTTCTGATCATCAGAGCATACACCATGGTATGTTTCTCCCGAGAATACCATTATAAAATCCTACCTATAATGAAATGTTTACATGCACTGTAAAAACATCCATCTGTAAGATGTTTGTATCAACCACTAGGATAAACCATCATCCATTCTTAGAACGAAA
Source organism: Callorhinus ursinus (assembly GCF_003265705.2). Lineage (NCBI taxonomy): Eukaryota > Metazoa > Chordata > Mammalia > Carnivora > Otariidae > Callorhinus > Callorhinus ursinus. Next base: position 3,068,964 of record NW_027397092.1, on the reverse strand, counting down.
AATTGAAATAACCCATTTATACATAAACAAATGTAAACCTCCTGGCACCGAGTTGCTATTATGTGAGGACTGTTCCATTTTGAATTGAGTTTACATGACTCTGAGTTTTATAGAACTACTGACTTCTGGGTCCCGAAATGTGCCAGAGAACATAAACTGAAAACTAATAACAGTTGAAAATATTAGATTAAAAAGATGTAAGTGTTGAATCACTAAATTGTACACCTGCAACTACTAGGACATTGTACATTAACTAACTGGAATTTAAATTAAAACTTAAAACAACAAATGCTCCTGGAATGGCAATGTGAGGAGATCTGCAACCTGTTTTTGAGAAACAACCGTGACTAGTAAAAAATCATTTAAAACATAAAAACACTGGAAGCCTTTAGAAATCGTCCTAAGGGCATAAAGCATGTGGTAGGCCAGATAACGGCCACCCAAAGACAGCATGTCTTCATCTTCAGAACTTGTAACCATTATCGTATAAGGAGAAAGTTGCTTTGCAGATGTGACTGTGTTAAAATGGAAAGGTTAACGTGGATCTTCTTGGTGGGTCCTAAATTCGATCAGAAGTATCTTTATAACAGTGAGCCAGAAGATGTGTTAAAGACAAAGGCAGAGAAGGTATTATGACCTATGAGCAAAGAGATCACAGTGATGTGGCTACAAACCAAGGAAAGCTAGTAGCCATCAGAAGCTTCAAGAAGCAAGGAACGGACACTCCTCGAGAGGCCCCAAAACAGCACCACTCTGCTGCCACCTTGATTTTAGTCCAGTGATTCTGATTTAGGACTTTTGGCCCCCAAAACTCCAACACAATAACGTTCTTTGTTTTAAGCCACCGGCTTGGGGGTAATTTTCTTCACTTGCAACATGGAACAGAGACACAGCAAATAAAAGAACACTTCAGAAAATTTTCTGAATGTCACAAAGAACAGGCAGAGTCTGTGGTGTTTGGGCCAGGATCGAGGGTTACTCTGATACCCAAAAGCAGACAAAGAGATAGCAAGGAAAACAGCTATAGACCAATTACTCTTATAAACATAGATGCAAAAATCCTCACCACAATATAAGCAAACAAAATCTAGCCAAATAGAAGTGATTATATACCATGACTAAATGGGATATTTTTCCCAAGAGTGAAAAGTTTGTTTTAACATTCAGGTCAGAAACAAGATAAGGACGTCTGATCTCATCAATTCTACTTAGCCTTCCAATTGGAGGGTCTATCTAGGGCCATCAGGCAAAAAGAAAAAATGAAAGACAACCAGTTTGGAAAGATGTAAGTCTATCTCTATTTGTAGGTGACATGATCTTATATAGAGAAAATCCTAAGAAATTCACTAAAACTAGAACTAAAAAACTGGTTCAGCAAGATTACAGAATACCAATATTTTTAGGTATCTTTTTAATTAAATTAATAAAATAATTAAGGCATACAAAAATCAATTTTATTCCTCTACTGCTGCAGTGGATAATAATAAATATCAAGAAAACCATCCCATTTAAAAGAGTATCAAAAAATTGTGAATTTAACAAAACAAGTACAAAACTTTTACCCTGAAAACCACAAAAGGATGTTGAAAGCAAAGATCTAAGTAAATGCCAAGACACGCTACGTTCATTAATTGACTTATGAGTGTTAAGATGGAAAAATTCTCCAAATTAATCTACAGATTCAATACAATCCATATAAGATCTCACCTGCTCAATTAATCTATAACAAAGGAGGCAAGAACAAACTATGGGTAAAATACTTGTGAACAAATGGTGTAGGGAAAACTGGACAACTACATGCGAAAGAATGAAACTGGCCCTCTTTCTTACACCATACAGAAAAATAAACTCAAGATGGATTGAAGACCTAAATGTGAAACCTGAAGCCATACAACTCCTAAAAGAAAATATAGGCAGTAATTTCTGTGATATCAGTCATAGAAATATTTCTTCTAGAGATGTCCCCTCTGGCAAGACAAACAAAAGCAAAGGTAAATCTGTTGAGACTACACCCAAATAAAAAGCTTTTGCACAGCCCAAAACCATCAACAAAACAAAAACGCAACCTACTAAATGGGACAAAATATTTGCAAGTGATATATCTGATAAGGGATTAATAACACCAACAATAGCAACAACAACAAAAACCCACAAATAACCTAATTCAAAAATGGGCAGAGGATCTGAATAGGCAATTTTCCCAAGAAGACATGCAGAGGGCAAAGAGACAAACGAAGAGATGCTCAACATCTCTCATCATCAGGGAAATGAAAATCAAAACCACAATGAGATACCATGTTACACATGACAGAATGGCTAGAATCAAACACACAAGAAAGAAGTGTTGGCAAGGATGTGGAGAGAAAAAGGAAATCTCATGCACAGTTGTTCGGAACACAAACTGGTGGCAATCACTGTGAAAAACAGTACAGATATTCCTCAGATAATTAAAAATGGAATTACTGTAGGATCCAGTGATTCCACAACTTGGTATCTACCCAAAGAAAATGAAAACATTATTTCAAAAAGATATATACACCCTATATTTACTGTAGCATTATTTACAAGAGCCAAGACATGGAAGCAACCCAAGCGTCCACTCATAGAGCACAGAGGATGGATAAAGAAGATGTGGTATATACATACAATGGAACATTATTCAGCCATAAAAAATGAGGTCTTGCCATTTGCAACAACATGGATGAACCTAGAGGGTATAATGCGAAGTAAACTAAGAGAAAGACAGACCATATGATTCACTCATGTGTGGAATTTAAGGAACAAAACAAATGAACAAAGAAAAAAGATGCAAAAAGACACTCAAATATAGAGAAATTGTGTCAGAGAGGTAGTAGGTGGGAAGATGTGTGAAACAGATCAAGGGGATTAACAGTACATTTACCTTGATGAGCACTGAGTAATGTATAGAATTGCTGAATTATGATACTGTACACCGAAAAATAATAACACTGTATGTTCTTATACTTCAATAAAAATAAGTAAATAAACCCCTCCCCCAACAAACTCACTTGCTTTTCTTCTATTATGGAGCAATTGATAAGCTGATCCAAAAAATCCTACAGAAATACAAGGAACACAAATCAAAACAACCTTAAAAAGGGAACAAAGTTGTAAGACTCACACTTCTCCATTTCAAAACTTACTACAAAGCTCAAGTACACATGAGAGTATGACACTGGCATAAGTACAGACCTGTTGATAAATAGAACAAAACTCAGTCCAAATCTACACCTTCACATTTATGGTCAAACGATTTTTATCAAGGTTACCAAGATCATTCTAAGGGGAAAGAGTAGTCTTTCCAACAAGTGGTGGTGCAAAGACTGGATGTCCAAATGCTAGAGAATTAATTTGGACCTCTACCTCACATCATATACAAAAATTCTACAAAAATGTAGAAGCTAAACCTACAGAACACTTAGACGAAAACATGCGATCTTGGACTGGGCAATGGTTTTTTAGAAATGGCACAAGAAAAAGAAAGGTAAATATGGCATCAAAATTACAAAACTCTGGATGCCAAGAAATAGTAAATCAAGAGTCAATCCAAAGAATGGGGGAGAATTTGTGCAAATGAAGTATTTCATGAGGAACTTGTACCTCGAATATATAGCAACTCTTAGAACTCCATTATTAGAAAGACGAATATCCTATTAAAATATCCCCATATGGGCTCAAATTGACACTGTTCCCCTCAAATTTCAGCCCCTGTACCCAAGTTTGTGCACAAAAGTGGGAAGAATTTTAACAGCAGAATGAAGCAACCCAAACATCTATTTCTGTGGAATACAGAATGGATAAAAGGAGTGTGCTAGGCTGAGAACATCTCCAAAAAGCACATGAAGAATACATACAGCAGGATTCTGGTTAGTTAAAAAAAAACCAAAAACCTGGGAGGAATAAAACAAGATGAAACCAGAGAGGGAGACAAACCATAAGAGACTTCTTAAGCATAGGAAAGAAACAGGCTTGCTGGAGGGGAGGTTGGGGGGGGAATGGGGTGACTGGGTGGTGGGCATGAAGGAGGGCACGTGATGGAATGAGCATGGGTGTTGTATGCAACTGATGAATCACTGAACTCTAAAACTAATAATACACTATATTGTTAATTAATTGAACTTAAAATTTAAAAAAAGGAAACCCTCCCAAAAAAATAAAAAAATAAAATATCCCCATATGGGTGAAAGATATGAACAGATATTTCTCCAAAAGTGATACACAAGTTACCAATAAGTACATGAAAAAATGCTCAATATGATTAGCCATCAGGAAAAGGCAAATCAAAACTACAATGAGATATTATTTCACACCCACAAGGACAGCTACAATCAGAGAAAAGTAAGTATTGGAGAAGATGTGAAGAAAGTGCAACCCTCACTCACTGTTGGTGGGAATGTAAAATGATGCAGCAGTCTGGCAGTTTTCCCAACGTCAAACACAGTTACCCTAAAATCCAGCAATTCTATTCCTCTGTATATAACCATGAGAAATAAAAACATACATCCAGGGGCGCCTGGGTGGCTCAGTCAGTTAAGCATCTGCCTTTGGCTCCGGTCATGATCCCAGGGTCCTGGGATCGAGTCCGGCATCGGGATCCCTGCTCAACGGGGCGTCTGCTTCTCCTTCACCCTCTACCCCTCCCCCCTGCTCATGTGCTTTCTCTCTCTCTCTCTCTCTCTCAAATAAATAAAATCTTAAAAAAACATACATCTACACAAAAACATGTGTACATGTATGTTCCTAACAGTATTACTCATCGCAACCAAAAAATACTAACTACCTAAACACTCATTAACTGATAAATGGATAATTAACATGTGGTGTACCTATGCAATGGATTATTACTTGGCAATAAAAAGAAGGTAGTGGAACATGCTACAAACAGATGAACCTTGACAACATTATGCTAAGGGAAAGAAGTCAGTCACAAACAACTACATACTGTATGATTCTATCTACATGAAATGTTCAGCGTAGGTAAATCTACGGAAAGAGAAGGTAGATTAGTGGCTTCTGGCTGTGAACACTGGGGGAAATCGGGAGCATCTACTAAATTATTTGGGGTTTGTTTTTGAGGGGATGACGATATTCTACAATTATTTGTGGTAGTTAAAAACTCAACATCATAAAACCCACTGAAATGTTTGCCTTAAATTGGTAAATTTATGATAGGTGAAGTTTATCTAAATAGCAGTTAAAAATTAGAGAGGAATCAATGAAGAATAAGAGCAGTGAATGTGTGAGGGTGCCATTTCCCTCAACAGGATTTTTGGTTTCGTCTCAGTGTGGGTATTTAAGCACCAAGAAGAAAAGACCGTGGACCTAGGGACAGCGGAAATAAGAGGAATCTCTGCATTCAATCAGACCCTGTTTGGGGTTCGCAGTAAAGATGTCAACTACAACAAATCACCTGCCAACACACGGTCATCAGCCCATCTTATCCAAGACCGAGATAGAACGCCTAAGAGTGACCTATACCTCTTGTCACTTTGGAATTCCAATTAGTACTATTCACATGGTTTAGTAATCTCCAAGCTGAGGAATGACATAAAAATTTATCTCAGGCTCACAAGAAGCCTGGGCTCCTGGAAGAAGCCAACACCCGAGAGGCCTCACAGAATTTCCCACATCAAAATCACCACTGAATTTAAGCTCACATCCTAAAGTTACAAAATACACCACCACAGAACTTTCCTGAAAAAGAATCAGCAGCGAAACAAGTATTAGCCTGGACACCATTAGAAAATTGAGGGATGTGACAGCGACTATTAAAAAAAAAAAAAAAAAAAAAGGAGGGGTGGCTGGGAGGCTGAGTCAGTTAAGTGTCCGACTCTTGATCTCAGTTCAGGTCTTGATCTCAGGGTCCTGAGTTCAAGCCCTGCATTGGGTTCCATGCTGGGCGTGGAGCCTACTAAAAAAATAAAGAATTTTAAAAATCATGTTTAAAATGTTCACTTGAGTCACGTTAGATTTTTTTTTTTTATTTTTATTCATTTACTTGACAGAGAGAGACACAGCGAGAGAGGGAACACAAGCAGGGGGAGTGGGGGAGGGAGAAGCAGGCTTCTCGCCGAGCAGAGATCCCAACACGGGGCTCGATCTCAGGAGCCTGGAGCCACGACCTGAGCCGAAAGCAGACGCTTAACAACAGAGCCACCCAGGTGCCCCGAGTCACATTAGATTTTAAAAGAAACCAAAAAGAAATTCTGAGTAAGAAAAGCAGTCATGAAAAATTTTTAAGGCAGTGGCTAGATTCAACAGCAAATTAAACAAACCTAAAGTGAAAACTAGTGAACTAGAGGTAGATATGAGAAAATTTTCTAGAATTATGTAGAGAGAATTCAGGCCAAAATATGGAGAAGCTGCCAAGAGACACAAAGAAATGCATAAGATATTCCAAACTCTTTCTCAAAGGAGTCATTCAAGAGAACGGCAAGACTCAATATCAAAGAGAAAATACCTGAATTCTTTTTTTTTTAAAGATTTTATTTATTTATTTGAGAGAAAGAATGAGAGAGAGAGAGAGAGCACATGGCGGGGGGGGTCAGAGGGAGAAGCAGACTCCCCGCTGAGCGGGCAGCCCGATGCGGGACTCCATCCCGGGACTCCACGATCATGACCTGAGCCGAAGGCAGTCGCTTAACCAACTGAGCCACCCAGGTGCCCAAAAATACCTGAATTCTTTTAGAGTACTGATTCTAGAAGGCAGAACAAACCCTCACCAAGATCAAATTTAAAACCATACCTAGACACAGCAGAGATGGCAAAATAAGGACAAATGACAGTATCTCAGAGTCATCCAGAGCTAAGAATTGTAGCTTTACTCACAAAGACCAATTCTGTCACATATACTGACAGAATTCTCACCAGGAACGGTCGAAGCCAGAAGACCATACAGTATTTTCCAAGAAATTAGAGAACATAACTGGCAGCCCTGAATTCTATAGCCTTTAGTCCAAAATTAAAAATACTTCAATAAATTAAATTGTCTTTAATGATGACAATGAATGAACAGCTAATCACCTTCTGCTTCCTCCCTCCACCTACAGGCAGTCCTCTTGGTGAGCCAAACCCACATGGAAACCACAGGAAAAAAACAGGACCAATGGCTGCAGAACATAGAGGTTGGGCTCCGCAGGCAGAGAGTAGGTAGAGAGGAATGAAGATACAGAACAGCTTATTCCTCCAAATTGCAAGTTATCTTGTAGCAAAGTTTAAATTAAGTTTTGGAACAACCACGGTATTTACAATACTTCATAATGCCTGACGACTTAAGATTCGAAACAAGATAATGGCAGTGATGGATTATAATCTATTCAGTGAAACAAATTAGTATGTATTGACACGAATAAGGAAAAATTAAAAAGCCAATGGAAGGCCCACTAATAAAACATAAAACGATAATTAAAAAATCACTACATTTGCAACCACGCTTGTAATCATGGATTCAAGCAAGAATCATTAACAGACACTAAGTTTAGCGAGTCATTGTTTGATTAGGGACAGCACATCTATATCATCAACTAGTATCTCTTCTCAAATTACCTTTAAGTTCTAAAAGTAGAAAATTCATTTTCGAGCTGAGAAATCTAGTGCAAACTACCTTAGCCAAGCGATCTAGGTTAACAGGAAAGGTGACCACATGGGCTTTTCAGTAAAAGCATGAAGGTAATTAAAAGGAAACTTGAGACAAATCCAAACTGAGGGGTGGTGTATGAAATGTATTTGTACTCTTCAGTAACGTCAATTTCATTCAGCACAAACTGAGGCTGGGGAAGCTCTTTAGATTAGAGGCCAAAGGTGCATGACAACAAAATGCAATGCATTATCTTGAATTATGTCCCAGACTGCAAAAAATATTCTTTAAAGGAGCATATCTGTAGAATTGGCAAAATCTGAATAGATTCCATCAATTGGTTAAGAGTACTGTCTTACAGTATTGCCGGGGAAGAGAAGTATCATCTGCAACTCACCCTCAAGCGGATTGGAAAAGAAATAATATTGATATGTGGAGTGAGATTACAATAAATCGAATGGGGCCAAATATTCACAACTGATGAATCTGGATAAAGGAAATGTTAGGGTTTTTGTACTCTTCTCACAAATTTAAATGAGAAGTTATTTCAAAATAAAATTAACCCAAAGCAAACAAATCAACTCACAGGCATAAACTCTGTAAACTTAACAATGATGATCTTAGCAATTTTTACCATGACCCAAAATAAACATACTGACATGAGGGAATTTTTTCCTTTTATAATATATATATTATATGTGGAATGAACTGTGAGTGATCAAAAACTCAGTCAGAAAATCATACACAGCATAGCCAAGGTTAGCCAGCAGGCCGTTTCCTTTTATGGAATATGAACCTTTGTTTCTGCAAATATATAATGGAGCTTTGAATTAAATTGTCTTAAGTCTAGTGGCTGTTTAAATCTTTTCAGTAAATTTGTAAAGGCTTTCAAATATCACCTTAGTGTTAATCTCTTCTGTTAAAATAGTTTCAACAACCAACCTGAAATTATTTTTTCCCTTTTTCCACAATACTATGCTTTCATTTATTCAACTAAATGTAGACCTAAAAATATTTGATGTCCTTTCGATCTTCATTTCTTAGAAACAACAACAACAACAACAACAAAAAAAAAAAAACTGTGGCAGTCTCTCAATTTGTGAATGAAAATTGGGCTGCCCTGGGGAATAATAGCCTCATAGCCGAGGAGGAGCAGATAAACTAGGGAGAACCCATGACCTAAGCAGAGAACATCAGCTTCCCAGGTCACTGCCTGGAGTGTCATGATGCCCACTTGCATTTATTACTGTGTTCTCTTCATTGCTCTTGTTCTTTGTTCATATTTCCACAACAAAATTTAAATCTCATTGAAGGGCTACCTAAGTCTCCCAGCGCCTCCTCTGTACCCCATGAAGCACAGAGACTAAGCACTCGCTTTGAGTTAACCTTGGAAATTACCTTGAAGGAGTTGGACTTCTTCCTAATCCATACCCACACTAGCCATCTTTGAATGACCTGGTTGGCATTAAAAATAAACTTGACCTTCAATTCCTGCTCTCCTACTGTTAAGACCTCCTCATGGCCCTATGAGCACTTGAAATCTTACACATAACTTCCGCTGGTTTTCTTGCCTAGAAAAATGTCTTGCTCGAGGTTTGTGCCCAGCACACATTAGAAAGGGAGCAGACGGGATGGGGTGGGGCAGGGTGGCATGGGATGAAATGGGGTGGGATGGAAGCCAATTTAACTAAAAGAGAATGACTCAAGTAGAATGGAATTCGTGTCTCAGGGAAGGACAAAACGGGGCTGTACTCAGTCAATTAAGCACGATGGCACATATGATCTGAAGCTCTATAGTACTTCTGTTAAAAAATAAACCTCATCATTGTTAGCCAATACCCCGGCACCACTTTCTATCATATAACCACCACCCAACCTTCCTGAAGCTTACATTTAGCAAATACAAAGGTTTGTTTCAGAAAGGTTAATTCTGGGTTTGACTGACAGGCAAATTGAATTTGGTGGGAAAATGTGGGTCACAGAAGGCAGTTATAGTTTAAAAAAAATACTATAAAGTGGATCAAAAAGAACAATGATTTTATCCAAGCAAAATGGAAATGTGTCCAGGGGAGGAGAGAGAAAGGAAAGAGGGAAGGGGGGGAGGGAGGGAGGGAGGGCAGGAGAGAGAGAGAGAGAGAGAGAGAGAGAGAGCGAGAGAGCGCGCGCGAGCATGCAACAGCCTGGAGAAGAGATTTTCCTAACGCAAGCCTGGGGGCAGTTCACAAAAAGGCAGACATTTGTTCATGGTAAGGTGTCTGCACAAGAGTAAACATTTGTTCACGGTAAGACGTCCGCACAAGACTGAAATTTTCATCTGATCTCACAAGGTTACACCTGCAACAGACAGAAAAGGACAGAATTTCACAGAGATGGAAGGTAACATGGATGACGAACGTAGGGAACCAGACTGCTAAGATTTCTCAAATCAGATTCAGTGCATACTCTTTGAACTTACTTATTATCTACCTGGACATACGTGAACACCCAGTTCTCTCAAATTTAAACTCCATGCTTTTGCTCTCTAAATAGGTAACTAGGAATGGAATGTATTCGGGATCTGTGGCAAAGAAGGGACACAGTCTTAGAAAGACTTCAGTGTTCCGAGCTACCTTATGGTTTTTGGTGCTACTGTAAATGGAATCGTTTCTCTAATTTCTCTTTCTACCACTGCATTGTTAGAGTATAAGAAAGCAACTGATGCCTGTGCATTGATTTTGTCCCCTGCCACATTACTGAATTTCTGTATGAGTTCTAGTAATTTGGGGGTGGAGTCTTTTGGGTTTTCCACATAAAGTATCACGTCATCTGCGAAGAGAGAGAGTTTGACTTCTTCTTTGCCACTTTGAATACCTTTTATTTCTTTTTGTTGTCTGATTGCTGTTGCTAGGACTTCTAGTACCATGTTGAACAATAGTGGCGAGAGTGGGCATCCTTGACGTGTTCCTGATCTTAAGGGAAAGGCTCTCAGCTTTTCCCCATTGAGGACGATATTCACTGTGGGTTTTTCATAGATGGATTTTATGAACTTGAGCAATGTTCCCTCTATCCCTATAGTCTGCAGAGTTTTCATCAGGAAAGGATGCTGTATTTTGTCAAATGCTTTTTCTGCATCAATTGAGAGGACCATATGGTTCTTCTCTCTCCTTTTATTAATGTGTTCTAGCACATTGATTTGTGAATGTTGAACCACCCTTGCATCCCAAGGATAAATCCCACTTAGTCGTGGTGGATGATCCTTTTAATGTATTGTTGGATCCTATTAGCTAGGATTTTGTTGAGGATTTTGTAATCCATATTCATCAGGGATACTGGTCTGAAATTCTCCTTTTTGATGGGGTCTTTGCCTGGTTTGGGGATTAAAGTAATGCTGGCCTCATAGAATGAGTCTGGAAGCTTTCCTTCTGTTTCTATTTTTTGAAACAGCTTCAGGAGAATAGGTATTATTTCTTCTCTGAATGTTTGGTAGGATTCCCCAGGGAATCCATCAGGCCCTGGACTCTTGTTTTTTGGGAGGTTTTTGATCACTGCTTCAATCTCATTACTGGTTATTGGCCTATTCAGGTTGTCAATTTCTTCCTATTTCAGTCTTGGCAGTTTATAGGTTTCCAGGGAGGCATCCATTTCATCCAGATTGCTCAGTTTATTGGCATATAGTTGTTGATAATAATTTCTAATAATTGTTTCTATTTCCTTGGTGTTAGTCCTGATCTCTCCCCTTTCATTCAGAATTTTATTAATTTGGGTCCTTTCTCTTTTCTTTTGGATAAGTCTGGCCAGTGGTATATCGATCTTATTAATTCTTTCAAAGAACCAGCTTCTAGTTTCTTTGATCTGATTTACTGTGTTTCTGGTTTCTGATTCACTGATCTCTGCTCTAATCTTATTTCTCTTCTAATGTGTGGTTTCAGCATCGCTTGTTGCTTTTTCTCTAGTTCTTTAAGGTGTAGAATTAGATGGTGAATTCGGGCACTGGGTGTTATACGAAAACAAAGAACTGTGGATTACCGCATCAAAAACTAATGATGTATGGTGACTAACATAATGAAATTAAATTAAAATAAAAAAATTTAAAAAATAAAGACTTCTGTGTTATACCTCAATCCCGATTTGATAAATTTAAGAGGAAAAGGCTGGTATACCACCACTGTGGATTGTGAAACTGCTTATATTCATACACCACTTACAGTATAAAATTGCATCAATAGGACTGAACCTCAGAAAAATCTCTTGGGTCAAAAGGGAAAATATCCACAGGTTTTGATGCCGTTTATTTTTGACAAAGGAAGAAGGCACATGACTTGACTCACAATTGGGTTATTGAAGACTAGAAAGCAGATTTTCTTGACACTAAATCAAAAGAGAAGTCCCTAATCACATGTGCCGTGGCTACTAAAATGTACTAGAGATAAATCCTCACAGCCTTCTGTTTATTGGTATTGTCATCTTAATAATTGTCACAGCTACTCTATGGAAAGCATTGATGATTTGGAAGTTATTAAAACAAGCTTTCCATATCTCTGTATGCAACCCAGTGAGTCAACTATTAGTACATTCATCTACTTAAGAGAAAATTCAGGCAGTGTCTTCTTCAAGCTCACAAGGCTAATAAGCCCCAAATCTAAATTATAAATTCAGGTTGGTTTGGTTTCAAAGCCAGTAGCCCCAACTACTCTGTTATACTGTGGTTTGACAGTTTACTCCATTTGACTCTCCACCGTGTGGCTTGAACCCTGTATTGCCATTCATGACAAGAGAGGTAGTTGTACTTGACATCGAAGAGGTTTTAGGGCTGCACTAGAATTCTTAATACTGTGGGGTTTTTTTGATCAACCACCAAAGTCAACATTTACTAGTTGTACCCAACTGAGACCCACCCCCCCAAAAAAAGCCCAGTCATAAACACAAGGCATAACAGTCAATCCAAAAAAAAAAAAAAAAATACTTCACTGCTCAAGTCCCCTCTGCATTCACCACTTTTACCGTAACACCCGGGGCTCCCTGCACCCACTAGACTATCCTCAACCCCTCAAAGAGGAACAGAAGGAATCTCCAAGAATATTCATCCCTCTGCAAATAGCTCTCAAAAGATGAGACAGGAGTCTGTGTGTAAACACCCACTTTCCTCATCCCTCCTGACACAGAACTCTGAGGTGTTCGCTAAACCTTCCGACCAGGTCTCCCCAAGGGGGCTGAGCTCCAGCTGCCCACACAGAACCTACTCAGGAGCTGAGCCATCCCTGAATGAGCGCCCTCCTCCTTCTCTAGCTCCTTGCTGACACTTCTTGGGATCACCTCCCCGGCTCCCCTCCCCCCCAAAATCTTTAGGTTTAGTTGCCACACAAGATGAAATTATTTATTTAGGAATCAAATATGGTTTTATACATACAAAGAAAGTAGCAACTGCTTTTTTGTATTCTACAAAAATACATTCTTTTCTCTTCCCCCCCACCTTACAGTAAATATGCCCCAAAAAGATAATGAAGTAAACCAGATTAATGTTACTTGTTATTCAAAGTTAACATTACAGGTTGAATGTGTTGCTCCCCTCCAAAAAAAAATAAAAAAATAAAAAATCCATATGCTGAAGCCCTAAACCTCAGCATCTCAGAATGCGACTGTATGTGGAGACAAGATCTTTGAGAAACAAGGCAGAGAATCACAGGGGAAGACAGGAAAAAATGAAACAAGACGAAACCAGAGAGGGAGACAAACCATAAGAGACTTTTTTTTAAAATTTTTTATTGTTATGTTAATCACCATACATTACATCATTAGTTCTTGATGTAGTGTCCCATGATTCATTGTTTCTGCATAACACCCAGTGCTCCACGCAGAACGTGCCCTCCTTAATACCCATCACCAGGCTAACCCATCCCCCCGCCCCCCGCCCCTCTAGATCCCTCAGTTTGTTTTTCAGAGTCCGTCGTTTCTCATGGTTCGTCTCCCCCTCCGACTTACTCCCCTTCATTCTTCCCCTCCTGCTATCTTCTTTTTCTTTTTTCTTAACATATCTTGCATTAACTGTTTCAGAAGTACAGATCGGTGATTCAACAGCTTTGCACAATGCACAACGCTCACCATATCACATACCCTACCCAATGTCTGTCACCCAGCCGCCCTATCCCTCCCACCCCCCACCACTCAGCAACACTCAGTTTGTTTCCTGAGATTAAGAATTCCTCCTATCAGTGAGGTCATATGATGCATGTCTTTCTCTGATTGACTTATTTCACTCAGCATAACACCCTCCAGTTCCATCCAAGTCATTGCAAATGGCAAGGTCTCATTCCTTTTGATGGCTGCATAATATTCCATCGTGTATATATACCACCTCTTCTTTATCCATTCATCTGTCGATGGACA